>NC_053393.1:245784182-246114760 GCF_905171765.1 Bufo bufo | reverse complement strand
CACTGTTATGGGGGATCTGCGGGTGACACTGTTATGGGGGATCTGCGGGTGACACTGTTATGGGGGATCTGCGGGTGACACTGTTATGGGGGATCTGCGGGTGACACTGTTATGGGGGATCTGCGGGTGACACTTATGGGGGATCTGCGGGTGACACTGTTATGGGGGGATCTGCGGGTGACACTGTTATGGGGGATCTGCGGGTGACACTATTATGGGGATCTCTGGATGGCTCTTATTGGGGTCTCTGGATGGCACTGTTATGGGGATCAGTGGATGACACATATATAGCATCTTACGATATGTGTCATCCACAGATCCCCTCCATAACAGTGTCCCTGTAGTGTGAATGACCCCCAATACAGGGGGTGGGGGTCGCATCTGGTTTTATAATGACAGCAGGGCCCGTGCAGTGACTGTATTCTACTATACGGGCCCTGCTCACTGTATATAATCTTATCTATAATTGTAGGCATTGTTAATATATAAAAATTCAGGGTAATCAGCGCCTGTATTACTTACAAGCGCTCAGTAGCAGAGAGGAGGGAGGCCGGGAGGATGGGCGCTGGCAGCGTAAGTTACTACGTCACGCGTCGCCCACTTTAGGAATGAAGCAAGCGGCGTGGGCGCATGACGTAGTGACTCACGCTGCCAGCGCCCGTCCTCCCGGCCTGCCTCCTCCCTCCTACCGAGCGCTTGTAAGTAATACAGCGCTTGTAAGTAATTACCCTGAATTTTTATACATTAACAATGCCTACAATTACAGATAAGATTATATACAGTGAGCGGGCCCGTGTAGTAGAATACAGTCACTGCACGGGCCCCGCTGTCATTATAAAACCAGATGCCGACCCCCAGCCCCTCCTCTCTCTCAGCTGATACACCCACCGTGCGGCATCGCGTATCAGCAAAATGAAGCATTCGCCCCATAAGATGCACTGCTATTTCACACCCCTCTATTTTTTTTTTGGGGGGGGGGGGGGGGGGGCTGTGAGTGTGTCTTATAAAGGCGAAAAATACGGTATTTCCAGACTGTTCCATTTACCCCTTTCCTGACCAGGCCTAATTAACCAGAATGCAAATCTGACATGTCTCACTTTATGTGGTAATATCTTTGGAACGCTTTTACTTATCCAAACCATTCAGAGATTGTTTTCTCGTGACACATTGTACTTCATGGCTCAATGGTAAATTTGAGTCATTATTTACCTTAATTTATAAAAAAAATCCAAAAGTTTTCTAAATTTGAATCTCTGCTTTTAAGACAGATAGTGATGCCTCATAAAATATTCATTAATTAACATTCCCCATATGTCTACTTTATGTTGGCATCATTTTGGTAATGTGATTTTATTCTTTTAGGACATTAGAAGGTTTAGACCAGCGGTCAGCAACCTTCGGCACTCCAGCTGTGGTGAAACTACAACTCCCAGCATGCTCCATTCACTTCTATGGGAGTTCTGAAAACAGCTAGGCAAGTGTGCATGCTGGGAGTCGTAGTTTCACCACAGCTGGAGTGCCGAAGGTTGCTGATCCCTGGTTTAGACTTTTACAAGCAATTTTTGAAAAGTCAACATTTTTTAAGGACCAGTTCAGTTAGAACCAACCCATAAATGACCCCATTTTGGAAACGACACCCCTCAAACTATTCAAAACTGTTTTCAGAAATGTTTTAACCCTTTAGGTATTACATAGGAATTAAAGCAAAATAGGGGTGAAATTTAAAGATTTCACTTTTTTTTGCAGATTTTCCATTTTAATAATTTTTTTCCTAGAACACATCAAGGGTTAAACAACAAAACAAACCTCAATATTTATTACCCTGAGGCCTCTTGCACATGACCGAATGGCTTTTTCAGTATTTTGCGGTCCGCAAAAAAATACAGATGATATCCGTGAGCATTCCGTTTTTTGCAGAACGGAACAGCTGGCCCCTAATAGAACAGTACTATCCTTGTCCATTATGTGGACAATAATAGGACATGTTCTATCTTTGAACGGAAAGAATGGAAACGGAATGCATACAGAGTACATTCCGTTTTTTTTGTGGACCCGTTGAAATGAATGGTTCCGTATACGGAACGCAAAGAAACGGAACGTAAGCGGAAAAAAACTTTCGTGTGCATGAGGCCTAATTCTGCAGTTTGCAGAAACACCCCATATGTGATCATATACCACTGTTTGGGCACACGACAGGGCACAGAAGGCAAGGAGCGCCATATGGTTTTTGGAGGGCAGATTTTGCTGGAATGGTCTTTGCGCACCATGTTGCATTTGAAGAGACCCTGAGGTAGCAAGCACTTCACTGAACAGGTGTTTCATAGAATTTATAATACTTGGGTGTGAAAATGAAATTTTTTATTTTATTTTATAAGAAAATGGTGCTTTAGGCCGAAACTTTCTTTTTCACAAAAGATAACAGGAGAATAACCCCCCACAATTTGCTAGCCACTTTCTCCTGAATATAGTAAGACCCGAGGGTTCAGAAGGGAAGGAGCGGCATCTGGATTTTCTAACCTGGAATTTTCTGTCAGGTTTTTTAACATTATAACTTTTTTTATTTTTTTGTTGAATGAGCTGCATGAGGGCTTATTTTGTGTGGGACAAGCTGTAGTTTTTATTGGCACATTTTGGGGTACATTTGGCTTTCTGGTTGCTTTTTATCTAATCTTTTGGGAGGTGAAGTCACAAAAAAAAACAAAAAACTGTTTGGTGTAATTTTTCTATTTTTTTTTATACCGTTTACTTGATGGTGTAGATCATGTGATATTTTTATAGATCCGGTCATTACGGATGCAACAATACCAATTATGTCTAGTTTTTATGTTCTTTTTTTACGTTTTACACAATAAAAACATTTGTAGGGGAAAAAAAATCATGTTTTTGTGTTGGCATTTTCTTAGAGCTATAGGCTTGTGTGAGGGCTTGTTTTTTGCGGGACGAGGTAACGTTATTATTGCTACCATTTTGGGGTACATACGAGTTTTTGATTGATTGATGTTTTTTGTAAGGTGACTAAAAAAAGCTGCTTTGGCATAATTTCCATTTGTTTTTCTTACACCGTTCACTTGATGGGGTAGATAATGTGATATTTTTGTAGAGCCAATTGTTATGGACGCAGCCTAACAAATATGTCTATTATTTATTTATTTAAGTTTTACACAATAAGAGCATTTTTAGAAAGAAAAAAAAAAAAATCATGTTTTTGTGTTGCAGTTTTCTTAGAGCCATATTTTTATTTATTTTTCTGGCTACAGTCTTGTGTGGGGGATAATTTTTTGTGGGATGAGGTGACGTTTTTATTGCTACCATTTTGGGGTACATACGACTTTTTGATTGATTAACATTGTTTTTTGGGAGATGAGTTAACAAAAAAAAAAAATGGATTTTTGTACTTACCATAAAATCCTTTTCTCGTCTGATGCATTGGGGGACACAGCACCATGTGTATATGGCCGAGCTGCCAGTAGGAGGCTGACACTAGAAAAGAAAAGTATATACCTCTGCACAGACACTAAACTAACCAGTTGGTCCGAAAGCAGTAGGATCATCAGAAAACCAGACGAACAGTGAAGCCAACATGTCCTAAACCAGAAAGAGGACCATTATCAAAGGGTCCTGGGAAATCCGGAAAACCTGAACGAAGAAAACAAGGGTGGGATCTGTGTCCCCCAATGCATCCAACGAGAAAAGGATTTTATGGTAAGTACAAAAATCCATTTTTCTCGTGAATGGCATTGGGGGACACAGCACCATGGGACGTCCCAAAGCAGTCCCTGAGGGTGGAAAAAAACAGCTATGCAAAAAACCTAGCGCACAGCCGCTTGCAGAACCTTGCGATTCAAACTGGCATCAGCAGAGGCCAAGGAATAAATATGGTAAAATCTGGAGAAGGTGTGAACTGAGGCCCAGGTGGCAGCCTTGCAGACCTGGGAAGCAGGGGCTAAATGCCGCACCGCCCATGATGCCACAACCGCCCTAGTCGAGTGAGCGGTCAACCGGAAGGGGGGCTCACAACCCTTCGCCACATAGGCTTCCTTGACGGCGGACCTAATCCAATGGGAGATGGTAGCTTTGGAGTCTTGTAAACTCTTATGTGAGCCCTCAGGGACAAAAAAAAAAAAAAAAAAGAGAGAGTCAGATCGACGGAAGGACTCCGTTAGATGGAGATACAGCCGAAGCGCCCGAACCACATCCAGACTGTGGAGAGACCGCTCTCTGGGATGAGAGGGGTTGGGACTGAAAGAAGGTAGAACAATCTCGTTATTAATGTGGAAGGAAGAAACCAACTTGGGAAGAAAGGAGGGAACTGGGCGCAACCTTGTCCTGGTGAAAAGCCAAAAAGGGGGACCGAAATGAGAGCACCACCAGCTCGGAGACTCTGCGAATGGAAGTAATTGCGACTTTAAAAGAGGCATAAGAAAGGGAGAACTCCTTCAAGGGCTCGAAGGGAGAGGACTGAAAGGCATTCTAGGACCAAATTCTAATTCCAGGGTTCCACCGGAGAACAGAAGGGAGGAACGCGATGCGCCACCCCCTGAAGGAAAGTCTTAACCTGGAAACTAGAAGCCAAGGGCCTTTGGAAAAGGACCGACAGCTGACCTTTGAGAGAGGGCAGGCGGAGACCCTTCTCAAGGCCGGCCTGAAGAAAGGCAAAAATCCTACCGACTGAAAAGAGGAGAGGGTGAACCTTGCCAGATTCACACCAGGCAAAGTAAGACTTCCAGGTACGATGTTAAATCCTGGCCGACTGGGGTTTACGTGCATGAAGCACAGCCTGGATGACCGATTCAGAGACCGCGGAACCTTAGGACCGCCGCTTCAACAGCCACGCCATTAAATGAAGCAAAGTTAAACTCTGGTCGAATAGTGGACCTTGCAAAAGGAGATCAGGACGCAGAGGTAAACGCCACAGACCGTCGGCGAGCAGGAAGACGAGATCTGCGTACCACACCCTGCGGGGCCAGTCCAGAGCCACCAATATCACCGGGACCCGATCCATTTTGAGGCGTTTGAGTAGCCGAGGAAGAAGCAGAAGGGGAGGGAAGAGATATAGGAGACTGAATTGGGACCACAGGAGAACCAAGGCGTCTGCCGCCAGAGCCTGAAAATCCCAAAACCTGGCGACATAAAGCAGAAGTTTGTGGTTCAGATGGGAGGCGAAAAGATCCACGTCTGGCTAGAGAGACCACTCCCCCGGGTCGAAACGCTGGCGACTGAGGAAGTCGGCAGCCCAATTGTCGACTCTGGGGATGTAGTGTGACGGCTGTGTCATGGTCTGGTGGTAGTGGACCGTGACACTTTTGCCGTGCATGCTTGTTGCCGGTGGCTACGTGTTGTTTTAGCATGTTTGGACACTTCCCCTTTAAGTTTGGTGTTTCTTCCCATTTTGGTGTGTACAGGGTTAAGGTGGAGGTGAGTGTGGCCTCATGCCTCTTCTTATGTTGGAGTTGTGAGTTGAGGTCAGTGGTATGTCTGCCTTTGCACGAGTAGGAGCTTTGCACCTCTCTGGATGTGTCACCTGTCCGTGTGGGCCTCCTTGTGGAACATCAAGGTCTTCAGCGATGTCTCCCTATGTTCTCTTCCTTGTTCCCTATCTTACCTGTTGTTATGTTTGGTGTGGGTTTGTTTTGGGGATTTGTCGTTATGTCTAGTTTGGTGTTCTATGTCTGGTATGTTTGGGTTATTGCCCGTCTTGGTTGCTAGACATCCCCTTGTTTGTCTGTACCTCCGGTGAGGGGGTCCCAGGGGTTCCTCGGAGGGGGAACCACAAGTCAGCAAGCAGTAGTTGTTCCACCCAGTCGTTGTGGCAGGTAAGTGCTGTTGTTCAAGTGCTTGTCGTTTTTCTGCTGGACTCTTACCTGCTGCTATGTTTTTGCTTGCTGTCTGCTCCTTCCTAGTTGCTAGACCTGTGTGAGACTCCGGTTCATCCGTGTCGCGGATGAACCGGTTGTCTCTTATTCCCGACTCCTATTTCAGGGATCGTTAGGGTCAGAAGGACCCAAGTTCCGGAATATGAGCCCCCCTACCATCGAGGCCGGCTCATACAGTTAGGAGGTCAGGTATAGGATAAGGGTGGCGTTAGGAGGTGACCTGCTCCCCTTATCCCGGTACCCAGGCCTAGTTGCTTTCCGAAATTCCCTGCATTGTACGGTGAGTTTTCCCTCACTCCCCAACGTGACATGTAGACAGCAGATAGAGCAGGAACGTGTTCCTCCGCCAACTGCAGGATGAGAGAGGCTTCCTTCAGCACCGCCTCGCTTCTGGTGCCCCACTGGTGGTTTGAATAAGCCACCTCAGTGGAGTTGTCCGTCTGAATCCGGAAAGGATGACCGCGGAGGAGGTGAGTCCAACAGGACAAAGCTAGGTAAATGGCCCAGATTTTCAGGATATTAATCTGTAGGGAGCTTTCCCGCATCGACCACTGACCCTGGGCCATGAGAGACCCGGAGACTGCCCCCCAACCTGTCAGTCTGGCATCTGTGGAGATCTGCCAACGGGGGGGGAAGGAAGGATCTCCCAAGGGAGACTGTTAGCGGGTTCAGCCACCAGCGCAAGTCCCTGCGGACCTGAGGGGACAGGCTGATCGGGTGATCGAGGCCTGACGGGGACTTATTCCACCGGGCAAGAATTTAGAGCTGAAGGGCTCGAGTGTGGAAGTGGGCATAAGGAATTGCCTCGAAGGCAGCAACCATCCGGCCCAGAATGCGCATAACTGTAGAGCCACTACCTTGTCCTGAGAAAAGAACACTTGGCTAAGGCAAGTGTCGAGGACAATGCCTAGGAATTCCATACTCTGACTGGGAACCAGGGAGGACTTGGTGTGATTCACCAGCCAGCCAAACTGGGACAGCACGGACAGGGTGATGTGGAGGCTGGAAAGGTTGTCCTCGTCCAGGTAGGGTATTACGGCAACTCCCCTGGCACGGAGAAGTGTGACCAAAGGAGCCAACACCTTGGTAAAGACCCTCGGGGCAGACCCCAGGCCAAAGGGCAGCGCCACAAAATGAAAATGCAAAAAAAAACTATCGTGAAGAGAAGGTACCTCTGATGAGACTGAGCTATGGGGACATGCAGATAGGCGTCTCGTATGTCGATGGACGACAGAAACTCGCCCACCTCGAGGGAGGCAATCACTGACCTGAGGGACTCCATACGAAAGTGGCAGACTCAGATGAAATAATTGAGCGCCTTCAGATCCAAAATGGGGCGAAGAGCACAGTCCTTCTTGGGAACCGTGAAGAGGTTCAAGCAAAACCCCTGAAAACGTTCCCAGGTCGGGACAGGAACAATCACCCCTTGCGCATTAAGGGAATGAATGGCCTGAAAAAAAAGCGTCCGCCCAGGCGGGGGACCTGGGTGGCAACGACTGGAAGAACCGGCCGTGGGAAGGGCAGAGAATTCTATTTTGTATCTGGAGGAAACTTCCTCCAGAACCCAGGCGTCGTCCACGGTTGCGCTCCATTGATCCTGAAAAGAGAGCAAATGACCCCCCCCCCCCCCACCACAGGGGGCAACTCGAGCGGGGGAAACCTGTCATGCAGATAATGGCTTTGCAGACTGGGGTTTGGAAGGCTTAGGGTGGGCGTGCCAGGAGGGCTTGGCCTTGAAGGAAGGACGAGCAGGCTTTTTATCCTGATGGGAGGAGTCCTGGAAAGGAGCGAAAACGCTGAGACCCCGATGAAGGTATAGGACGGCGACGGCGGGAACGGTTCTGGGGCAGGAGCGAGCTTTTCCCACCCGTGGCCTCAGAAAGAAGCTCCTCCAAACGTTTCCCGAAAAGCCTACCACCCAGGAATAGGAAAGATATCAGGGCCTTTTTGGAGGCGGCATCCACAGCCCAGGCCCAAAGCCAAACCGTGCGGCGGATGGCCACCGAGTTAGCAGCTGCCCTACTAGAGCGGTGTGCCGATTCCAGGGAAGCATCACAAAGGGACCTGGAGAAGATGAGAGGCAAGGAGATGGAGCTCCCCCTGAGCAGAATCCGGGGTTAAGGATCGAACAAACTGTTTGGCCCAGACCACACAGGCCTTAGCCACCCAAGACGCGGCAAAGGCGGGGTGGATAGCGGAACCTGCTGCAACAAATGCAGACTTGGACAAGAAGTCTATCTCCTTGTCCATTGGATCAGACAAAGATGCCGCGTCGGCAAAAAGAAAGGGTGGTGGCATTAGCAAGTCGGGCCACTTGTGGATCTACCCGAGGAGGGACAAACTTCATAGTAATGGACTCCTTGGAAAAGAAGACGTCTGAACCCGTGGCGGGCTGAAGACGCCTATCCGAGTGACGCCACTCTTTGGCCAGGAGTGCGCCCAGATCTGCAAAGCGGGGTCTTCCTGCACGTGGAGAGCGTCCCTAACTGTCCTGATGAGATCCTGCATGGCCGCAGACAGGGCAGTGCTCTCATCCGGAATCAGAGTCAGAGGAGTCCCCTGAGGCGGCGGAAGGTGCGGATTCTTCGCCAGCCTTAGACATGTCCTGGGAATGACCCGAGGAGCGGGACATGGTTGCGACAACCCGAGGCAGTTTGCGGGACCTGTGTCAGAACGTGAGCGTGCCCTGTCCGCGGAGCAGTCCCTGGGAGGGGCAGAGGCGGCTGCAATTTGGGCAGGCAAGCGGTTCAGCGACTCAACCATGGATTGGGAGAGTCGGACCAGGTTCCCTATGGCTTGGGACAAGGAAGAAGCCTATTCAGGAGGAACTAACACAGAAGGGGTGGTCAGGGCGTCCTGAGAGGGTCTGGGAGCAAGGCACTGCTCATAAACGGGCTCAGGCTGACCGCAAAGGCAACTTTTCATTACAGCCGGCGCACGTATAATATGCGGGGGGGCTAGGAGTCTTTTCTGGAAGAGGACATGAGGGCTGAGTGCCTGAAAAAAAGAAAAGCAGCCAGCCATAGACTGTCCTACCGGACCCCAGATGCTGTGTCCCTGAAGAAGTGCTGCAGCAGTCACAGGAGAGTGCTAGGAAGGTTGCAGGAGAATGGAGAGCGTCCCTCAGAAGTGCTGGCAAGATGGAGGTCACAGAAGAAGGCAAACTCCACCCCCAGGCAAAAGCCCGCCCTAAACTGGGATAAGAGGGGAAGGAGCCCCCTACCAGTAGCCTAGAGGGGAGGGGCCAAAAAAAAAAGCCCGGGATGCCCTGCTGTCAGTGACAGTGGGCTCCCCGCTCGGCAGCTGCCATCTCTGAATGGACGTTCCAGAACGTCGATTCAGAGATAAAACAACCGCCCAAGGACATTTATAGTGAATGGGCGGTCGGGAAGTGGTTAATTAGGAAAAACGATTAATTAAGTATTATTACAAAAATAATTTTGCGCTATTTAGAACAGTTTAAAAGAATGTTTTAGGGCTCTTTCACACTTGGGTTGTTCTTTTCCAGCATAGAGTTCCGTCGTCGGGGCTCTATGCCGGAAAAATCCTGATCAGGATTATCCCAATGCATTCTGAATGGAGAGAAATCCGTTCAGGATGCATCAGGATGTCTTCAGTTCAGGACCGGAACGTTTTTTGGGCGGAGAAAATACCGCAGCATGCTGCGCTTTTTGCTCCGGCCAAAAATCCTGAACACTTGCCGCAAGGCTGGATCCGGAATTAATGCCCATTGAAAGGCATTAATCCGGATCCAGCCTTAAGCTAAACGTAGTTTCGGCGCATTACCGGATCCGACGTTTAGCTTTTTCTGAATGGTTACCATGGCTGCCAGGACGCTAAAGTCCTGTTTGCCATGGTAAAGTGTAGTGGGGAGCGGGGGAGCAGTATACTTACCGTCCGTGCGGCTCCCGGGGCGCTTCAGAGTGACGTCAGGGCGCCCACGCGCATGGATGACGTGATCGCATGGATCACGTCATCCATGCGCATGGGGCGCTCTGACGTCATTCTGGAGCGCCCCGGGAGCCGCACGGACGGTAAGTATACTGCTCCCCCGCTCCCCACTACTACTATGGCAACCAGGACTTTAATGTATTTTGAAGACAAATGGAGTACACAACGGAACCAGACAATGCAAGTGTGAAAGAGCCCTTAGGAAAGTTTAGTTGCTCTTTAATTGCACAATGATGTTTATTGCACCACACAGCAACTTTTCTGCTGAAGAAACTATTGCTGTCTCGCCTTTAGTTAACTACTGAAGACCCTGACACATGAAAGTTGCATTACCTCAGTAGCCAGCCGTAAAATGAACATTGGCAATCCTTCTAGTGGTGGAATGTAGTTGTCTAACAGCAGTGGTAGCCCTGTAAGGTGGCCTCCCTGTAATGAAACAGATTAACACTTTAGCAGCGCTATAACTAAATTATATAATATACATACAGTATACACACTAATTTAGATACAAAGTACTCTATGATTATTTATCATTTGGTTCTATCAGATTGGTGGTGGTCTGACACCCCGCACCCCCACTGATCAGCTGCTTTGGGAAGCTGCCAGCACGAAAACTATACAGTGGGTAGAGTTGGAAGCACACGCTTCCATCCACTGTGTAATGACAATGCCGGGCTACTGCTGCTTCAAATAAATGGGCGCTGAGCTGTAGTAGGATGGTGGTGGAAACTACATAATGTATGAAGTCTTTAGTCCACAGAATAGTTTCCAGCGCTGGCCCGTAACAGTTTATCAATGGGGGTGTGCGGTGTCAGTCCCTCACAATCAATATATAAGTAAGGGAAAACGCCTTAAAGAGTCACTGTACTTTCATAAAACGTTACATAAATCAATAGTTTAGGTGACCACAAGAAACTTTGCAATATGCTTTATCATAGGGGTGGGCGATATAAACGATATATTATCGCCATAAATTCGGGCAACGATATAGATTTCGTCTATATCGTCATATCGTGATGTATGACCACGGAGCGACTCTGCACCGCGCTGCACTGGCCATGGCCTTGCGTGCACACATCGTCAGCGCGCTGGCTGACACTGCGTGTGACGTCAGGTCCCTCCCAGTGCATGCTGGGAGGAAGACACGGTCCGTCTCCTGCAGGCTCCATCAGCCAACCGCGCACCCTGCAGGAAAGGTAAGTATATTAGCAGGGACCCGAATCTACCGGGGGGTTGGGGGGATGGATGGCTATGGCATGGATGATGATGGCCATGTAATTTGAATACATACAGAAGAAAATAATATATCGCAATATATCGTTATATCGCACATGCTTAAAATTATATTGCAATATAGATTTTAGGCTATATTGCCCAGCCCTACTTTATCAGTGAGAAATGTCTAGTTCTCATCTGTTTACATCTGTCCCCCAATTCCTTTTAACTTTGAAAAATGCTTTGAATTCCATCTCCAGATGGAGCAGCATCACAGGAGGATCATATTACACATGCCAATACAAGTCTATGGAGAGAGGAGTGTGGAGCACTGAGCAGCAGCATGAATGAGACTGGACTCAAAGCTAAACACAAATGAGACTGCACAGCTACATAGGAGATTTATATCTCAGGACAAGCACTAAATTCATAACCAATACAGGACAGTACCTCTCTGTAATGTCCTACCTGATCCCGGGGCACACTTTTCACTGAGTAAGAGAGGCTGGCTGGTAGAGCTGATCATGCTGAACAAAACTCCACCTCTCTTTTGTCTGTACGTTAAACGGCTGCAGAGAAATCAGCGATTTTATTCATATGCAAATGAACAATTCGAGCACTCAGAGGCGGGGCTGAATATTCTGAGCACTGCTATGTAATACCCCCTGTGCTCTGCACACGCCCCCCTCCCAATGATTGACAGGGCTAGCCATCAGACTGAGGGCAGAGCTGTGTCCTGGCTTATACATATCTACTGTATGTATGTGTATTATACACACACACACACACTACAGCTTCACCACACTGAGATCTGCTCAGAAAGCTAATATACATATCACCGCCTTATTCACAGGCGCAATGTATGAATATAAAGACACCAGTGATGTGTGTTAGTTTATAAGCATAGAAAACCATACATCCCTAAGGCCCCTTTCACACGGGCGAGTATTCCGCGCGGATGCGATGCGGGAGGTGAATGCATTGCACCCGCACTGAATACCGACCCATTCATTTCTATGGGGCTGTTCACATGAGCAGTGATTTTCACGCATCACTTGTGCGTTGCGTGAAAATCGCAGCATGCTCCTCTTTGTGCGTTTTTCACGTAACGCAGGCCCCATAGAAATGAATGGGGTTGCGTGAAAATCGCAAGCATCCGCAAGCAAGTGCGGATGCGGTGCGATTTTCACGCACGGTTGCTAGGAGACTATCGGGAAGGAGACCCGATCATTATTATTTTCCCTTATAACATGGTTATAAGGGAAAATAATAGCATTCTGAAAAGAGAATGCATAGTAAAACATCGCTGGAGGGGTTAAAAATAAGTAAATAATAATTTAACTCACCTTAGTCCACTTGATCGCGTAGCCCGGCATCTCCTTCTGTCTTCATCTGATCTCTGTGCAGCAATAGGACCTGTGGTGACGTCACTCCGGTCATCACACGATCATGTGATGACCGGAATGACGTCACCACAGGTCCTGTTGCTCCACAAAGCTAAGATGAAGACAGAAGGAGATGCCGGCGATCAAGTGGACTAAGGTGAGTTAAATAATTTTTTATATTTTTTTTAACCCCTCCAGCGCTGTTTTACTATGCATTCTGTATTCAGAATGCTATTATTCTCCCTTATAACCATGTTATAAGGGAAAATAATACAATCTACAGAACACCGATCCCAAGCCCGAACTTCTATGAAGTTCGGGTTTGGGTACCAAACACGCGCGATTTTTTTCATGCGAGTGCAAAACGCATTACAATGTTTTGCACTCGCGCGTAAAAATCGCGGGTGTTCCCGTAACGCACCCGCACATTTTCCCGCAACGCCCGTCTGAAAGAGGCCTAAGTGTATATAGTAATCTGCCTTGAACATAGACATCTCTGGTTTAAGTCCCAGGAGAGGTATATGTTTTTTTTCTTTTTTCTTTAAAACTATATTAAAAAGGCTACTACACTGACCAAAAATATAAACGCAACACTTTTGCTCCCATTTTGCAGGAGCTGAACTCAAAGATCTGAAACATTTTCTACATACACAAAAGACCCATTACTCTCAAATATTGTTCAAAAATCTGTGTTAGTGAGCACTTTTCTTTTGCCGAGATAATCCATCCCACCTCACAGGTGTGGCATATCAAGGTGCTGATTAGACAGCATGAATATTGCACAGTTGTGCCTTAGACTTCCCACAATAAAAGGGCACTCTGAAATGTGCACAGTTTTGCCAACAACACATCTCCGTCGCATAGAGTTGATCAGGTTGTTGATTTTGGCCTGTGGAATGTTGGTCCTCTCCTCTTCAATAGCTGTGCGAAGTTGCAGAATATTGTCAGGAACTGGAACACGCTGTCGTATATGCCGATCCAGAGCATCCCAAACATGCTCAATGGGTGACATGTCCGGTGAGTATGCTGGCCATGCAAGACTGGGATGTTTTCAGCTTCCAGGAATTGTGTACAGATCCTTGCAATATGGGGCCGTGCATTATCATGCTGCAACATGAGGTGATGGTCATGGATGAATGGCACAACAATGGGCCTCAGGATCTCCTCACGGTATCTCTGTGCATTCAAAATGCCATCAATAAAAATGCACCTGTGTTCGTTGCCCATAACATATGCCTGCCAATACCATAACCCCACCGCCACCATGGGCCACTCGATCCCCAACGTTGATGTCAGCAAACCGCTCACCCACACAATGCCACACATGCTGTCTGCCATCTGCCCTGAACAGTGAAAACCGGGACTTATACGTGAACAGAACACCTCTCCAACATGCCAGACACCATTGAATGTGAGCATTTGCCCACTCAAGTTGGTTACGACGTCGAACTGCAGTCAGGTCCACACCCCGATGAGGACGACGAGCATACAGATGAGCTTCCCTGAGATGGTTTCTGACAGTTTGTGCAGAAATTCTTTGGTTATGCAAACCGATTTCTGCTACAGCTGTCCAGGTGGCTGGTCTCAGACAATCATGGAGGTGAACATGTTGGATGTGGAGGTCCTGGGCTGGTGTGGTTACATGTGGTCTGCGGTTGTGAGGCCGGTTGGATGTACTGCCAAATTCTCTGAAACACCTTTGGAGACGGCTTATGGTAGCGAAATGAACATTCATTGCACGGGCAACAGCTCTGGTAGACATTCCGGCAGTCAGCATGCCAATTGCACGCTCCCTCAAACGTTGCGACATCTGTGGAATTATGCTGTGTGAACAAACTGCACATTTCAGAGTGGCCTTTTATTGTGGGCAGTCTAAGGCACACCTGTGCAATATTCATGCTGTCTAATCAGCACCTTGATATACCACACCTGTGAGGTAGGATGGATTATCTCGGCAAAGGAGAAGTGCTCACTAACACAGATTTAGACAGATTTGTGAACAAAGTTTGTTAAAAGACTAGGTACACTTTAAAATAATTTATTAATGAATCTTTACAGCTTTAAGAGCTCATCACTTCTGCACAAACAAAGTTCAAAGGAACCTGTCATATTGAACATAGTGTCCATTCAATCTGTGGGCAGCAGAAGCAGTGCAGATTCATATTATAGTTTTATGATAAAAAAAGGGAAAGGATGTATAGAGTCTATATATTAGATTCTAACAATTCGATTTGTTTCATCAGCAGGACTTCTTCACCTGTGAGGTGCTGTCCCCAAAGGTGATGAAGTGCCCACCTGCCGTTAGATTGTCAAGGACAGAAATTTAGCCCAGCCTAACTTCCTGCATGCACCACTGCTCCAGTTAGCCAAGCAAAGGTAGAAGCTCTGCTTCGAATCGATTCACTTATCTCTAATAAATATATATTTTTGCTGTTGTGAAATATCTGACAGGTGAATAGACAGATATTGGTCATTAAAATAAAAAAAAATTTAGGCGGTGTGACCGGACTACAGACCAGAAAGGATGCATCTTTCTCAGCTCAGTTCTGAATTACCTCAATTGACATATAAACATACCTGCGGGAGCCTATAGTACCTCTAAGGCCTCATGCACACGGCCGTGTTCCTGTTGAAAGCAGGAGCGCACGGCGTCATACGAGTATTACTGTAGTGCAGCAGCGGCATAAAGCGCACGGCGTCATAGCAACCAATGCGGCCGCGCGCTCCTGCTCTCAACAGGAATCCAGGCCGTGTTACCATGGACCGCTCTCGGCCGCGGAACACGGCCGTGTGCATGAGGCCTAACTGTCCCAATTTATCAGTAGTACTCACCATGGCCAGCAAGAGACTAATAAAAAAAAGTACCCCAAAAGCTCCTCACAGACTTCTATCCAGTCAGCGGCTTACAATATGAGGAGGAAGCCTGTAGTCCCCATGTTGCTCTGGAAGCAGAAGCAGGGGAGATGATAATATATAAGATTGACAAAGCCACTCAGGCCAATAATGACTTAGTAGATACCCACTACTGCCTGGAGAAGAATGCAGAGGCCATAAATATCAAGATGGTGGACAATAATGATAGAAACAAGCATTATTGTGTCTACATAGGGTGATATAGCTGTTGGAAATCTTTGACATCAAAGAAACTTTTAATTGATCTACGGTATCTTACAGGCAAGGAAGAAGTTCTCTCCAATACCTACAGTCCTTTGGACTCACAAGACTACTTTATCAATATGGCTATCTTACTACTAATTCAAAAAGATGGCGTCAGAGTTCTTCTTCTACCTAGTTACACAAGGAAGCAAAAAAGAATCACCCGAGAGTGGAGCAAAGTATGAGATTCCCGAAAGGTACTTTAGCTTCTTTTTCATTATAGGAGTATTGTACTCCTGAATTGTATCTTGCGGAGAAGCCAAGAAATCATCAACTCTTACACTACAGAATAGTCTTTTTAAAAAGTCATTAGTGTGGAGGGGTGATCTGGCCTCAGACACAGACTATGGGGGGAATTCTATCATTCCCCCTGTGTTTGTGACTTTGTAAACGCCACTTTTGAGAAATTTTGGGAATATGTCTATAGATTTGAACAATTAGCATATTGGGAATACCAATCAGGTTTAAGACTATATGGGATCTATAGAAAAGGTATAGGGGTTATTCAGGTTAGGTTTTACTTACTTGACATCATGATGAATGTTGATAAACCTAGTACCCTTGTGTGGTGATGGGCTTCTTCACTACGGCAGTTCACATTCTCAGGACCAAAATAACCCTCTTACATTTGGTCTACCCTCCCCCAATATATTTAAGTTATAGGTTTCCTTTTAACTTCTTTGGTTTGGTTGGCTTTGCCACAGTTTAGTGTATTTACTATATAACAAAACTTATAATACCTCTAGTACAAGCGTGGGTATTCAGATCTGGGGGTTCATAATTATATATTGTTATTGTCTATTTGGTGCAATATCTCTTGACATGTTACCTCCAATGTTTGCCTATGACTGTTAACTTTTTACCCTTGCAAAAATACAATAAAAAATGTTTTAGGGTACTTTCACACTAGCATTATTCTTTTCCGGTATTGAAATCCGTCCTAGGGGCTCAATACTGGAAAAAACTGATCAGTTTTATCCTAATGCATTCTGAATGGAGAACAATCTGTTCAGGATGCATCAGTTCAGTCACTCTTACGGTATTTGGCCAGAGACAATACCGCATGCTGCTGTATTTTCTCCATCCAAAATTCCAGAACACTTGCCGAAATGCCGGATCCGGCATTATTTTCCATTGAAATGCATTAATGCCGGATCCGGCACCAAGTGTTCCGGCAAAACGGATCCGTTTTTCCAGTCTGTGCATGTGCAGACCTTTAAAAAAGCAAAAGAAATAAATAGCGGATCCGTTTTTCTGGATTACACTGGAGAGACGGATCCGGTGTTTCAATGAATTTGTTAGACGGATCCGCATCCGTCTACAAACGAATTTCCGGATGCAGCAGACAGTTCTGGCGACGGAACTGCCTGCCGGATCTTCACAACACAAGTGTGAAAGTACCTTTAAAGAAAAAGAAAAGAAAAAGTCTATCACAAATTAATATGGGAAGTCTATCACAAATTAATGAAGAGGTGGTACTTTGCCGTTACCCTGTCCACACTGGTGAACAGATTTACCTTAACACTCCAAATATTGTTGAAAACTTTGTGGACATATGGGCTCCATTTATCATATATTTTGGGAATGCCCAGTAATTTCTCCACTATGGAGTAATATTTAGAATTACGCAATTACGTTAGACCCCTTCTCCAGCGTTTTCGCTATTCTCACAGGGCATGGAGAAAATTTGCACGAACTATCAAATACTTAAAAGTCTGTTTTATTCCAGGACTTCTTATGGAAAAAATGGAAATCTCCCCCTTCTCCATCCTCTACAGAGCCAATATAAACTTATATGAAAGACTGAACGAGTTACAGTCATATGAAATTTGTTGGGACTCTTGGCTACGCTTACATAAAGAGGTTGTCTGGTCTCATATTGATGATCTATCCTCAGGATAGGTCATAAATATCACATTGGCGGTGGTGCAGGGTAATTACAGCTTTCCCTCCCATTGAAGTGAATGGGACGAAAAGCTGTAATTACACTACAGCTACAATATAGGCAGTGCAGGTAAACACTGAAGAGGACGCAGTGCTTGCAGTTGGGGATGCTGGGCGTCAGACCCCAACCAATCCAGTAATGATGACCATCGGGAATAGAGTGGCGATTGTTTCCCATCTGGGCTCAGTCTTGTTGTGCTCTCAAAAACAGATGTAAAAGGAGAAAAGGAATCTCAACTCCTTTTTTAGTCTAGTAGTACAAAAAATTCAGACATATAGGTTTAAATACCTCACAACTCACCTCATCTATTTCCAAAGAGAAATAATCTTTCAACAATTCACATTTCTTCTGAAGGAACTGAACAATGTATTCGGCAAGTCCTTCTTTAGGGCCGTCTTCTTCTGTCCATCCACTTTCAGGACTATCCAAGGCTAGCATGGCCAATTCATATATTGGTGCAGACTCCTAAACAAATGTAAAGTGTTCTGTAACAAATTGACTTCTAATTGTTGTGAACAAGTTAAAAAGCAAATGTAATTCTGTGTTCTTTACAACCAGTTACATGTCTTATATGAAGGAAGAATAACAAAATGCAAGGTAAAATGAAAAGAAATAGAACCATTTTACAAAAAAATGATTTGCCTCACCCAAGTATCATTACTTACAGATAATCTCATTATGCCAAAATTCCCAAAATCATAAATAAGAATTTGATAGAAGAGTTCTCGACTAGAGGAGGAGTCATATAAAAAAAAGAAAAAAAGACAACACATTATTACTTATATGATCAATGTATACAATTCCTCCAAAGAAGGACTACTTTATTGATGTACTGCTCTACCACCACCCTGACAGTACAGGTTAGCCAATGTAGAAAAGACCGCACCAGTGCCAGCCTAAGGCCCCTT
This sequence comes from Bufo bufo, assembly GCF_905171765.1. NCBI lineage: Eukaryota > Metazoa > Chordata > Amphibia > Anura > Bufonidae > Bufo > Bufo bufo. The sequence continues at coordinate 246,096,327 of NC_053393.1, read as the reverse complement.
TCACACAAAATGCGTGAAGTGTACGCATAGCACCCGCACTGAATCCTGACCCATTATTTTTAATGGGCCTGGTATATCAGTTCTGTGTTGTGTGAGAATCGCAGCATGTTCTATATTCTGCGTTTTTCACACAGCCCTGGCCCCATAGAAGTGAATGGGGCTTCAGTGAATAACGCATTGCATCCTTAATCCGGATGCAGTCTGTGTGCAATGCGTTTTTCACTGATGGTTGCCAGGAGATATTGTTTCTAAACCTTCAGTTTTTTTTCATGCGTGTGAAAAACGCATCAATCAGTAGTAAAAAGTGGCCAAGATTTACTAATTTGAGTGCAAGTAGACCTTGTGATAAACTGCACCAAAAATATTGTGAACTGTCGCATCTAGTTTTAAGAAAATACTCTACACCAAGCTTGATAATGGGCTGTGGCTTATCAGGAAAGAGGTGGCCTAAGATGCACCACAATTCTGGAATAACATTCTTTCAAAAAATAAGCCAACCAATAATTGGTATAAAAGTTAGCTGAATGTCTCATCCAGCCTGAGCGACTGTGGTAGACAGCTTTTCAAAGGTTACACCATCTACAGGTTTAGTAAATATAGGGGCCACACTGTCAGACTGAACTAATTCCAAGGGCCAAAATTAAAACTTAAAGGGGTATTATCAACTGAAATATTGTATTTATTACATATTGAACATACAGTATGTATCATAAATGATTAGTTAGTCTTCCAGGACTCCCATGTAATGGGGAAATACATGTGAGCCGCCACAAGACACAGACATACATGTCTGCTACCAGATGGTTGGGGGCCGCAAAGAATGGTATTGAGGGTCGCAGGTTGTGCATCCCTTGTCTAAACTAACCCTTCTGGCAACTTCATAATACAAGTTACCTGCAGAAGTGTTTCTAAGACCGAGCTAACACAATTCATAAATGCTGGACATACCTTAACTTTGTGGTATTTAGAAGGTAGAGTTTTGTTTGATACTGAGCTAGCGCCCACTGTGGATTTACACAACCCACAAAGGAGTGATTCCTCAACATGTCCTGAAGGCCTGGAAAAGAGGGGTAGTTAGGCATACACATCAATTAATAGGATAAAAAAAGAAATGTACCGTATTTAACTGAACATGTCAAAAACATACACCCTAATAGAAAAGGTTTTCTAATACTTTTAAAAAGGTATCAAACCAATAACAAGTTAACAGCCAATGAAATGCATGATGTACATATGTCATTGATTGCAATAGAAAGGGCTCCAACGGCAAGCCTGCTCCATACACGATAGCTGTAACAACTGCCTGCCTGCCAGATGAATCCAATCCCAGCCATAAATTCCCTCAGATGCCACTGTCAACAACGACTGCAGCATCTAAGAAGTTAAAAGGGTTATACAGAAAAAAATTATTATGACATCCTCAGGATCGGTCATCATTAATCACATGGGGGAGGGGGGGTCCAAGTCCCTGGATCCTTGCTTATCAGCTGTTTTAGGGAGCCGCTGTGCTTACCCACCAGATGGTTGGGGGCTCCTTCTGGCTTCAAATGACCACAGAAGTATTGCAGTGTATAGTACAAGCAGTCGGAAGGATAGCTTCAACAAGATCACAAGTCCTTTACTAATAAGGCATTTTTTACTAAACACATTTTCACACCACTTGGAAAGATATTCAAGTTGCGAAGAGCTGCAGTAATTAAATGGGGTATTCCAGCAGAACTATATAAAAGATATGCAATACATTTCTGGTAAATGTGGGTCCCTCCTATCTCTAAAACAGGGCCCCCTCACATGAATGAAAATGGCCAGAGGTAGTTTGAACAACAGAAACAGAGAAGCTGGCTCTGCCACACTGTTTCCGTAACACCAATTCACTTATATGCATACTATGGGAATAGTGTAACACAGCCTGCTTGTCTGCTGCCGTACTTCCGACCACCTCTGGCATCCAGGTGGGATTGGATTAGAGGACAGCGATGGACTGGCCATCGGGAGTACCGGGAGAATCCCGGTGGGCCGATCGAATTATGGGCCGGCCAGGGCCGCCAGGCATCAGGGGGGTAAAGCTCCAGTAACAGCAGGCAGTGTGGGGGCGGCGCTCACTCACTGACGTCACACGCCTGCTCCTCCCACTAGGCGGCGCAGGCGCGTGACGTCAGTGAGTGAGCGCTGCCGCCCGCACTTGTTACTGGAGGCTGGAGGCGGGAGCTGAATATGTAAGGTAGTAAAACTCTTTACTAAAGAGATGAGCGCTGTGCCCCCACGTGTAGTAGAATACCTACCTGGAGCCAGTGCCAGACTGTGCACAGAAAGGGCACTTTGTCACTGTGGACAAAGTATGGCAGTTTCTGTGCACAGATTGGCTCTAGGTGGGTACAGTGTGGCACTGCAGTCACTAAGGGCACTATTTATCTGGGCATAGTAGGGCACTATCTGCCCACATAGTCAACATATGGCGCTCTGGGCACTGCCATATAATAGTGTGGGTACGGTACGGCGATATTTGGTTCTATGTGGGCACTGTATGATTGTGGGCAGATAGTGCCATACTATCCACAGATAAATGGCGCATTTAGTGCCTGTCGTGCCCACATAGTGCCATATAGAACCCATACTCGGAAAGCGCCATACTTGTGTAGACAGAGTATAATTATAGGCAAAGTATGGCACTTTCTGCCCACGTTTTAGCTCTAGGTAGGTATGATATGGCACTTTGTGGGCACTGTAGACACTAAATACACAACTTATCTGAGCATAGTATGCCCAGGTCTTCCCACGGTCATACAGTGCTCAGATAGCGCCATGTTATGCACAGATAAATGGTGTATTTCTTGCTTATGGTGCCATACAGTACCTACCTAAAGTGAAAACCTACAGTACTTTGGCCACAGTCATACAGTGCCGACATAGAGCCAAAGTATGGCACTTTCTATGCACCTAGGTAGGTACTATATGGGTACAAATGCGCTATTTTTCTGTGAATAGGAGGGCACTATCGTGCTCTATGTGGGCACTGTATCACTATTAGGGCAGATAGTGCCATAGAGACAAAATGTCTCCCAGCACATTATACATGGCTCGTCATCATGGTTACGACCTCCCTGTAATCCAGCATTGGTGGTCGAAAAAAGCACCAAACTATGTGCACTCCCACAATCCCGGCTACTCCTATAGTGTGCAAGCATGACCACTGCTGCTGGATTACAGGGTGGTCAAAACCATGGAAACGAGCAGTGCATAATGTGATGGAAAAATGACTCCCGCCAGCAAAGGAAGCAATATGGACAATCACAATACATTAGTTTTTTTTTGAGTGTGTTTGGGAAAAATAAAGTGGGCCGGTCTGGCTGAAGTCCAGGGCCACTTTATTGTCCCAGTCCATCCCTGTTAGAGGACCACCATTTTAGAGACAGCTGCCGCATCTATCAGACATTTATGGCATATACACAGGACATGCCATAAATTTGAGATGAGAATGCCCACTTAGGTTTTCTCCTACACTGCCTGATGACTAAAATAATAGAGTACGTAAGTGAATGATGCTAATAAAAAGCCCTTTATAATACTTGAATTTAAACACCGAGGTGCATAATCTACGTGGTTTTAAAGTGGATCGCTGAAAGTACACTAACACTTGTACAATTTGCATAATTTTCTAATTTCTTTCCACTGCATAAAATTAAAGAAAATCACAGAAATAAGATAATAATGCACTTAGTAAAGTAGATGCAAGCATTATATATGGACAAATTCCTCACTCTGATATGATAAAATCTGAGACACTTAGCCAATATATTTTAATCAAAACACATCTGAGCCCGCCTACCAAGCGCCAAGGTGGTCTCAGGTCAGGTTTTTGTCTATGTAGTATTTGCGTGAGGGAGTGGCACCTTCAAGTGTGAATGCGCACCTATTTTATCTTGGGAGTAGCCACAGGTGCCCTCCTGAATTCAACTGTATTGCCGTCCTCAGGATGGTCCCAGTTCCCAGTCCACCCCGGAGTGGAGGTTTAACAGCATCCCAGCAAGAATATAAGGATGAAGCCTTCCTTACTGAACTATACTGGAAGTCATCCTAATACTGGGAATGATTGTAGTCCCAGAAGCTACAAGAAAGGAGGGAAAAAAAGAGGCAGACTAGCCAAAAAAAAAAAAAAAAGGCAGAGAGATCAACAGGTCTGTGTGGAAAACAGATCTCATGTCCCAGGCCAAGTGAGAGACGAACAGAATACTCTCGCATTTGTCAAATGGCAGACATCAAACAAGCAACAAACATAAAAGACTGCAGTAGAGATTCTAAAGGGAATGGAGTGAGTGCATGGGGACCTAGATGATCTAGCCTACAGGGAAGAATGTACCCATTACGGAGGAAGCTTTCAGTAAAAACGCCTAGACCAGGTATGCTCAACCTGTGGCCATCCAGCTGTTGTAAAACTACAACTCCCACCATACCCTGCTGTAGGCTAATAGCTGTAGGCTGTCCAGGCATGCTGGGAGTTGTAGTTTTGCAACAGCTGGAGGGCTGCAGGTTGTGCATCCCTGGCCTAGATCAACCCCTGGTGGGGAAAAAAAAAAATATAAACCTGGAATAAAAGGAACAGGAACAAGAAAAACTTTCTGTGTACTGGCCAGATGGGGCCAGATGGACATGAGGATTACCCGAAACCACGTAAACAAGGAGTATCCATTGCTGATTATAAGAAGAGTGGATTATGTGTGGTACCCAAGTCCTCCTTAGAGGAACAACAACCAAGTGAACCACTGCAGATAGGAGGGCTGCAGATAGCACCGCTGCATAGTGCTGATTGCACTTAAAAGCGGAATATTAAAAGAAATAGAGAGATGGTCTGGATTGGAGAAAAAAACTCAGAAGGCCAAACCAGAGAATTACCACGACTGTGGCAAACAACTTCGGAATGACAGCAGAGACAGTTGGAGTAGGTTGTAGTCCAAAAAGTACTCCTACGGACATAAATATTGAAGAAAGACTGCTTGCAAATGAATCAGGCTGCATGCCAATGGAATATGCCGAGGTGAGTCTTGACCCTGTCAAGAATAATCCTGCTAACCCTTAGCTTGAGGATGAAAAAAGGTTGACCAAAATTATTGACCAAGTCTGAAGAACCCTAAAGACCTGAAAGGCAAGTATTCCTGTAAGATGGAAGCTAGCATAGAGCTTGTTAGATATTCTGGAACAAAAAAACAAAAACAACCTTGCTGCCGATGTCTCAGAGAACTTTGTCAAGCCTAGGACCCTGGGGAGAGCTATGTAGGTAAACTCAGCAAGATATATGGGCGGTGTCCAGAAGGATTCCAAAGAGAGAAAATGGGGGCAGACGTGTGCGTGCATGGCATCCCAAAACCAGATGGTTATGCTCAAGTAGACTGCTCAGAAAAGGAAAATACTCTGCAGTCATATAATAACTCCATCATAGAAAGCGATAATATACAAAACAGAAGGAGGAAAGGTGGCTGACAGGTTCAATCAATAAAGGCATAGCCATGGTGCCCGGCGTAAGATGAATATGGCCGAGAAAAGGAGATTTTTGTATAACTTACCAGTAAAATCTCTTTCTCGCTCTTTATTGGGGGACACAGGGACCATGGGTATAGCTATGTCCTCTAGGAGGCGTTGACACTAGTAAAAGCGGTTAGCTCCTCTCCTGGCAGCTATACCCCCTCCAGCCTGGAGAGAGAGCTTCAGTTTGTGTACAAGCAGTAGGAGAAGCAAGCCAACCAAAGAAAAACACGTGTAACACCAACCATGTCAAAGGACCCATTGGGGTTCTAACCAGCAACAGCCACAACTGTGGTCGAACAACAATGCTGGGTGGGTGCTGTGTCCCCCAACGAAGAGCGAGAAAGAGATTTTACTGTTAAGTTATACAAAAATATCCTTTTCTCGGCCATATTCATTGGGGGACACAGGAACCGTGGGACGTCCAAAAGCAGTCCACAGGGAGGGAAAAACCACAGACCCATGCAAGCAAGCGTCCCTGCAAGCATCTAAGAACTGTCGCCTGCAAGACCACGTGGCCCAAGGCAGCAACCGTTGATGCACAAGTATGCACCTGGTAATTATTTGTGAACGTGTTTAAGGAGGACCAGTAGCCGCCTTGCACAAATGCATGGCCGAAGCCTAATGCCTCCGGCCCAGGAGGCACTGACCGCTCTGGTGAAATGAACGGTGACACCAAAAGCAGAACCCTGCCCTCGGTGCGGTAACCACAGCAATAGGCACTCTGAGAAAGCGGAGGAAGCTACCCTGGAGGCCGTCAACCCTTTGCGCGGACCTCCTGGAAACACAAGAGACCGAACGCCGACAAGAGTCGGAGATCTCCAAGTAAAAACTGCAAGGCCCAAACAACCTCCAAATGGTGAAGCGTCCGTTCCCGGGGACGGGAAGGACGAAAGCCTTGTTGATAAGAAGGCAGATACCACCTTCAGAAAAAAGGAAGGGACGGGATGGAGAACAGCCCTGTCCTGGAAAAGGACAGAAGGCACAGAACACGAAGGGCCGCCAATCAGGCACCCGTCAGACATGATGGCAACAGAAACACAACTGTACAGGACAGAAGGAGTAGGGAGAACTTCTGCAACGGCTCCAAGGGAAAGATTGGAGCGCCGAGAGCTCAGTATGTAGTTCCCAGGGCTGAACCAGGGAACGGTACAGAGGAACCAAAGAGCCACTCCGTGGAAGAAGGTCATGACAGGCCCATTAGGGCCAGGAAACGCTGCAAGGGGAAGGGACAGCGCCGACACTTGACACTTCAAGTAACAGAGTCCCAGTCCAGGGTCAGGCCGGACTAGAGAAAGACAGAACCAAGGGAGAGAAAAGCAGAGTGGGGGAACGCCCCGCTTCCCACAAAACCCCAGGCAAGAACCCTAAGTCCGACAACCAAACCTGGACGAAGCACGGTCGGGAGCGAACACTAGCGTGCTCGCAGGAATCGCCTGGCAAGCGGGAGAAAACCCAATGTGATCAGGCGCAGACCAGTAACCCGGCAGAAGGGTCGGAAAAAAAACGGTCCTGTCGGCCCCCAAACAACATAGTCCCGTATCCAACCGGAGTGGGGGAGCAGAAGGACAGACGGAAGAAACCGGAAGGGTCCGCCCAGCATCTGACAGATGCCAGGACAAGACAGGCCAAAGTCCAAGTCGATGTAGCCACCACAGAAAGGAGTTCTACAGTCCCGGTGTGGGAGATCCAAGGACAATCTTGACCGAAGGGAAGTCCTCCCAAGTTACCGAGAAAGTAAGTCCAGCAGGACCATATGCCCAGAGAGGAAAGGCAATCTGCACCCAGAGCGGAAGCCCAAAAAACCAAGCCGGCGAGGAAAAGCAGTCGAGACAGAGGCCGGCATAACACCCTCCAAACCGAAAGGAGGAGTGGCAAACAGGGAAGCCACAGGACAGTTCAAAAGCCGAATCCCCGCTACTCTGTGAGACGACCTGCACACCGCCTCGCAGAAGGCGAATACCCTGAAGAAACCAAAAGTGGAGGTCCCCCGGACCTGGATAATCGAGCACCCAAGAGAAGTTGGATGACCTACCCGAGAGGAGCGGTCTGAACCTGGTAGCAGATCAGACTGAAGCGCAGAGGGCGCCAATAGGAAGGACCCATACCACACTGCATCCGAGAGGAGGAAATGGTAGTAGGCGAGGGAACTATAGTCCCGCCAGTCCAACGTAGAAGTCGAGCGGCACTGCAGACAACACTCTCGACCCCGACCGGTTGCGCGGGGAAGCAATGTCACGGGAGGACGAATGGGTACGCATCAAGGGACCCCGAACAGGTGGAAGGGCCAACGAACATGGTGGGTGCCGTCACAACGGGACCGCACCAGAGAATGAGTACCACCCAGCTCGGCGCAGTAGCGAGCCAGCAGAGCCCGTCTACGTATATACAAGATATACAGCTGTGAATACATTGGGCCTAGATTTTTGCGGCGCCCGGCCGACCAGGAGGTACCGACGGTCGGCCGGGACCTGGAGGGAGCCGGGCTGACGCATGTACTAACGGCCGCGGGTGCCAAGACAGAGGGCCGGATTGCGGCCGAGCAGGCCAAAGCCTGGGTCAAAAGTTTGCGGCACCCAGCCGACCGGAATATTAACAGTCGGCCAGGGCCTGTTGAAGCATCGCGCTCAGTGCATGCAGGCCGCGAGGGCCTTGCGTCCGGCAGCGTCTGGAGCGGGCCCCTGGCCCTAGCGCACCGGTAAAGAGGGGGGGGGAGAAACCCTGAAGTCCAGCACTGCACCCCCTGCCCTAATGGACCAGGCACCCATATAGGAGGGACAGGGGCAGCTAGCGCGGGCCCCCTGTACTTAACCACCTCCGGACCGCTGTACGCACAGACGCGTCCTGGAGGTGGTTGATTCATTCCTCCTGGACGCGCCGGCGCGTCCTCTCGCGAGACGCGAGATTTCCTGTGAACGCGCGCACACAGGCGCGCTCGCTCACAGGAACGGAAGGTAAGAGAGTTGATCTCCAGCCTGCCAGCGGCGATCGTTCGCTGGCAGGCTGGAGATGTGTTTTTTTTAACCCCTAACAGGTATATTAGACGCTGTTTTGATAACAGCGTCTAATATACCTGCTACCTGGTCCTCTGGTGGTCCCCTTTGTTTGGATCGACCACCAGAGGACACAGGTAGCTCAGTAAAGTAGCACCAAACACCACTACACTACACTACACCCCCCCCCGTCACTTATTAACCCCTTATTAGCCCCTGATCACCCCATATAGACTCCCTGATCACCCCCCTGTCATTGATTACCCCCCTGTCATTGATCACCCCCCTGTCATTGATCACCCCCCTGTAAAGCTCCATTCAGACGTCCGCATGATTTTTACGGATCCACTGATAGATGGATCGGATCCGCAAAACGCATCCGGACGTCTGAATGAAGCCTTACAGGGGCATGATCAATGACTGTGGTGATCACCCCATATAGACTCCCTGATCACCCCCCTGTAAAGCTCCATTCAGATGTCCGCATGATTTTTACGGATGCACTGATAGATGGATCGGATCCGCAAAACGCATCCGGACGTCTGAATGAAGCCTTACAGGGGCATGATCAATGACTGTGGTGATCACCCCATATAGACTCCCTGATCACCCCCCTGTCATTGATTACCCCCCTGTAAAGCTCCATTCAGATGTCCGCATGATTTTTACGGATGCACTGATAGATGGATCGGATCCGCAAAACGCATCCGGACGTCTGAATGAAGCCTTACAGGGGCGTGATCAAGGACTGTGGTGATCACCCCATATAGACTCCCTGATCACCCCCCTGTCATTGATTACACCCCTGTCATTGATCAACCCCCTGTAAAGCTCCATTCAGATGTCCGCATGATTTTTACGGATGCACTGATAGATGGATCGGATCCGCAAAACGCATCCGGACGTCTGAATGAAGCCTTACAGGGGCATGATCAATGACTGTGGTGATCACCCCATATAGACTCCCTGATCACCCCCCTGTCATTGATTACCCCCCTGTAAAGCTCCATTCAGATGTCCGCATGATTTTTACGGATGCACTGATAGATGGATCGGATCCGCAAAACGCATACGGACGTCTGAATGAAGCCTTACAGGGGCATGATCAATGACTGTGGTTATCACCCCATATAGACTCCCTGATCACCCCCCTGTCATTGATTACACCCCTGTCATTGATCAACCCCCTGTAAAGCTCCATTCAGATGTCTGCATGATTTTTACGGATGCACTGATAGATGGATCGGATCCGCAAAACGCATCCGGACGTCTGAATGAAGCCTTACAGGGGCGTGATCAATGACTGTGGTGATCACCCCATATAGACTCCCTGATCACCCCCCTGTCATTGATTACACCCCTGTCATTGATCAACCCCCTGTAAAGCTCCATTCAGATGTCTGCATGATTTTTACGGATGCACTGATAGATGGATCGGATCCGCAAAACGCATCCGGACGTCTGAATGAAGCCTTACAGGGGCGTGATCAATGACTGTGGTGATCACCCCATATAGACTCCCTGATCACCCCCCTGTCATTGATTACACCCCTGTCATTGATCAACCCCCTGTAAAGCTCCATTCAGATGTCTGCATGATTTTTACGGATGCACTGATAGATGGATCGGATCCGCAAAACGCATCCGGACGTCTGAATGAAGCCTTACAGGGGCGTGATCAATGACTGTGGTTATCACCCCATATAGACTCCCTGATCACCCCCCTGTCATTGATCACCCCCCTGTCATTGATCACCCCCCCTGTCATTGATCACCCCTCTGTAAGGCTCCATTCAGACATTTTTTTGGCCCAAGTTAGCGGAATTATTATTTTTTTTTCTTACAAAGTCTCATATTCCACTAACTTGTGTCAAAAAATAAAATCTCACATGAACTCACCATACCCCTCACGGAATCCAAATGCATTGGATATTCCAGACTTCTTCTCACGCTTTAGGGCCCCTAGAATGCCAGGGCAGTATAAATACCCCACATGTGACCCCATTTCGGAAAGAAGACACCCCCAGGTATTCCGTGAGGGGCATATTGAGTCCATGAAAGATTGAAATTTTTGTCCCAAGTTAGCGGAACGGGAGACTTTGTGAGAAAAAAATAAAAAATATCAATTTCCGCTAACTTGTGCCAAAAAAAAAAAAAATTCTATGAACTCGCCATGCCCCTCATTGAATACCTTGGGGTGTCTTCTTTCCAAAATGGGGTCACATGTGGGGTATTTATACTGCCCTGGCATTCTAGGGGCCCCAAAGCGTGAGAAGAAGTCTGGTATCCAAATGTCTAAAAATGCCCTCCTAAAAGGAATTTGGGCACCTTTGCGCATCTAGGCTGCAAAAAAGTGTCACACATCTGGTATCGCCGTACTCAGGAGAAGTTGGGGAATGTGTTTTGGGGTGTCATTTTACATATACCCATGCTGGGTGAGAGAAATATCTTGGTCAAATGCCAACTTTGTATAAAAAAATGGGAAAAGTTGTTTTTTGTCAAGATATTTCTCTCACCCAGCATGGGTATATGTAAAATGACACCCCAAAACACATTCCCCAACGTCTCCTGAATACGGCGAAACCTCATGTGTGACACTTTTTTGCAGCCTAGGTGGGCAAATGGGCCCATATTCCAAAGAGCACCTTTAGGATTTCACAGGTCATTTACCTACTTACCACACATTAGGGCCCCTGGAAAATGCCAGGGCAGTATAACTACCCCACAAGTGACCCCATTTTGGAAAGAAGACACCCCAAGGTATTCCGTGAGGGGCATGGCGAGTTCCTAGAATTTTTTATTTTTTGTCACAAGTTAGTGGAAAATGCTGATTTTTTTTTTTTTTTTTTTTTTTCATACAAAGTCTCATATTCCACTAACTTGTGACAAAAAATAAAAACTTCCATGAACTCACTATGCCCATCAGCGAATACCTTGGGGTCTCTTCTTTCCAAAATGGGGTCACTTGTGGGGTAGTTATACTGCCCTGGCATTCTAGGGGCCCAAATGTGTGGTAAGGAGTTTGAAATCAAATTCTGTAAAAAATGACCTGTGAAATCCGAAAGGTGCTCTTTGGAATATGAGCCCCTTTGCCCACCTAGGCTGCAAAAAAGTGTCACACATCTGGTATCTCCGTACTCAGGAGAAGTTGGGGAATGTGTTTTGGGGTGTCATTTTACATATACCCATACTGGGTGAGAGAAATATCTTGGCAAATGACAACTTTTCCCATTTTTTTTATACAAAGTTGGCATTTGATTAAGATATTTCTCTCACCCAGCATGGGTATATATAAAATGACACCCCAAAACACATTCCCCACCTTCTCCTGAGTACGGAGATACCAGATGTGTGACACTTTTTTGCAGCCTAGGTGGGCAAAGGGGCCCATATTCCAAAGAGCACCTTTCGGATTTCACAGGTCATTTTTTACAGAATTTGATTTCAAACTCCTTACCACACATTTGGGCCCCTAGAATGCCAGGGCAGTATAACCACCCCACAAGTGACCCCATTTTGGAAAGAAGAGACCCCAAGGTATTTCGTGATGGGCATAGTGAGTTCATAGAAGTTTTTATTTTTTGTCACAAGTTAGTGGAATATGAGACTTTGTAAGAAAAGAAAAAAAAAAAAAATCATCATTTTCCACTAACTTGTGACAAAAAATAAAAAGTTCTATGAACTCACTATGCCCATCAGCGAATACCTTAGGGTGTGTACTTTCCGAAATGGGGTCATTTGTGGGGTGTTTGTACTGTCTGGGCATTGTAGAACCTCAGGAAACATGACAGGTGCTCAGAAAGTCAGAGCTGCTTCAAAAAGCAGAAATTCACATTTTTGTACCATAGTTTGTAAACGCTATAACTTTTACCCAAACCATTTTTTTTTTACCCAAACATTTTTTTTTTATCAAAGACATGTAGAACAATAAATTTAGAGCAAAATTTATATATGGATGTCGTTTTTTTTGCAAAATTTTACAACTGAAAGTGAAAAATGTCATTTTTTTGCAAAAAAATCGTTAAATTTCGATTAATAACAAAAAAAGTAAAAATGTCAGCAGCAATGAAATACCACCAAATGAAAGCTCTATTAGTGAGAAGAAAAGGAGGTAAAATTCATTTGGGTGGTAAGTTGCATGACCGAGCAATAAACGGTGAAAGTAGTGTAGGTCAGAAGTGTAAAAAGTGGCCTGGTCTTTCAGGGTGTTTAAGCACTGGGGGCTGAGGTGGTTAATCTGCGACCGGTAAGGGGAGGGCCGGCATAACCCGTGTGTCAGGGGCAGCTAGGAGCGGGTCTCCGGCCCTATAGCAGTATTCCTCCACAGCAATCCCATGCTCACCCCCGTGCAATGTCCTATGGAGGGGCAGTGTATTGTCGCCCCGCGGTCACCAGTATGGTGGTGGTGTGGGGCTATATGATTATTGGGCAACAGCTGGATATGAGAGACAGCCCTGGAGCCAGAAAAATGGCTGTTCACCTACGGCACCCCAGGGGCCAGCCTAGGTCCAGCAGGGACCAGTATGGGGGTCCAGCACGCAGGAGACCAGGGAGGGGAACGTAGGGCTGGAGAAGCCTCTCTCTTACCACAGCCGTCTTCACCCTCGGTCCGTTCCAGCAGGGTCGCCCCTTCAGCTACTGGCACCGTAGTGGCAGGACGCTGGTAGAGGGACTTGGCGTGCGGGCGACCCTTGCGCTGGCGGGATGCAGGGGAGCTAGGCTGCCCTGGTCCACCTTGCCTTCTGTGGGGGAGGCAGCAGTGCAGATGACCGGCACTGGCGCAGCTCAACCCCAGGAGAAGCAGAGAGGTCTAGTGCGTCTCTGTTGTCCCTGATGATCTGAAGAAAAAGAAAAGAAAAAAGTAAAAATCTAAACTAAAAACCAAACAGGAGAAAAAACAGCCCTGCAGAGCAGGGAGTGTCTTGCCTCCTTCGACACTAAGCAAAAAACTGTCAGTCTCTCTCTCCAGGCTGAGGGTATAGCTGTGGAGGAGGAGCTTAACAGTTTTCACTTTGTGTCACGCCTCCTAGGGAGATGAGCTATACCCAAGGTCTTCTGTGTCCCCCAAGGAAAATGGTCGAGAAAAGGGTTTTTGTACACCGGAAGGGACTGGAGGCTGCCAATAATGATCAGAGCTCTGACAACGTATAATAATGTAACTCCCTTCCGTAGGGTGTGAAGGAGAGAGACAGTGAAGGAAGGACATATCTTCATTGATATGGAAGTCAGAGACCACCTTCGGGAGAAGAAGGAATGGGCCGGAGAACCGCCTTATCCTTGTGAAGAACCAGGAAGAGTTTTCTGCAAGAGAGCGCCCTCAACTCGGACACCCGACTGATGAATGTGATAGCCACAAGAAAAAACTACCTTCTAGGACAGGAGCCGGAGAGAGATCTCCCGCAAGGGCTCAAAGGGAGAAGACTGGAATGCTGAGAGAACTATATTCAGATCCCAAGGTGGTAAAGGACGGTACAGAGGAACAGTATGTGCCATTCCCTGAAGGAAGGTTGCCATGGGTACCAGAGGATGCTGGAAAGCTGCCCCAGGACAGAAGCGCCAAGACCTGACCCATCAAGAAACTAAGGGCTAAACCAAGGACCGTGGGGAGAGAAAAAACGGAGTGAGGGGATGTCCCGGCTTTCACAGAAGCCCAGGAAGGACCTCCAGGTCCTACAATAGATCCTGGGCAATGCAGGCTTCCTGGCCTGAATCATAGTGCGGATGACGTCCACTGAAAACCCTCTTCGCGTCAGAATGGTGGTTTCAATAGCCACGCCGTCAGCTAAATGCTGATGTAAGACCGGACCCTGTGAAAGAAGGTCGTCTCTGAGTGGCAATAACCAAGGGACGTCTCCTAGAAGGAGAACGAGGTCAGCGTACCACGCGCGATGGGGCCAATCCGGAGCTACTAAGAATGCCCTCCATCTTGATCTTCCGTAGAACCCTGGTAGAAGGGTAAGGGGAAAAACACGTATGGAGAGCGAACTCCCGCCAAGGAGATATCAGGGCGTCCATGCCGCATGCTTCCTGGACTCTTGCTCGGGAGAGAAAGGTGGCAAACTTGCGTGTAGATACCGTAGCACACCCGGACCAATAGAGGAGTCCCTGTAGGAGGGTGCCTGGAAATGGAAGACCACAAAACGAATACCCCGTTCAAATGCAGATGAGGGAAGGTAGTAACGTAGAAACTACCAAGGCATGCGGGATGGCTATGAATCATGAGCCAGACCTATTGACACTAGAAAAAAATTCAGCTCTCTCTCCAGGCTGGAGGGGGTATAGATGCCAGGGGAGGAGCCAACAGCTTTTACTAGTGTCAACGCCTCCTAGAGGACATAGCTATACCCACAGTTCCTGTATCCCCCCCAATGAATATGGGCGAGAAATGCATATTTTTGTGATAGTATGAACACTTCACCTTTGAAGGGAGTTAGGCCCCATTCACACTACTGTACTTTTGGTCCTCATTCAATTGGCATTTTTTGTGCTGTGTGCTGTCTTTATATGTCCGTTCTGTAGTCCCGCAAAAAAGATAGGACATTTTGTGGGCAAGAATAGGCATTATTACAATGGATCTGCAAAAAAAAGGAGAGCAGCACAGACGTCATCCATATTTTTTGCGGATCGCATTTTGTGGACAGCAAGATACATGAAGTCGTGTGAATGCACCCTATTGCAGTTGTCTGGTTACTACAGCACTGCATAGGCTTCTTAACCCTTTCTGCACCCTCTGCCTACAGCAGAAGTCCGGTTTTAAAATTGGCACCCGCTCGAGAGTGCCATGCCCGTTAGGTTTCTGCCATGTTAAACAGCAGTCACCCGGGACTAATGTGTGCTCAAATGCCATGGTCACAATTTAATGCATTACCGAAGCTGGGACAGCTTTCCTGCACCGAGATCAGGGAAGCTGTTCCTTTGTGGTGATAGGACGTAGAAAATTGCGAATCGCGCATTATTTTTTTTTCTGTTACAGTGTTCACCGCATAGGAGATTTTAATTTTTTTTTTTATAGTTTGGGCTTTTTTGGACGCAGCGATATCAAATATGTTTATTTATTGTTTATATATTTTATATGTAAAATTGGGAAAGGGAGCGATTTAAACGTAATATTTTGGTGTGTGTTTTTTTTAAAACTTTTTATTTAACCACTTCCCGACTGCCCATTGACTATAGACGTCCTGGGTGGGCCGGCTTATCTCTGATCGGACGTTCTGGAACATCCTTTCAGAAATGGCAGCTGCACGCTAATCATGTCAGTGACAGCAGGGCACCCCAGAGAGAAGGCAGGGACCATTCCTGGGTGTCCCTGCCTTCTAGATCACTGTATACACAGCGCTCAACGATGTGCTGCTTCCTGTTCCGACCCGGCGGTCGTGTTACCGACAGGGGAGTGCAGGAGCTGCCCAGTCTTCCACAGACCTCGATCAGCGCTGCACTGAGGCTGTACAGCGCAGTATTATGCTGTACAGCCTCTCTGGTGGGTGTATTTCCACTGTAACTGGGGCTACTATGTCAGCCATAGTTACAGGAGAAATCAATAGTGAAAAAAAAAAAAAAAGTTAAGTTAAATGTCACCCAGAGGTCTTGTATAACCTTATGGGGGACACAAAGTATAAAAAAAAAAAAAAGGTTCACATGTAAAAAAATAAAAATAAAATAAATAGACATATTTGGTATGCCTTCTCCCAGACTGTAGCGCTGTCCAATCGCAGCGCAGAGCTTACAGCCTGGGAGGTCTTTTTTCTCTCTGCAGCTCTGTGCTGCGATTGGACAGCGCTACAGTCTGGGAGAAGGAACACCCAGGGTGAAACAGGGCAGACTCCACCTAGTAGAACCAAAGCAGTGAAGATACCGGAGGACACAGCGGGCGAACGGAGCGGCGCCCAGTGATAATAGTAAGTGCAGTGAGATCCCGGAGCGCCGCTCTATGTAGCCTGATAATTATCTTACAATGTTTGGACCGATGAAAGGTCCTCTTTAAAATATAACTGTACATATACCACATGGCGAACGCTGTAAAAGGAAAAAATAAAAATAAAATCTAAACGTCCAATTTGCTATTTTTTTTGTTGCTTCACCTACCCCAATTTTTTTATAAAATGTGATAAAAAAAGCCACACCCACCGACTAAGCAAAGTGATGAATATAATAGCAAATCAGCAACTTTTTCCCCCCGTTACACCATTCACCGTATGGGATCAATATTTTTATATTTGGATAGTAGGGGCGTTTTTATTCTAGGGAAAGGGGGAGGATTTAAAAGGTTTATATTTTATATCTATATCTCTATCTATATTTGCCCCTCTAGGCGGCTACAATATTCAGTAGTTAGATTTATTTTAGCTTATACTCTTAATTCCATAGAACTAAAGTTTGAGCTCAATTTGCAGTTAACCTATCTATGTTGGTCTACCACCTGCAGGCCTCCATAGGAACTGCAGCTCTAATACACTGGGTCTCTTCAGAGAGACTCAGCGCATTGGAAAGAAGGACTGGCTTCCCCGATCGATACTTTTGTACCCAGATAGATTTGATACCGGGATTTGCTATTTGCCGATACTAGGCTGCGCTGACTAGTATCACTAAGAGAACATGGCATGCGCAGCCCTCATGTTATCCTGAGCCCCACTGTGCACAGCTGCAGCTGGCCACCAAAGAGAACAGAGAGGAGTAGGAGGGGAGGGACTGTGGCCACCGCGGCACCAATGAATATCATTTATGACTGAATACGAATGTAGGCTGCCCACGGTTCGCAGCAGGCAGTCTTAGAGCCTGGGTGCCGTGTATGCGATATGGCCGGCACCCGCAGCCTACTTTTGTATTTAGGCATAAATTATATTCATTGGTGGCGCAGTGGCCACAGCCCCTCCTCTCCTACTCCCCAGTATTATATTAATTGCGCCCCCCCCCATCCACAGTATTATAGTCATTGTTGGGGCAGTACGCCCCAGCTGGACCTTAGATTGGTTACCATGGAAGCCAGGATGCTGCTGAAGCCATGGCAAGCTCCCTGCTGCTGTGTGCACAAAGCACAGGGCAGCAGGGAGAGTGTAAAGTCCTATTCACCCTAATAGAGCTCTATCAGGGTGAATAGGACAAGGGTTCTAGCCCCTAAGGGGGCTAATAGTTAGCAAGTAAAAAAATAAAATGAAAAAATTACATTTTGAAATCAACCCCCTTTCCTAATTTTACATACAAAAATATAAACACAATAAGAAAATAAATATATTACATATCGCCACATCTGAAAAAAGGAGATTTTTGTGAAACTCACCTGTAAAATCTTTTTCTCGTCTTTTCCATTGGGGGACACAGACCATGGGTATAGCTTAGAGATATTAGTAGGAGGGACACTATGCAAATGAAAGAGCTCCTCCTCCTCAGGCTATACCCCCTGACTCCACCAGGAGGAACTCAGGCGTTGCACAAGCAGTAGGAGAAGGAGCAAGAAAAAATTATGGAAACCATCGGACCCAGCCATAAGGTCCAACCATAAACAGAAACTGAACTGAAGACCCCTCCTGCAACAGGCAGAATGGGTGGGAGCTGTGTCCCCCAATGGAAAAGACGAGAAAAAGATTTTACAGGTGAGTTTCACAAAAATCTCCTTTTCTCGTACTTTTTTCCATTGGGGGACACAGACCATGGGACGTCTTAAAGCAGTCCATGGGGTGGGAAAAAAAAAACCTCAGCACCGCCAGGAGGAACGTCCAACGGTCAAACAGGAACCACAGCCTGCAAAACCCTGCGGCCAAAGACCGCATCAGCCGAAGCCAGTGATGCAACTGATAAACTTCGTAAAGGTATGTAAGGACGACCAGGTGGCCGCCTTACACAGCTGAGACGCACAGGCACGATTGCGTCTTGCCCAGGAAGCCCCCCACCGCCCTAGTGGAGTGAGCGGTAATCCTAGCCGGGGGAACTCTACCAAAAGCGCGATAACCCGCGGAAATAGCCGAGCAGATCCAGAGCGTCATGAACGGCGGACGGAAGCAGTAGCCGCTAGATACACCTTCAGGGCCCGTACGACATCCAGGGAATGCAGTTCCTTGGGTTAGCCGGAGAAGGGCAAAAGGAAGGCAGGACAAGATCCTCATTAAGGTGGAAGGGAGAGACCACCTTGGGCAAAAAGGAGGGGACCGGACGGAGCACAACCTTATCCTGGTGGAAAACCAGAAAAGGCTCCTGACAGGAAAAAGCGGCCAGCTCCGACACCAGTCTGATTTAAAAGCTTGTGATGGGATTTGAACTCACAGCTTCTGCATAATAGCCCAGAACTTTAATCACTACGCTATGTAGCTGTATTAGAAGTTATGGCCACAAGGAAGACCACTTTCCAGGTGAGAACAGTCAGAGAGACCCCCCTCAAAGGCTCGAAGAGGGCCGACTGCAGAGCGCGCAGGGCCAAATTGAGATCCCAAGGAGACAAAGGGGGAACATACGGGGAAACCGAATGTGCCACCCCCTGAAGAAAGGTCTTCACAGGACCCATAAGAGCAAGGGACCTCTGCAAAAAAAGACGGCCAGCGCCAAAACCTGACCTTACAGGGAACTAAGAGACAGTCCCTGCTCAAGCCCAGACTGAAGAAAAGACAGTACCATCGGGATGGAAAAGCGAAGGGGAGGGAACCTGGAACTCTCACAAAAGGACAGGAAGGCCTTCCAGGTACGATAGTAAATCCGGGAGGAAGAAGACTTCCTCGCTCTGATCGTGGTCCTAATCACTGAATCCGAGAACCCCCTCTTCTTCAGGATGGCGGTTTCAACAGCCACGCCGTTAAACGAAGAGACCGTAAATTCTGGTGGAAGAGCGGGCCCTGAGACAGTAGGTCCTGTCTGTCGGGTAGAGGCCATGGGGCGTCCGCCAGCATCCGAGCCACGTCCGAAAACCACGTGCGGCGAGGCCACCCTGGGGCGATGAGAACGGTCGGGATCACTTCCGCCTCGATCTTGCGTAGAACCTTTGGTAGGAGAGGAAAAAATAGGGGAGGCTGAAGTCCTGCCACGGAGACACCTGCACGTCCATCCGTACGCCTTCGGATCTCGGGCGCGAGCCAGGACACTGGGAGCTTGTTGTTGAACCTGGACGCCATTAAGTCCACATCCGGACGGCCCCATCTGTGGCAGATTTCTTCGAACACTTCTGGATGCAGAGACCACTCGCCTGGATCCACCTTGTTGCGGCTTAGAAAGTCCGCTGTCCAGTTGTTCACTCCTGGAATGTAAACTGCTGACAACACTGGAACGTGCGTCTCCGCCCACGTCAGAATTCTCGTCACCTCCTGCATCACCATCCGGCTGCGGGTCCCGCCCTGATGGTTGATGTAGGCCATGGCCGTGGCATTGTCCGATTGAATCCTCACTGGGAGGCCCGCAAGGAGAGGGGTCCAATGGGAGAGAGAGAGAGAGCGGAAAATCACCCTCAGTTCCAGAATGTTGATTGGAAGGCGAGACTCTGCCGCCGACCAAATACCTTGAACCGTGTGAGACTGGAGAACGCCGCTCCAACCCAGGAGGCCGGCATCGGTGGTGACGACCGTCCAGGAGAAAAGGAGAAAGGATCTCCCCGACCTCAGGTTCAATGGGGATAGCCACCAACGGAGAGCTGCCCGAACCCGCTGAGACAAGCGGATGCGATCGTCTAGACCCTGAGAGGTTTTTGTCCCAGAGGGAAAGGATCTCCTGTTGTAACAAGCAAGTGTGAAACTGGGCATATGGAACGGCTTCGAAAGAGGCCACCATAAGACCCAGGACCCGCATGCATTCCCGTATGGAGAGGAACTGGGATCGCAGTAGATTCGACACTGCCCCCTGGATCTGGGAGGACTTGGAGGGTGGCAGGAACACTCTGGCGGACAAGGTGTCCAAAAACCATTCCCAGGAAGGGGAGCTTCTGGGATGGGAGCAAAGAGGACTTTGGAAAATTGATTATCCAGCCGAACTGTTCCAGAGTCTGAACAGTGATCCGGACGCTGTCCTCGGCCTGCGGAAGCGAGGGGGCTTTTATCAGGATATCGTCCAGATAGGGCAGCAAAGGAATGCCCCTGGTACGAAGAAGCGCCATGATCGGTGCCAGGATCTTGGTAAAGACCCGAGGGGCGGTTGCCAACCCGAAAGGAAGGGCGACAAACAGAGTGACGAGCCCCAATGGCGAAGCGCAGGAATCGTTGGTGAGATTCTGCGATCGGAACATGCAGATAAGCGCCATGGATGTCCACGGACGCGAGGAACTCCCCTGGAAGAAAATAAATAATAACGGAGCGGAGGGAGAAAAAACGTTCCGGTGGTCTGGACGCGAACTCCAGACGTTACAATC
Source organism: Bufo bufo (assembly GCF_905171765.1). Taxonomy (NCBI): domain Eukaryota; kingdom Metazoa; phylum Chordata; class Amphibia; order Anura; family Bufonidae; genus Bufo; species Bufo bufo. The sequence continues at coordinate 246,075,501 of NC_053393.1, read as the reverse complement.
TCTAGAGCCCATGCGTCCTGAACATGAGTCCAAATCTGCTGATAAGAAAGCAGGCGGCCCCCCACCACAAGGGGTGGGGGCGCCACTTCATGCAGAAGATTGCTTGGGAGCGGAAGGGCGGGTCGACTGTGTCCTCGGGCGCCAGGTAGGCTGGGGTTTGAAAGAGGGCTACTTGCGGGAGTCCTGTGACCCTCCTGCAGAGGAAGCAGGCGACGACTTGTTCGCAGAGAAGCGGCGAAAGGACTGGTACCGAGAACCGGAAGTCCTCGCCCGAAAGGGTGCTTAGCCCTAGCCTGAGGAAGGTGAGTGCTTTTGCCCCTAGTAGCGGCAGAGATGAACTCATCCCGTTGAGCCCCAAAAAGTCTGGAACCCTCAAAGGGGAGGTACGCAAGGGAACGCTTGGAGGAAGCGTCAGCATCCCATACCTTCAACCAGACCTCCCTGCGTTGAATGACCGAGAGGGCCGAAACGCGGGCAAAAAAGGGACCAATGTCCATGGAAGCCTCACAGAGGAATTTGGAGGCCTGAGACATCTGGAGAATCAAATCCAGCGTGTCCGCCGACGCACCTTGGTCCGCCAGGTCCTGGTGATGGCGCTGCAGCCACATTGAGAGAGCTCTGGCCACCCATGCCAAAGCAAAGGCAGGTCGCTGGGACGTGCCTGCCAGTGAGAATATGGATTTTGCCAGAGAATCTAGGCGTCTGTCCACAGCGTCCTGCAGAGAGGAGCCGTCCAGGACAGGGAGGGCCGTGTTTTTGGCCAACCTGGCTACCGGGGGGTCCACCCTAGGGGGAGAAGACCACTTCTCCACGCTGTCCGCCGGGAAAGGATAGAGAGTATCCATGCGTTTTGTGGCGGAAAACTACTGATTAGGACGGGTCCATGCCCTGGCTATGACAGCGGAAAATTCCTCATGGACCGGAAAGACAGCAGCCTCCGGTTTTTTGGGAGGAAAAAGGGCGAACTCCCTCCTAGTGGAAGGAGGAGAATCCCCTTGGAGATTAAAGGTGTCACGGACAGCCGCTACTAGATCAGCCACCATGGTGGAGAGCTTTGGCGGAAGGTCCCGCTCCGTGACCTCGTCCAAGCCGGACAATTCCCTTTCAGACCTGCGCTCCCTAAGGGGGGGGGGGAGAGGAGTCTGAGCAAGCTTCTAGCCGAGGGTGAGAAGCGGAGTCATCCGAGGAGGGATGCTGTTGCTCACGCTGCCTCTTAGTAGTTAGGCGTCCTCTGCAGGAACCACTGTGAGGGGACGGAGTGGTTGGCGCCGCAGGATTGGAAACGGACATACGTTCTATGAAAGACATGGCTGCCTTGGCGAACAGGGCCAAATCAGCGGCCGCGCTGGACATGGCAGATGCCCAAGCGGGGGCCGCAGGCTCCGCAGTGACCGGGGGGGGGGGGGGGGGGGGGGGCTGGACTGGGCAAGAGAAGGGGGAGAAAGGTGATTCTGTCCAGAGGCAGGGCAGGAGGCACAGGCACCAGTGACCGAAAGTGGGAGCAGACACTCCAACAGGACCCCATTGGGGTCTGAGAAGAGGTCTTACCGGACTTAGTCTTAGGCATGATGGTCTCTTCACAAAAGTGACTGGAATCAGTACAGAGAGAAAAAATCATACCGCTCAGGCATCCAGAGAGGAGCGGGGGAGTAGCCGTTCAGTGTGAGAAGCTTCTCAGCAGCAGCAGGAAGGAGCCGGAGGTCCGATTAGGCTCCGCCCCCCCCCCCCCCCCCCCCCCTCACTGTGTAAAGAAGGGAAAGAAAATGGCCCCCGGCGCCGCTCAGCGTGGAAAAAACTAAAGTAAGGCGTCCCCAGCAAGGGGGATGGCAAGCCCAGAGAAGCGGAGACCGGAGGGGGAAGTGCTCAGAGACATGATATGCCGGCAGAGAAGGAGCAGGGACATCCAGAGACGCCTGCCCAGTTAAGTGCCTCCATGACCCTTGCGCCCCAGACAGAACAACAATGCCACCTAGATCCCCATTCACCCAGGAGGCCCATAGGTCTCAGAGCAGAGAGGTAGGGAGGGAGGGGGGAGACACAGAGGACATGGCTGCCTTGCAGCTTCATACTTATCTGCTCCTGCAGATCTTCTCCCTCGACTCCAGGACCAGCAGGGATGCACCTCTTCAGACATCTGCCTCCTTCTCAGGAGTGCAGTGCTCTGGAGGAGGGTGGCAGCAGGTGACCCAGGAGCTGGTGGGATGCCGGAGCTGACAGGTCGAGCCCGGATCCACTTGCCTTCTTGGGGGATAATGGAGGCAGCCTGGCAACGTCCAACAAACGGCGGCGGGCACTCCATGGGGGACCAGGAAGGCGCAATGCCGACCTGCGTCCCCAGCTGGAAGAAAAATAACAAAAAGGGAGACGAATGAAAGTGTCAACCTCCTTCACCAGACACTAAGCAAAGACTGAGTTCCTCCTGGTGGAGTCGGGGGGTATAGCCTGAGGAGGAGGAGCTCTTTCATTTGCATAGTGTCCCTCCTACTAATATCTCTAAGCTATACCCATGGTCTGTGTCCCCCAATGGAAAAAAGTACGAGAAAGTCTGAATTATTAAAATATAAAAAAATATCTCCTATGCCTTGAACGCTGTAACAGAAAAAAATAAATACATAAAAAAAACACGTAATTCACCATTTTTTGGTCACCTTGTCCCCCCAAAAAAATTAGGGTAGGACTGTTCTATTATGGGCCAGACGTTCCATAAAATGCATAATGCACAAAACTTTTTTGTGTTTTTATTTTTTTCGCGTGGTATCGAATATCGCAATACGTTTTTATGGTATCGAAACCGAATCAATATTTTGGTATCGTGACAACCCTACACTGAAGGGGGTAAGGCTGATACCCGATGCACATCGGTACGGGGGCAGGTTTTGTCAGATACGGCCCTAGTGAAAGCACAATTACTCTGGCTGTTGCACAGGTGATGACACGTCGCCAACATGCGACTGTTGCAACTGGAAAACAGAGACCTGCCAAGAGGTGGTGGTGTGGGATGTCAGGTAAGTAATCATCTATTCTTTATTACAGGTCAATCCCTTGAGTTGTCTGGTTTCCTCTTGACACTACACAACCCCTTTAACAATTCTGTCTGTATTTATTAGAATTTGCATGGTAAGACAATAAAAAGCCTGCGGGTACAAGCCCTGCTTCCTAACCTAAGACCATAATAAACCTACTTTTGTGAGCTCTGTCTTCAATGTCTTTCTGCAGACTCAACACACTGGTTAAATTGATAACCCTCCTCCTTGGTGCAGAAGCTGCAGTCATTGTTCTGTCTATCCCGGTATCATCCATCTCCACATCAGACTCTGCACGTGGCCTCTTCTTCCTACATGAAAATCATAACTTGGTAGATTTAAGTGGACACTAACTTTAAACATTACTAGTGCAATCATCACAGAATATGTGATATGTAGCAACTTTGTAATGCACATACTGTACTTTATACGAGCGTGTCCCTTGTGGGAATCACGCTCCATGTGAGAGAGATCGTGTGGTCTGGAATACAGAAATGCACGGCATTATCATGATTTATAATGCTGTGAACCTCTGTGTGACCTTTCTGTAAGGGAATCATACTGACATAAAGCTGTCAGTATGATTCTGTTACAGAAAGGCCAGGCACAGGCATACGCAGCATGACCAATCATGATAATGCCGTGCGTTTCTGTAGTCCAGACTGCATGATCCCTCTCTCACATGGAGTGCGATTCCCGCAAGGGACACACTGGTGTGAAAGAGCCCTCACTGCTAAGTCTACAGTGGGATGCGAAAGTTTGGGCAACCTTGTTAATCGTTATGATTTTCCTGTATAAATCGTTGGTTGTTACGATAAAAAATGTCAGTTAAATATATCATATAGGAGACACACACAGTGATATTTGAGAAGTGAAATGAAGTTTATTGGATTTACAGAAAGTGTGCTATAATTGTTTAAACACAATTAGGCAAGTGCATAAATTTGGGCACTGTTGTCATTTTATTGATTCCAAAACCTTTAGAACTAATTATTGGAACTCAAATTGCCTTGGTAAGCTCCGTGACCCCTGACCTACATACACAGGTGAATCCAATTATGAGAAAGAGTATTTAAGGGGGTCAATTGTAAGTTTCCCTCCTCTTTTAATTTTCTCTGAAGAGTAGCAACATGGGGGTCTCAAAACAACTCTCAAATGACCTGAAGACAAAGATTGTTCACCATCATGGTTTAGGGGAAAGGTACAGAAAGCTGTCTCAGAGATTTCAGCTGTCTGTTTCCACAGTTAGGAACATATTGAGGAAATGGAAGACCACAGGCTCAGTTCAAGTTAAGGCTCGAAGTGGCAGACCAAGAAAAATCTCGGATAGACAGAAGCGACGAATGGTGAAAACAGTCAGAGTCAACCCACAGACCAGCACCAAAGACCTACAACATCATCTTGCTGCAGATGGAGTCACTGTGCATCGTTCAACCATTCGGCGCACTTTACACAAGGAGATGCTGTATGCGAGAGTGATGCAGAGGAAGCCTTTTCTCCACCCACAGCACAAAAAGTGCCGCTTAAGGTGGGATAAAGCACATTTGGACAAGTCAGCTTCATTTTGGAATAAGGTGCTGTGGGCTGATGAAATTAAAATTGAGTTATTTGGCCATAACAAGGGGCGTTATGCATGGAGGAAAAAGAACACAGCATTCCAAGAAAAACACCTGCTACCTACAGTAAAATATGGTGGTGGTTCCATAATGCTGTGGGGCTGTGGGGCCAGTGCAAGGACTGGGAATCTTGTCAAAGTTGAGGGACACATGGATTCCACTCAGTATCAGCAGATTCTGGAGACCAATGTCCAGGAATCAGTGACAAAGCTGAAGCTGCGCCGGGGCTGGATCTTTCAACAAGACAACGACCGTAAACACTGCTCAAAATCCACTAAGGCATTTATGCAGAGGAACAAGTATAACGTTCTGGAATGGCCATTTCAGTCCCCAGACCTGAATATAATTTAAAATCTGTGGTGTGACTTAAAGAGAGCTGTCCATGCTCGGAAGCCATCAAACCTGAATGAACTAAAGATGTTTTGTAAAGAGGAATGGTCCAAAATACCTTCAACCAGAATCCAGACTCTCATTGGAACCTACAGGAAGCGTTTAGAGGCTGTAATTTCTGCAAAAGGAGGATCTACTAAATATTGATTTAATTTCTTTTTTGTGGTGCCCAAATTTATGCACCTGCCTAATTTTTTTTAAACATTTATAGCACACTTTCTGTAAATCCAATAAACTTCATTTCACTTCTCAAATATCACTGTGTGTGTCTCCTATATGATATGTTTAACTGACATTTTTTATCGTAACAACCAACGATTTATACAGGAAAATCATGACGATTAACAAGGTTGCCCAAACTTTCGCATCCCACTGTATATCCGTGATATGTCCCTATTGGGACTGCAAAAAGGGAAGGGCAGAAAATTTTTTGATTTTTTGTACTCACCGTAAAATCCTTTTCTCGTAGTAGGCATTGGGGGACACAGCACAATGGGTATATGTCCAACTACCACTAGGAGGCGACACTAGACATAAAAAGTGTTGGCTCCTCCCCGTTGGGCTATACCCTCTCCACAGGCACTAGGCTAATCAGTTTGTACCAAAAGCAGTAGGAGAGAAGAAAGGCAAGGAACCAACAACTCCCGTACCGGAAAAGATCAAGAGATCAGCCCGGAGAAGCAGAAGTAAAAAACATAGGGTGGGATCTGTGTCCCCCATTGCCTACTACGAGAAAAGGATTTTACGGTGAGTACAAAAAATCAAATTTTCTCGTGCATGGCATTGGGGACACAGCACCATGGGATGCCCAAAGCAGTCCCCGAGGGTGGGAAAAGGACATCCATGCCACCGGTTGGGCATACAGGTGCGGGAGAACCATGTGACTCAACAGGAGGAAAACACAGAATAGGCAAGAAGCCTCATAAGGGAGAAACCCCAATGAAGCAACAGCGAAGACTGCCCGCACCCCAGGACAAATACCTGGGAGAAGGACCCAAATGCAAGAAGAAGGCAAAAGGGAAACACCCAGCTCATCCAAAGGCTGGAGAGAAGGCAGGACAGCACCACGTATTGGAGCTACCCAACATTCTAATTGACTCAGGCAAAAGCACTAACACCCTGAGGTCAACCCCTGACAGGCCAGGGGAACAAGGGAACATGGACTCACTGAAAGCCAAACAAGTGAGGGAAGCCCTAGCAAGGCTCACATGAGAAGGGAGCGCAAAACAGGTGATTAAGATAAGCGCCCTAATGAAAGGAGAAAACCCCAAAGACGCTAAGGGAAACCGCCAACCCTTGGAAAGGGAAGGGGTTGTAAGTAAATGCCAGGAAAAGAGAAAAGATAAGACCGGCATCACAAAATCAGGAGACGAGGAACGAGCCCCTGAAAACAAAATATCACTGAGAAGCGCAAGACCGGAGAAACTCTGGCCAAACGAAGTATCAGGGAAAATCTCAGCAGGGACACACTGGAGTGAGGGAAGCCATAGCAAGGCTCACAATGAAGTGAGCAGGTCTCCCCCCACCGCAAAGCAGGTGATGAAGTTAAGCGCCCTATTGAAAGGTGAAAACCCCAAAGGCGCTAAGGGAAACCGCCAACCCTTGGAAAGGGAGGGGGTTTGCAAGTAAAGGCCAGGAAAAAAAAGATAAGATAAGATAAGATAAGACCTGCATCCCAAAACCAGGAGACGAGGAACGAGCCTCTGAAAACAAAATATCGCTGAGAAGCGCAAGACCGGAGAAACTCCCAACAATGCAGGCCCAGGAAATCTCAGCAGGGACACACTGGACTGAGAGACATGGGAGGAGAAGGAGAGTACTCCCAACAATCTAAGGAGGAAGATTCTACAAACAGGAGGAAGTTACTCCTGAAGGAGACCATAAGGTAGAAATGCAAAGCGTAGCACAAAACCACTCAGGTACCAGGTACTTGAATTGGGAGGATGGGAAGATCGACAAGAATCCCAAGAGGTCCACAAGGCTATTGGAACCCACAAGGGGAACAATCAACCCAGGTTCCCCCAAACAACGATCATACAGAATCTGTGTGGTCCATGAACGGGTACAGGGACTCCAGGAAGGAGTACCCGGTATGGGCTCACAAGGAACCAGGAACTGAACCACCAGAGGACAACGAAAGCCAGAATATCCAAGAAAAAATGAAAAGAACCACCATATGGGAAGGGATTGGTCATGGACAACTAGCCATTCTAAGAATAGTGGCTAGCAATCTGTATACATTGTCCCGGGGAGGGCAAGTACAGCGGCTTGGGTTGTACCACTAAATCGACAGACACCCATACGCATAAGGAATGGCGAAGTCGCTTTAAAGAAACTGGGAGTGACTACACGAAAACGGGTTTTTTGTGAAACTCACCTGTAAAATCTCTTTCTCGCGGGGTTCATTGGGGGACACAGGACCGTGGGTATAGCTTGCTGCTGCCACTAGGAGGCGACACTAGGCTGAAAAGTGATAACTCCTCCCCTGCAGGCTATACCCCCTCCAGCCTGGAGAGAGCATATCAGTTTGTGCCCAAGCCATAGGAGTAGGAGAAAATAACCATACGGTAAACAACCAACAACTGACCAACGCCAGTCGGATCAAACCAGAACTGGGGCCATACTGGCTCCACAACCGCCAACAATCACAGCAAACAGAAATTACTGGGTGGGAGCTGTGTCCCCCAATGAACCCCGCGAGAAAGAGATTTTACAGGTGAGTTTCACAAAAATCTCGTTTTCTCGCTGGTATCATTGGGGGACACAGGACCGTGGGACGTCCTAAAGCAGTCCACAGGGAGGGAACAAATCACATGCCCATGGAGAAAAAACGCCCTCGAGGATGCGTAACTCACTGCCGCCTGCAAGAATTTGCTGCCTGGAACAGTATCCGCCGGTGCCTAGGAAGGCACCCGGTAAGACTTGATGAACGTGTGCCCGGAAGACCAAGATACTGCCTTCCACACTGGAAGCTACTGCATGAAGGAGATGGACCCGAGAAGCGCCGACCGCTGGTCGGGTGGGCCAAGACTCAGCTGGGCGTTGCCTACCCGAGGGCGGAATGCCCGAGCAACTGTTGAACGGATCTATCTGGAAAACATCCTTGGAGGCAGTCAGCCTTGACAAGGACCCCAGGATAAGGATTGGTAGAAGTCCGTAGGGCTGTAAGCGCTAGACAAGGACAAGCAAGCTCAGAGGCCAAAACACATGGCTGATGGAGAGCTCGGTCCGTGTACTACGAGGGAGAAAGAAGAGAAACCCATGTCTGTGAGGTGTGGAAAGGCGACCACCTTCTGCGAAAAAAGAGGATCCTGGACGGAACACTGCCCTATGTTCATACTTAAAGAAAAAAATACGTACAAGAAAAGCGTATCAACTCAGAGAAAAAATAAATAAATAAATAAATAAATAACGCCACCAAACAGCTGGCTCCTGGCCGCAGCTGTGGAAGTAGAACTAAAAGGCCAAGTCCGTAGGATTCACCTCTGGTCCAGAGAAGCTGCCTGAGAATCACTAAGAAACAAACGCCTGAGCCAGGCGTGCCCCACTGCAGGCCAAAGTATCAATACCACACGGGAAAGGTAAAGTAAAGCCAATGTGAGCACCGCTAGTGATGGGAAGCCCCGTCAGTGACCATATTTCAACAAAGCGGCAAGGCTGCCTGGAAGGGCAGATGAGTGGAACAAAGATGAGAGAAAAACTCTTGCCGGGTGAAGTTCGACTACGCTCCACCCGTCTTGGGAAGGCTCTCAGTCCACCCCCGGAATGAGCAGTGAAAGAACAACCACCATTGGCTTGAGGTGACGTAGATATCACTGACATCTGAAGAGAGGTAGCACCAATGGCGTTACGGTATGACTACTAGAATCCAGGTCCCGCTTAGAACGGCAATCTAGTGTTGACGAGTGCCGTAGGGACTGATCTACCCAGTAGAACCCACTCAAAAAGTAGGTGCTGATCAGCCATGGTGACTACACCATCGCCACACCCGAGCTGACGACAGAAGGACAACAGTTAATAATAATAATGAAGAAAGACCGGCACTCACTGTAGTCTTCAACAAAAGATGATGTCTTTATTGGTTACATACAATACTCTGTGACGCGTTTCGGCTCACATCAAGAGCCTTTCTCAAACATATGGATATGGATTAGATGTGGCAGAAGGACAACAGTTGTCAGAGCCACGGACCCTTATTGGTAGTAAACCAGAAAGAGGCCAGAACTAAAGCCCATTCCCATGTGAGACTGGAGCTCTACAGCGTCTAGTGTTGATGCGATACTCCGCCTGAAGGGGAGGCCCTACAAGGGAAGCCCCAAGAGTAATGCTCACGCCATACTCCCGCCGAGGAGTAGGCCACACCGTAGAGGTCACTGATTCTCGTGTTAGAGGAATCTGTTGCCTGACGAAAGAACTGTGCAGAAGGAACCTTAGCATGTAATGGTGACTCAAACACCCCTCCTGCGGTAGAGGTTACCGCATGCTCCGCCAGCGTGGACATGAGGGGAAGGCCTGAGGACATCCAGTAGAAGTTCTGGTATCAAGCTGGTCCAGTTAGTAGAGCTAACCTTAAACCCTCCACCTGACAAGGGCGCTGAACAGGAGCAACTGCCGAATTAGTACCAGGGTAGAACCCCTACCTGAGGGGGGCTGTCTCGCTACAGCGATTAGGAGCATCTAGCCCTAGCGTGAAGACTACCCTGCGAAGGAGAAGCCGTTGTAGTAGCCACTGCAGATTGCCAGCATAACGCCCTCACCTAGATAAGGATGAGTGGTGGACGAAGCATCCGGAGTCAGTGGAATATTCTGCTTGCTGGATCTTGACCACAGTACTCTGTGCAGTGTGGCTGACCTGAACGGTGGAGGCTCATGGGGATGGGGAGTCTCTAGGACACCTAAGGCTGGGTGACACCCCTGAGAGCACAAAGGCCGACATTTTTGTGTCTCCAATAAGTGCATGAAGAAAATAGGGATACAATATGGGAGTATCCATAGTATCCAGTGGCAGTATCCATATGCCACTAGATGAGAATATCAGGCCCAGCGGTACCGACTGTTGCCACGGACCACCTGTGAAGGAAACCAAGGCCTCTAGAGTCGTGGCGTAGCTGAAATACAGCATGCAAAGATGCATAGTGATTCCCCCGTTACTGGATCGTTTGTAGAGGGTAATGCCATAGGAAGTATGTGATGGCAAATGGGAGATGGAATAGTAAACAACGGAAGCGCAATCCCCCGGTTAGGGAAGGGGGTAGCTTGATAGTCAGAACCGCAATCTACGGAAGTGTAAGTACCCACTCAATGGAGGGGGAAAAATCTACGGCAAGCACTGCGCCCAGTGGCAGTGCAAAGGCTTTACCTATGATCGGGAGTAACATATCCAGTAAGTACTGTAACCCGAGGTAGTGCAAATACATCACCCATCGAAGGGGGTAACGCACCTAGCAGGAACTTGCATATGACGAGTTCTGTACTCTGTGGGAAGTGCCATTATCCCACCCCAGAAAGGGTGTAACGCGTACGTAAACACTGCGACAGTGAGAATGTCATAATGCCACCTATACAAAAGGTTAATGTATGCTGACGATACTGAGCCCAGTGGAACTTCAATTCCGCCACTCACAGAACGAGGGCACCTATGGCTGGCATTGAGGCCAATGCTAGTGAGGTCAGTCCACCTCAGGAAGGAGGTAATACCCAAGTTAAGCACTGTATCTAGTAGAAGTGTAAATAGTGCCTAAGGAAGGGGTTAATGCATACACCAGAACCGGTTAGCACGGACGTAATCTAGGAAAAATAATCCGGATTCATGTCAGAGTCCGAATAACTGTCCTGCTTCGGCCCGCTCGTGTGCAGTTCCACCTCTCAGCCTCTAGCCCATGGCTGTTGCAGGCTGTGGCGGTGTTGACATAAGAACCAAACTACCCGGAGGTGGAATGGAACTAAAGGTCTGCTTACCGATTGCGCAGACGGTGCTCTATTAACCAAACGACCCAGGAGGGTGGATTGGGAACTTCCAGAGGTCCTCCGCTGAGTTGCGCAGGAGGAGAAACTCAAACAGACGCCCCCGGAGGGTGGATAGGAAGTTTCAGTTGTCCTCAACTGCATTTGCACAGTTGTAGTATTATTAACCAACCGGCCTCAGAGGGCGGATTGGGATCCTCCAGATGTACCCCACTGGACTTTGCAGTTGGAGCATTATCAACCAAACGGCCCGGAGGGCGGATTGGGGACTCTTCGGATGTACTCCACTGGATTTACGCAGTTGGAGCATTATCAACCCAACGGCCCAGAGGGCGGAATGGGAATCCCTCAGATGTACTCCACTGGATTTGTGCAGTTGGAGCATAAATCAACCAACCGGCCTCAGAGGGCGGATTGGGATCCTCCAGATGTACCCCACTGGATTCACGCAGTTGGAGCAGTATCAACCAAACGGCCCAGAGGGTGGAATGGGAATCCCTCAGATGTACTCCACTGGATTTGCGCAGTTGGAGCATAATCAACCAAACGGCCTCAGAGGGCGGATTGGGGTCCCTCAGATGCACTCCATTGGATTTTGTGGGCTGAGGAGGGCAGGATCTGTATGCGCAAAATTTTTATTTTTTTGGTGAGGACCTAACCTCATATGGAGAGGAGGTCAGGAAGGGTTGTATACTGCAATATTAAGGCACATTGTGCCTGCAGAAAGAAACCTAGAGTAAACAGGGGCCTGAAAAAGGTGGCTGTGCAGGAAGGGTTAACCCGCCTCCCGGGGAGATTCGCGCTAGAAAAAAAGGCTCCGCCCCCCCATACCTGAGGGAGGAAGTTCCAGCCTAGAAGGCCGCAAAGCCGGAGACTAAATTATCACGCCGGCCGACATGGACTCACGGCTAGTCAGGAGAGAGTGTACCTGGATCGATGTCCGGAATGCGGTCGCCTGTGTCCACTGACCGCGTAAGCCCATCGGAGGAGTAAATAGCGTGGCCGGAGGGAAAAGAAATAAATAAAACGGTAGGCCCGAATAAAGCCGGGGCCTAGATTTTTGCGGCGTCCGGCCGAGTAGGGGATCCGTTCTGCCTGCTCTCCTGGGACGGCTTAGCGGGGTCTTGAAAAGGAGCCGCCGAGAAGATGCGTCGCTTGGCCGACCGGGAAGCCCACCCGGTCGGTCGGAGAGTGGGGGGACCGGAATAGGGCGCAGAAGGCGCCTGTTTGTAGATCGGGAAGGGGTGAAAATAGGATGCTGCCGCCGTGGAATGGGATTAACCCTTTCTACTGAGGTGAGATGGGCGACGGGTGGAGATTCGTTACCCCCTCAAGAAGGGGCCATGTGAGGGGGACAGGGAGGGACAGTAAAACTCACCTGTCTTCATCTGTGTTCTTCACCTTTAGTCTTGTACCAGCAGGGCCACCCCACGACCGCTGGCACCAGGCATCAGGGGTCCTTAGGCAGAGAAGGGCTGGAGAGGAGGTGGCCCTCTTGCTGGCGGGAAGCAGGGGAGAGAGGCTCCCCTGGTCCGCTTTGTCTTCTTGGGGGAGGCAGGGCGGTGGAGCAGGCAACACCGGCCAGCCTCCCAGGGAGACAGAGACGCATGCGAATCTGTGCCCCTTAACCTAAAGAAATAAAATAAAAACAAAATTGTAAAAGAGCCACCCTGCTAAGCAGGGAGGTCTGCCTCCTACGACACTAAGCTAAAAACTGATATGCTCTCTCCAGGCTGGAGGGGGTATAGCCTGCAGGGGAGGAGTTATCACTTTTCAGCCTAGTGTCGCCTCCTAGTGGCAGCAGCAAGCTATACCCACGGTCCTGTGTCCCCCAATAATACCAGCGAGAAATGTAGAAACCAGCTGCGACCGACACACAGAAGACTCCCAGGGGGAGAAAGTACCAGACAGGCGCAGACAATAGCAAGGTCCAAGGGAACTGCCCTCTGTCATATAGTACAACTAAGCAGAGAATATAAGGGAACACCCGGACCCAGAAGGAACTACGGAACCCTGTCCGATGCCAGAGCAATCAGCAGAAAATTCACCTACCAGGCAGGTGTGTGGCGCTCAGTGTTTCTGTCCTTGACTCATCAGGAAGGACGTCCAACGAGGAAAAAACGCTGACCCCAGAAGGATTCCGTGTGGCGGAGGACATCCAGTGATGGCCGAAAACCGCTGCAGCGGCCGGTGCTCACCAAGCTATGTACCCCAACAAGGAAAAAGATCCAGTGGAGATCACTGTACTCCACCAGGAGTGGTCCGCATTGTAACAGAAAACAACGTGGGTAATCCTTTATAATATGGGGTAACGCGGAGTGCCGCAGACAGAAGTACTTTATAGGGATGGCAAGAGCAACCCTAGCACAAAAGCCAACAACCACCTGGCCATGGTGTAGGGAGCGTGGTTGTATGTGGACCACCCACCAGATCAGAACAGACCAGCCATATACTGGGTACACCAGAAGTAGCAGTAGACCGACAAGGTGGAGGTGGTGGTTGGGCTGGCCCACCCCTGCCAGATATGGTTATCATGTACATGCTGAACCATGATGGCCTGTTGTAGACAGTGCCTTGAGAAAGTACAAGAAGACCATAGAGCACGACAGTAACGGAGTGGCAGATGTATGGAAGAACCCAAAAAAAAAAAAAGAGCAGTAACCATGTCTGGAGCATAGAATAGAGTCCGGGGAAGGAAGCACCCCGTAATACAGAAACTGTATGGGCCACAGATTGCACAATAGGGCCCAGCACGTGGGCTAAAAATACACGTCTAAAACCGAGCTAAAGTGGCAGCATGTTGCACAGTAAGGAGAGTGGAATAAAGCCACAGCATCCGGGAATGCAACCGCATTTGGAGGGTACAGGTCCACAACCTGTTAAAGTAGCAATACGGCTGTGTAGTGCAGAGATACGACCAGACAGGTGCATGGGTACAGCATCTGGAGATGGTAGAGGTACTAGATTTAAGATTAGAGCGATGTGGCCGCATGGTGCACCCTAGGACCAGAGAAGTGCAGCGGCTACCGCGTTAGCAATGCTACCTATATTCCGCTCGGGAGGGGGAAAATAGGGCCACACGGTACCACAAAGAACGACAGGTGCACACCACAATTAAGTAAGTGCAACGGCAACTGAAGGAGGCCCTCTATTTCACCAGAAGGAAACAGGGCCGCATAGTACTCCATAGAGCCAGACAGGTGTAACGGTTGCAGATCGGAGACGGTGCAGGAATCTACCTAAGAAGAGAGTAAGATGGCTGTTTAGTGCACACTATGATGAGGTAGGTGCAATGGCTACGGCAATTGGAGGAGGCCTCAATATCTCATCCGGTAAGGGAGAGAAAATGCCACATGGTACACTATAAAGCCAGACAGGAGTAACGCCCTACAGCATCCGGAGATGGTGCAGGTATTCTACCTATGAAGGGATCAAGGTGGCAACTTGGTGCCCATTAGAACGAGAGAGGGGCAATTCTATGGCAATTGAAAGTGGCCTCTATATCTCGCCCGTAGGGAGAAATGTTGCCGCATGGAACACAATAGAGCCTGCCAGGGGTATTGGCTACAGCATCTGGAGATGGTGTAGGAACTCTACCTATGAAGGGAGCAAGGTGGCTGGAAACAGACAGGGGCAATTGCTACGGCAATTGAAGGCGGCCTGTATATCTCACCCGGCAGGGGGAAATAGTGCCACGTAGAACACCATAGAGCCAGCCAGGGGTAATGGCTACAGCATCTGGAGTAAGTGTAGGAACTAATCGCCACGGCAATAAAAGCCGGCCTGTATTCTCTGATACAGGCTACTACAAAAGAACCTTTAGAGGCCGAGAAGGGTTACCAACCCTACAAGAGGCGTTTGCCTGAATTATCAGCTTGCCTGGAACATAGCCCCTGGATAGGGGAACCAGGAAGGTCTGTCGTGTACAGCCTACGAGGGCGTACGTACCAGAGACAAGTCCCAGTTGCTAAGCACGGAGACGGCTGCCTTACCAGTGCTGAAATTACCTGTGCAGGCAGGAGAGCGCCATCCGAAAGTCCACTAGAGGGGCACCAAAACCTGGGTAGGGTAGGTTCCTCCGTGGACGTTTGTCTTGACCTCACAGAGGGATTCTGTATAGTGGAAGACCGCCTGATGCTCTGTTCCGAGGGAATCGGTGCAGAGGTGTCCCCAGAGGCAACTGACAGAGAAGGCTTCGTCACCAGCCTCAGGCCTGTCCTGGGGGCGACCCGAGGATGTCGAGGAGGGGTGGAAGCTAGTTAAGACCACCAGAGGTTAGTCCGTGGGCTACTCCTTGCGTGACCCTGTATCTGAGCGTGAGCCTGGGAAGGGAAGGGGGGGGGGGGGGAGGAGACCGCAATTCGTAGGTAGCGCTCCAGCGACTCCGCCGGGGATTGGGCGAGTCAGGCAAGGTTCCCATGGTTCGACAGGGAGGGAGCCCATTCAGGGGGGACCTACACAAAAGGGCGGAAGGGGGGTGACAAGCCGACCACATGGGAACCTCCGTAGACAACGGACGCACGTGAAATACGTGGCGATCCGATAAGGAGGCTGGGAGAGGAGGCCCTCATAGAGCAGCAGGGCTGACCTAACTGTCCCCGGAGCCACTGTTCCCAAGAGGTGCTGCAGCAGCAATAGATCAGGTGGCAGGGCTGCAGGAGAATGCGGCAATTGAGAGAAAGGAGGGGGGGGGGGGGGGAGCCTGCAGAGCAAATCAGCCAGACGCTGCCTACCAGACCCCAGGAGCTGTGTCAGCACGCCCCATGCAGGAGAAGATGGCGACCCGGTGTAGAGAAAGAAGCCGGCAGCCGGAGGAAGAACCGCCCCTCTGACAGAGCAGGGCACCTGGAGCTGGATAGGGCAAGGAGGAGAGGCCCCTCCCATGGAGGGAGGATGAATGAGAGAGCCCGGGAAGCCAGGAGTGGGCGGAGAGAAGGCTCCGCCCCACGTGACCTGCGGCCTAGTCGGCCGAAAAGCCTGGGCCTTGATTAGGAAAGTGCAGCCGGAAACGGACGCCCGCGACCGCGGAGGCGTCCGGAAGCAACCGCGGAGCGGTAGGAACACAGGGCCGAGGGGAATTGAGGAGGCCCTCTCAGGAAAACACCCGAAAATGACCCCGATTAATGCGGGAATGCTGCGACTTCCGTGGAAGTGCCGGACCCAGAGGAGACATGGGCCTCCCTGCAGGTATCTGGGCCCCAAAACAACCCCCTTCATGGGGATGGGGGAGATAAAGTGGGTGGACCACCCAGCAAAGTGCCTCAGACCCTAAAAGGCCATGGGAGGGGTTGGGGAGGGGGAAGGAGGGAGGGAGAAGGGGACTACAGGGTCCCCACAATGGATGCGGATCCCTACTTACCTTCCGATGTCTTCAGGCGCAGCAATGACCACCCCCTCGGCGGACTCAACACAGGAGCCGTGGGTCTACTGGAACTCCACTGCGGAAGCAGTCTCAAGTGGGGACTGGGTGGCTGCCAGGTACCTGAGTATGCGCCCACAGGGGGGCAACTAAAGTGGAACACGATGGAGCCACCCCTGCCGCAGGCCGAAACCTGCAGAGAAAGAAAAAAATGATTGAAGAAAAAATAAAATAAAAAAGTAGCAGGATGACCTGCACAAAAAAGCAGGTCAGGTCTGCCTCCTATGGACACTAGAACAAGACTGGTTAGCCTAGTGCCTTTGGAGAGGGTATAGCCCAACGGGGAGGAGCCAACACTTTTTATGTCTAGTGTCGCCTCCTAGTGGTAGTTGGACATATACCCATGGTGCTGTGTCCCCCAATGCCATGCACGAGAAAACCCTTTATTTTTGATGATAAGACAAAAGACAAATCTAAGCACCCGGAATCATGATTTTGTTTGCTATGTAATCCATGTTGGGAAATATGAAAACAGAAGCATTTTCAGTACAGTACTGCCAGACTGACATCGCGGGGACACACCACAAGAGAAAACAGCAATGCCACAGAACTGGGGTGGAATAAGACGGGAATCAAATGTATCTAGCAGAGTACGGTGAGACTCTTTCTGCACAGAATTGTTAGGCAGTGAGGACCCAGCATAGTTTTCCTTTTTGGGTGAAAACTCAGGTACACTTTAAATAAAAAAAAAACATAAAACCCAATGATTTACAGGTCTGAAGCAGATGCAAAAAGCTGTTGGAATGACAAGCAAACAAACTAAGGCTACTTTCACATTAGCGTTTTTTGCAGTTCCGTCCGTCATGAATCTGCAAAAACACTTCCGTTACAATAATACAACTGCATGCATCCGTCATGAACGGATCCGGTTGTATTATGTCGTCTATAGCCATGACGGCTTCTATTGTGCCAGTTTGTGTCAGAGAAAACGGATCCGTCCCCAACGGATCCGTCCCCATTGACTTACATTGTGTGTCAGGACGGATCCGTCTTGCTCCGCACCACATCGCAGACAGAAAAACGCTGCTTGCAGCGTTTTTCCGTCCGTGATGGGGACGCAACCAAACAGAACGGAATGCATTTTTTTCCGGTATTGAGATCTCAATAGCGGAATTGAAAACGCTAATGTGAAAGTAGCCTAACCTCATTGGCGCTAGGGAGGCAGGATAACATAAGACAAATCAAATTATTATAAAGGAGGTAGCACTGACCTGGGTAGACCACTACCTGAAGAAGTACTTGCTTCACTTTCTTCAATGTCGTCTGTATGCATTTCACTTTCTTCAACAGAAGTTAGTAAATCCGAATCATCAAGCATTTCAAGATCACTTATCATTTCTGTAGTGCTGCATTCTGGATTGACTTTATCATCTTTTTGCTCTTCCACAACTTTAGCTTCTGGGACACGGGATGGCTGCGGTTTTGGTAGAGGTTGAAGAAAGGCATCCAACTTCTGCTCTCTGGCATCTGTACGCACCATTTGATGGGCATACAGTTTATCACCAGATTTGTTAAAAGCAGTTGATGTACTGGAAGTAGGCTTCACCACTTCACTAGCAGATATAGATGCTCCAGGCAGCAATGTCTATTTCAAAAGCAAGAAGAATGCCAATTACTACAGCTAAACGGACAAGAACAATTACCAGGAGGCTTTCCGCATTAAAGGGGTATTCCCATCACAATGATCACTGTTAAATTCTGTTAATGATTTGACAGTGATCATTTTTGTAAATACATAAGTCCCCTCTTACCTGATTGTTGTCTTTTGTCTCCCCTGGTTACGGCCACCTCTCGCCTGTCGAATCCTGTGGCCGCGCTTGCGCAGAAGACTGAAGATTTTCTCCGGGCCGGGCAATGTCCTCAACGCGCACGCCGCCGTGCATGCGCCATGATGACTTCTTCCTGGCCAGTATAGTACAGAGCCCGGAACGTGCACGCCGGCTCTGTACTATACAGGCCAGGAATAAGTCACCATGGCGCATGCGCGGCAGAGTGCGCGTTGAAGACAGAGCGCGGCCCGGCCGGGAGAAGAAGTCAATCAAGCTGACTGAGCCCGCCCAGCTGAATCAAGGAAGTGAAGGTTGCGCTCGCCGCAGGTAAGTATGAAAACTGTTGATTGGAATACCCCTTTAAAGAATGTTCCCCTACTCTAAGAAGACACATTGCTAGGAAATACAATTACTTCTTTATTTGCGGGATTCATATGTTGGTACCCCCACAATATTCAGACTGAAGGGGCACTTGCGTACTTTCAGTGCACAGTGACATTCTCAGCAATCCACTGAGCGCAATTATCAGAGCCCTCAGTGACATCAAGGTAAAAAAAAAACAAAAAAACATCAGCCTGTTAAGATGCTCTTTTTTTATGAACGGTTTTATGAAAGATGAGCAGTTGAACATATAAATATACAACCCGTCCTTCATGACAAAATGGTAACGGAATAAAAATTAAAAATCTCCGGCCAGAATGAAAGTAAAATAGAATAAAAAAAAACAACAAAGAGACAAATTTGCTTGCTTTACAAAAAAATATTCTACATTTTTCAAACCAGCACCTGGATGTGAATATTTCTGTAATTGCATGTAATGAAATTTAAGATTACACTCACCGGTAATCACTTTTCCATGAGCCCATGACAGCACCCTTGAGAGACTGCCTCCACCCAGGACAGGAAACAGGAACTTTATATATATATATATATATATACACACACACACACATACACACAGGCTAAAAATGTAGGGCGGGATACACACACAGGCTGAAAAGAGTGAGTGTAATCTTAAATTTCCCTTACGCCCATGACAGCACCCTTGAGAGACGACTAAAATAGTAACTAGCTTGGGGAGGGCTACTGCCTGTAGGACCTTTTCTGCCGAAAGATAGCCGGTCCTTAGAGTCTAAATCTAATCTATAGTGATGAAAAAAAGTACATGGAGACTTTCAGGTAGCAGCCCTACAAATTTGTTCTAGAGATGCATTAGCCCTCTCTGCCCAAGAGGTAGAAATGGATCTGGTTGAGTGAGCACCAAATCCCAAAGGGGGAGTTTCCCCTGCTGAGGAATAGGATAAGGTGATAGCCTTCACTATCAATCTAGACAGTTGTCTAGAAGAAACTTTATAACCTCTGTTTCTTCCTCCAAATTGTACAAAAAGTCTAGATGATTTTCTCCATTGACTAGTGACTTTCAAGTATCCCCCAAATTTTTTTTTGCTATGGGGCCCAGTCATTTCTAGCTACGCCCCTGATTGGTAAGATTGGGTGGGCACTGGAGCGATAGAGCGCCCTGCTGTAGGAGAAGCTGGCGGGAGATGAAAGGAGGCAGGGCCAGCTCCTGGTGGTGTCGGGCACACGGCGCAAGCATGGCGGTGGAGGATCTGACTGAAGCCTAAAGACATCAAGGTAGACCTGCAGAAGAAGGTGACAGCGCAGTATGTGATGTATACATGTGTGTAATGTATGTAGTGCAGTGTGTGATCATCACATACTGCACTACATACATTACACACATGTATACATCACATACCCCCTCACAGTAATAATGCCAAGATATGTGCCCTCTTCACAGACGTAATGCTCACACATGCCCCCTCACAGTAGTTATGCCCAGATATTTGCCCCCTCACAGTAGTAATGCTCACATGTGCCCCCTCACAGCGTTTGCATTTCTTTCTGGCAAAGCTACCTGGTTCTGGCCCGCAAAATTTATACCAAGTCTAGTGCGGCCCTCAGACGAAAAATGGTTGGGCACCACTGGTCTAGACAATGGAGCCTCCTCTTTTCCTTATTCTTTGGGGACTGACACAAGGATGGAAGAACAATGTCTTGGGTCCTATGAAACAGGGAGACCACTTTAGGTAGAAAAGAAGGATCTGGTTTAATGAGCACTCTGTCCTCCAGGATGTTAGTATAAGGAGGAGAGGCTGAAAAGGCAGAAATCTCACCCACGCTCCTGGCAGAGGCAATCGCCACCAGAAACGCGGTTTTAAAAGACAAAGTTTTAATAGATAAATCATGCAGTGGTTCGAAAGGAGGCTCCATCATTCTAGAAAAAACGATATTAAGATCCCACGGGCGAACTGAGGATCTGATCACAGGTTTAATCCTACTAATTGCTTTAAAGAATCTCCTAATCCATGGATGATTGGCAATAGGGAAATCACAAAAAGCACTAAGAGCAGAAACTTGTGCCTTAAGGCCTCTTTCACACGGGCATCATGGATCTTTGCCGGATAGGATGCGGGTGCATCGTGGGAAAATGCGCAATTTTTCAGCGTGAGTGCAAAGCATTTTTATGCATTTTGCACGCGCGTGAGAAAAATCGGCATGTTTGGTACCCAGACCCAAACTTCTTCACAGAAGTTCGGGTTTGGGTTAGGTGTTGTGTAAATTTTATTATTTTCCCTTATAACATGGTTATAAGGGAAAATAATAGCATTCTTAATACAGAATGCTAAGTAAATTAGGGATGAAGGGGTTAATGATGATGGATCATGTGATGAGCGCAGTGACGTCACCACAGGTCCTTTTCCTCACAGAGCATCAAAGAAGACAGAAGAGAAGCAGGGCTGTGCGAACAAGTGGATGAGGGGAGTTAAATTATTATTATTTTTTTAACCCCTCCATCCCTATTTTACTAAGCATTCTGTATTAAGAATGCTATTATTTTCCCTTATAACCATGTTATAAAGGGAAAACAATAATAATCGGGTCCCCATCCCGATCATCTCCTAGCAAACATGCGTGAAAATCGCACCGCATCTGCACTTGCTTGCGATTTTCACGCAACGCACAAGTGATGCTTGAAAATCACTGCTCATGTGCACAGCCCCATAGAAATGAATGGGTCCGGATTCAGTGCGGGTGCAATGCGTTCACCTCACGCATTGCACCCGCGCGGAAATCTCGCCCGTGTGAAAGAGGCCTAAGAGTGCTAGGTCTTAGGTTCTTATCGAGACCTTTTTGTAAAAAATCAAAAATTTCAGACATAGGAGGAGAACTCAAGGGATCTACTGGGCTTTTAGAGAAGTTTAAGAATGTCTTCCATATTCTGAGGTAAATGGTAGAGGTTACTTTTTTACTACATGATAATAGGGTAGATACAACTTCCTTAGATAGACCCCTGCGTTCTAGGATTTCCCCTTCAAATACCAGGCTGTTAGATGAAGGTATATTACTTCCGGATGGAAGACAGGACCCTGAAACAACAGATCCTGCCTGTCCGGAAGAATCCAGGGATCTGTTAGAGAAAGCTTCCTCAACCAGGTGAACCATGTTCTCCTTGGCCAGAAGGGGGCGATCAAAATGAGCCTTTTCTGTTCCTGCATCCGCTTCTGTAATACTCTCGGAAGTCGTCTTAGAGGAGGAAAGGCATACAGAAGTTGATTCGGCCACGGAAGGGAGAAGGCGTCTATCCCTGCCGGAGAATCTTCCGGATTTAGGGAAAAGAATAGGTTGCATTTTTTGTTCTGACTGGTCGCAAAGAGGTCTACTTGAGGATGGCTCCAGAGCTGAATTATATGGCTGAAGATTTCTTGGTTTAAACACCATTCTCCCTGATCTAGAAGGTTTCTGCTTAAATAGTCTGCCACCTTGTTTTCTGTTCCCTGTAAGTGTACTGCTTTGATGAAAGGAACAAAAGGAATAATCAGGAAAAAAATTTCTGCAGCTAAGGACATAAGATTTTTTGATCTGGTCCCTCCTTGCCTGTTTAGGTAGGATACCACCGTGGTGCTGTCTGAGAAGATCTTTATTCCCTTTCCTTGTATTATGGGTAGGAATTCTCTTTAGGCCTCTTTAACACGACCGTTTTTTTTTTCCCCGTTTACGGGCCGTTTATTGCATTCCGTATACGGAACCATTCATTTCAATGGTTCCGCAAAAAAAAAAAACTGAATGTACTCCGTATGCATTCAGTTTTTGTAATTCCGTTCAAAGATAGAACATGTCTTATTATTGCCCGCAATTCACGTTCCGTGGCTCCATTCAAGTCAATGGGTCCGCAGCCCAATTTTTTCTATGTAATTAGTGTATATGCCATACGGAAAAACGGAACAGAAAAACAACGGAAACAAAAAAACTGAACAACGGATCCGTGAAAAACGGACCGCAAAACACTGAAAAAGCCATACGGTCGTGTGAAAGAGGCCTAAGGGAAATAGAACCGATCTGAGCTCTCTCATATTCTGGGAGTCCTGACTCTCCATTGAGCTCCATACCCCGTCGAACCCCCGACTGACAATGGGGATAGTGATCCCTGCCATTATTTTAGAATCTGCCATTAAAAAGTTCTGGAGTGAAACAGGGCCCAATTGACCGCGGGTAACGTAGAGGTCATTTTGCCTAATACTGCCATTCCCTGTCTGATGGTTTGATCTTTTGAGGCTACTAGGGACTGCACATATTATCTTAATTGGGATATGTTGTGCTGAGGCAGCATACAACGTAGGTTCACTGAATCCAGTATCAGTCCTAGAAATACACAACTTTGGGAAGGGGTCAGTTTAAATGCCTGGGTAGAGGCTTCCCATACTTTAAGGTAAACTTCTGCTCGTCTATCCATAGGATCCTTTAAAGCACCGAGATCCTCAAATGGCAAAGCAGATTTTTTAGATATCTTGGCTATTGGGGAGTCTAATTTAGGAGTCCTATCCATTCTTTTGTGCCCCAGATTACCAAACATTACATCTTGGACAGACTTCTGTTCTTTAGATTCATCCACTTTCATAGTGGCTCTAATAGCCTTTAGCAGAGATTCCGTATCTTCAGGGGAAAATAAAAGGTCTACCCGTGGTTTCTTCATCCGAAGAAGAGTTTGAAACTTCTAGGATTTCTCCTTGCTCATTCTCGTCTGAAGAATCCGAATCAGATACCATGCTAGAGTGACCCTAATTGCTCGAGGCTGAGGAAGGGAGGCAGTTCTTAAAAATTTTCATTGAATCAGAAACTTCAGATTTGACAATATCCTTAAAGGATAACTGTCACACTTAGACCCTAATTTCAATTTTCATATATGTAGTTACTAATAACAGGATATTCCAGAATCAGTTACTATTAGACTGACTTACCCCATATTTAATAAGATCAAGCCCTTAGCAACCAGTCTGCATAAAACTGCAATTTCACTATTCAGTTAAGATGGCCGCCACTGCCCTCACCCTGAGGCTAATCCCGCCTGCCCTCACTAGCCAGTAACAATAGCCCCCCAAAAGTGTCAGTAACCAGAGCCCTCCCCCTAAAGGGTTAATCTCCTGCAGCACAAAGGGGTCCTCTTACCACATGTTGCTTTCATTTATACACTGAGCAGATGGCAGATCTCCCTTCCCTGCTCTGCGCTGATTCGGCTCTGCATTCTCTAGCTCTGCTGAGTGAGGGAGCGTCTGACAAGCGCAGGGACAGGGAGAAGTGCACACAGCCCAGGCACTGTTATCAGCTGCTGGGGAGGACCTGGGTTTAATCATTTACTTACAGTCCCTGGCTGTCAGTAATCTGACCTTGCACACAGCCTGCTCCAACAGAGGATGGACTATGCCTAGCAACCCTATTTTGAGCACAGGTAAAAGTAGGCAGTACAGGGAACACAAATGTGGAATTAAGGGGTAATTAAATACACAGTAAAAAGTTGAAATAGGGCCACCAAGGAGATATTAATCACCACAATCCAATACGCAAAAAAAAAAAAAAAATATGACAGTTATACTTTAATGCTCTGAAACAGAGATGTGGATTCCTCTTCTACCACCTTATTCACACAATACTGACATAATAACTTGGACCAGGAAGGGGCAAGTTTTTTCTTGCATACAGCACACTCTTTCCCTCTGTTTTTTGTGGTAGCTTTCCAAGGGCAATCTTTGATACTTTGATAAAATAAAATAAGAGAACAAGCCCCTATTAGAACCTGACAGAGGAAAATAAAAGTTGGGGATTGACCCCCTTACCCCACTAGTAGTACCAGTCTGGCGTCATGAGCCTCCTGGACATCAGCGAGCTGACTACTCTCATCCTCCATGATAGTAGACAGGGATAGAGCGTCTTCCATAAGGGATCCACCGATGCTTGTAGGCTGGCTGGGCTCCTTTTGACCGCGCTCTGAAGGGTTTTAAATACCCTAGGTCGGGTCCCTGCCGGTGCTCCCATGCGGCCTCAGTAGGAGATGTCCCTCGCCTACTTCCGGAACGCTCTTTCCACGTGCGTTCCAAATACCGGAAGTTGCCCCGTGCAACTTCCAGTTTGTGCGCAGAGCACACAGTACAAACTCTAACTCCGCCCCCCGTCTCTGTAAGCTGCCCAGGCAGGGGGGCAGGCAGCGAAAAGGCCCCGGACCTCCTGTACACCGCCAGGAGGATCCAGCGTGTCAGCATCACTTCGCTGTGATGCTGGGACTGCCCAGGAACACTAGCCTGATGAAGCATCCAGGACCCAGAAGGAAAGGCCTCAGACTTTGCAGGCGGCTCCTAGTGAAGACTTACGCCGCACCAGGTAACCCCTATAATGATGTGTCTCAGGGGCGCCTGCAGCCTAAATCTAGCTCTCCACAAAAAAAAAAAGTCCTATCCATAGGACAGGAAACAGGAACTGGTGGTATAGGGGCAGAGCCCCTCCTTAAGAGCTGTCCACGAAAGTTCCTGTTTCTCGTCCTGGATGGAGGCGGTCTCTCAAGGGTGCCGTCATGGGCGTAAGGGAAACATTTATTATAGATCCTGAGTTATCCACTGTATAGTGCCACTTGCTGTTTGCTCTTTTTCTCCGTCCTACTCACTGAGACGGAAGCACATACTCAGTTCCATCTTTCAACTGTCACCATCTGCAGTAGAAAGGACACGCACCCTGAGAAAGTGCACCCTCCCCCGAAGCTGCCAGATTGAAATAAATCGAGCAGAGCAGTGAATGTGGAGATCTCTGGATCCTTGTGAGGTACAGGGCTGGTTCTCAGTTTGTTAGAGATTGCCACGTACTACATATCATCGGATTTTCATTTTTTACATTAGTTATGGGATAACCCCTTTAATTGGTACGATCAATAAATAGATTACTGCATCATATGAATAATACACCTTACACAAATTGTTTTGTGGCTTGTGGAGCACCCCAGCTACTACTTGGTTTTTGAGACCCGTCCCTACACAATAGGGGTGCGACCCATTAGAGTCCGTGCTTTACAGAGGGTCTGTTCATTTTGAACTTGAAACAAAGCTCATCTAAAGAAGAGAGTTGATGAGAAGGTATGTAGCCAGATGTGCACTATGGTCTTTAGGCCTGCAGTGGTCAAATTATTGCAGACACAGTTGGGGGTCATTTAACAAACTGGTGTAAAGTAGAAGTGGCTTAGTTGCCCATAGCAACCAATTAGATTTTTTCCACCTTTTATTTTTTAAATCTCCTTTGGAAAATGAAAGGTGAAACCTGATTGGTTGCTATGGGCAACTAGACCAGTTCTACTTTACACCAGTTTGATAAATGACCCCAGGTGTTACAATGGAGGATGCAGAGGGAAATGTGTGGTCCAACGACC
Source organism: Bufo bufo (assembly GCF_905171765.1). NCBI lineage: Eukaryota > Metazoa > Chordata > Amphibia > Anura > Bufonidae > Bufo > Bufo bufo. The sequence continues at coordinate 246,049,573 of NC_053393.1, read as the reverse complement.
CTCCATCTTTGATCAGCCTGGTTTCACAAGGTGTGAAGACAATGCAGAACTTTTGATAAATATGTACATATTAGTACGTTGAATAAATTCATCCTAAAGAGGTTACTATGGTACAATAATTGTTATACAATGCTTGTTAAATGCCATAACATAAGTTGATATTAGGACTAAAAGGTGGTAGAGCAAATACTTTAAATTTAGTCCCTCCTCAGCTTTCACACGTAGACGTTCTTTAGTATTATGGATCATTGTATGCGCTTTGAGTCCTACGGGAGAAAAGCGCTTTACAAATGTTTAGTTGTTGTTGTTGTTGTTTAAAACTGTGGTATAAACCACCACCTATAGTAAGTACCTGGGTAAAGTACATCCTGGAAGAATTTGACCCCAGCAATTTGCTCTCGATGTGCTGCTGAACTCGTTCAATTATACTTTCTTCATGCAGGAAGTGGACTTCATGCTTTGTTGGGTGCACATTTACATCAACATTTTGTGGATTTATCTCTAAGCTGTAAAATGAATTAAATAATCTCCATGAGTTTTTATCTACATTAGGTTAAATAAATAATACATATTGACTGTATTCGCTATTTTATTTCTTGCGGAGTCTGTTGGACAACATGCTATACTGAGTAGAATATGACTGAATGAATTGTGTCCTAGACGTACTATGATATGGCATATGGATGGCACCTTAGGCGAGATTCACACAGGAAGTTTGATAAGGAGATTTTATGTTATTCACCTATAAAATCTCATTCTTTCAGGAGAAGCCAACAAGAGAAAGACATGAGAAAAGCAAACAAAAAGAAAAAAAGTAAGAACTGTGCCTCCTGAGGAACTCAGCGAGAAATAGATTTTAGAGGCAAGTAACACAATATCTCCTTGTTTTGCTAGCGTAATTTGGGGACAAAGTACCATGGGACGTTCAAAAGCAAACCACGGTTTGGGAAAGAAAAACCCCATGAACAATAGTACACAAGGGATGCCTAGAGCATTGTGGCCTGCAATATTTTGCGACCCAGAGAAGCAGCAGTGGGCACAAAAGTATGCGCCCAGTAAAATTTTGTGCAGGTATGAAGAGAAGACCACTTAGCCGCCTTACACACTTGAAGAACAGAGGACCAATGATGAACTTTGCAGAAAGCATTGTGATTTTAAATGGTGGTGTCCTACCCTTGGCACGACAGGCCTCACCAATGGCCAGCTGAATCGTTTGGGCAGCTTCAGTCTTAGATGCTGCCAAACGCGGGTTGTCTGGGACAAAAAAACAAACAAAGCATCTGAGCAATGAAAGGCTGCCGTCAGATACAAATAGACTTGAATAGCTGTGACAACATCCAGATGGTGGAGGGAGAGTTCCGTGGAATGAGACGGAGAGGGGCAGAAAGAGGGAAGAACTAGGCTATGATACCCAGGCACACTGCCGGATGCTGTTCCTTACTTATGATGAGGCGTACGCATAGTCATAAATACAGCGCAGAATGCGTAAGTCTGTGCGCCTCAACTGAAATGTATGCCAGCCCCTGCCGTAGTTTACAGTGTTCTTCTACGTCAGAAGAATAGCATACAAGATAATAAATGTCACTGCGCCCCTTTTTTGGAAAGTGGTGAGGACGGTGGATAAACACACAGTTTGCAACTTTTTTACATGGCATATCCTCACAATAAATCTCGTTCTATGTCCTCACTAAAGGGAAATGGGGAAACCATCTTTGGAAGGTAGGAAGGTCAGAGAACCACCTTGTTCTCACAAGAAAGTGTCCCCAACTCAGACACTTGTCTGATAGAGGTGATGGCCACCAGTAATGCAACTTTCCAGGACAAGGTTAAGATCCCACCACAGAACGCGAGAATTATAGGGTAGAACAGAGTGAGTGACCCCTTGAAGAAAGGTTTTACTCAGCTGCCTTGAAAGCATAGAAAGGACCAACACTTCCTCTTTCAGAAAACTCAGCCCAATCCCCAGATCAGACCCGGTTATAAAAAGACGAGAATCCTGGAAAAGGAGAAACAAAGCTGAGGAAGATGACATTTTTCGCACCAGCTTCCTCACCTTCAGCATGGTCCGCACCACCCGATCAGAAAAACCACAAGACGTCAACATAGTGGACCCGACAGGCACAAGATAAATGTAATAAGTAGCGTGGCCTGAGCATGGACGTGTGAGCAGCCTGTGTTTTGAGCTCCCGGACCCTGGGCCCGATTACCTGCCTTTACCGACCCAGCTGCGGAAGACTTCTTCTCCCAGGGACAGGGTGAGACGTTCTGGAGATTTTGCGGTATTTCACCCAACAGCAGTCCCCTGCTTCACTCCCCGGCGCTTCCAAGATGGCGCCGATGGAGGGAACGGGACCGGCCACGGCAGAGCAGGCGCAATGTCAACAGGTACAAACTCCAGCATACCTGCTCCCGGGATCTCCTGCCTCTCCAGGCTTGCGCTTTGGTGGGGATCTGACGGCGCCCACATCGGCCTTGTTCTCCTTCATGCCAGGCACTTGGACCACACAGCATCCAGCCTCCTCACCATCTGCAGCAGTTCCTGCGAGCGTGGGAATCGTGGTGAGATCGCCGCCGGACTCTCCCTGCCATACAATGCAGTGTACCCTGACGCCCTCATCACCGTCTTCTAACACAGATATGCTGGGGGATAGCCTCCATAAGGCACTTATCTCTGCTGCAGAGGGCCCCCAGTCGCCGCTTCTGCGGTCTAACTCCGATGAAATACCCCTCTATGGCCCTAATGGAAGCCTTGCCATCCACTTCCCTGGAGGATGTAACAAACCCAGCAGGGGACACCACAATTGGGCAGCTGTTGCCGCAGGATATGCCAGCTACCCCTGCCATCTTCCGTACTCAAACAGCTACAGAAGCCTCTGATTCATCGTCCTCTACCTCCTCTTCTCCTAGCAAACGCTCTAAAAGGCCTAAATTGAGAGACATCTGGTCACTGCTCAGCTCTCTTCCTACTAAAACTGACTTAGAGTCGATGCTATTGAAGCTTGAATCTAAACAGGACAAAGCCATTGCGTCCGTCAAAGCTGATATTAGCGTAATTTCCACTAAATTGACCTCCCAGGAACAGGTTTCTAATTCTCTGGACTTACGTCTGACGCAGGTTGAGGCGAGCATGTCCTTTCAGCAAGCCCTAAACAGACACCTGTTGCTTCAACTTGATGACCAGGAAAATAGAGGGCGCCGTAACAATATTAAACTGCGGGGGATTCCAGAAGACATCCAACCTTCAGGATTGCGTAAATCAGTGATGGCCATTTTTAACACCCTCCTCAACAGACCGGAAGAGTCCGAGATTGAATTAGACAGGGTCCACCGAGTCATGGGACCCCGACGAGTAGGTGCCTCCAACCAGCGGGATGTGCTTTGCCGTGTTCATTTATTCAGAGAAAAAGAGGACCTGCTACAGCGAGCCTGGAGGCTAGGCCCATTACCTTTTGCAAATTCTCAGAACCACATTTTACCGGACGTGTCCAGGAGAACCTTGTTGATGAGGCGCACTCTGAAGCCGATCCTCCCGCTTTTTGGATGTACCTGTTCTGTCCCTGCCGAACTGGTTGGACGTCTCGATTCTAACATCCTTGGCTGTGGCCTCAACTACCATCCAGGAATTTGGTGACGGTCGGGCTCTGCCTCGTGAGGTGCCAGTGAGGAGGCAAGAGCGTACTCTCCGGTCTGCTCTGGATTAGTGGACATGTGATAGGTTTTGAAGGCCTTCTTTGACATGGCTAATATTAGGCTCTCCTAGGGCCTCAGTGTTGGTTTACCGTGCTCTTGCTCTCTCACTCCTGTTGCGAGGGCATGATGTCATTGTTTTACAATAGTAATGTTGCATTTGATGGCCACGCAGATTTCTATGACCTGGGTCCAGGGTCGGGGACGCATTTCCTGATTGCTCTCCCTATCTCCAAATAGGTCAGCGAATCTTGGTCGACTCCTTTTGAGTTTCCCAAGACTCGCATAGTGGGGTTTTTTCCCACCTTTTTCTGTGGAGGTTGACTCCGCGGGTTTTGTTTTACCCTCTCTGGAGTAGCCGGTTTGGGTTAGACTGTAAAACGAGATTTTATGAAACTCACCTGTAAAATCTCTTTCTCGCGGGGTTCATTGGGGGACACAGGACCGTGGGTATAGCTTGCTGCTGCCACTAGGAGGTGACACTAGGCTGAAAAAAAGACTTCTGCTCTCTCCAGGCTGGAGGGGGCATAGCCTGCATGGGAGGAGCTGTCAGTTTGTGCACAAGCAGTAGGAGCAGTAGAAAACATGTGCCAAGTAAAGGAGATACAACAATGATAAATACTGGGTGGGTGCTGTGTCCCCCAATTAACCCTGCGAGAAAGATTTTACAGGTGAGTTTCACAAAATCCTGTTTTCTCCCTGGTATCATTGGGGGACACAGGACCGTGGGACGTCCTAAAGCAATCCACGGGGAGGGAAAAAGATCCAAGCCCATGGAATAGCACCCACGAGAATGCTAAATGCACTGCTGCCTGTGAGACCCGAAAGCCCAGAGCCGCACTGGCGATGCCTAGGAGCAACTGGCAGAAAAACTTGGTGAACGTGCGCCAGGAAGACTAAGGCGTTGCCGTATACAACCTGAAGCTGATGCAGGGATGAAACACGTATCCCCAGAAGAGCTGGCCACTGGTCAGATGTCCCGAACTCCGCTGAGCGGTGACTTGCCCCGGAAGCGGAATGCCTAAGCAGCTGCCAACGGATTCACCTGGAACACCACTTGGAGACCATCGAGTGCCTCCAAGGACTTCCAGGAATGACCAGGTAAAAAATCTGCACGGCGGAAAGAGCAAGTCATGGACAAGCAAAACTCCGGGCCCCAATACATTCTGAAGGAGAGCATACTATCTCGAGTGCGAGGGAGAAGGAAAAAGAAGGGAAAACAATGTTCTGTCGACACGGAAGGTGGCGACTACCGTCAGCAAAAGAAGGTAATGGGCGGAGCACTGCCATATGGGAGTACCTGACAAGAAAAACGTACTTACAAGAAGGTACTCCCAGCTCCCAAATTCGATGGGTGGAAAAGCCTGCCCCCAGGAATGCCACCTTCCCAGAATAAATGAGGGGAAGAAGACTCACAGAGAGGGGACATGTTCCTCACTGAAACGCCACCAAACGACCATCGGTCGACTGGACGAAACCAGGTACCTGGCCCCAACCCTGGATGTAGATGACTTGGAAAAAAGTACGTACAAGAAGGCGCTATCAACTCGGAAAGCTGCCGGGTGGAAGATACCGCTACCCGAAACGCCGCCTTCCTAGAAATAAAAAAGGAGAAGAAGTAGTCCCAGAGGTGGCAGGGACGAAGCCGGCTGCTGGCCCCAACTGCGGAAGCAGAACCAAAATCCAGGTCCGCAGGGTCCTCCTCTGGTTAAAAGGACACCCCTGAGAAAACGGTAACTTGGTAGACTAATGTCCCTAGAGCCTTCGGGCTTATGGTGAAACTTCTAGCGAGAGAAGCTACTGAGAAAAAATAAATAAATTCCTGAACCAGGCGTGCCCAACTGTAGGCCAGTACCTCAGAACCAATACCTCGGATAAAGAAAGAAGCAAAAAAAATAAAAAATGAGGTGAGCATCACCGGTGATGGAAAGCCCCATAAGTGATACTGTATATATTGACCATGCGGGACGGGCAGATAACCAAGAAACGAGAATACTCCTCGTGGAAAAAAAATAGATTCCGGATTCCCGAGCCGTACAGCCCAGTGCTACCGTCCAGAAGATCGAAGGGGAAGATGGCCAGCCATATCCAGCTAGAGGAAGGACAGGAAAGAAAAAAGGGTGTCCCGTTCCAGGAACGAAACCCCCACCAGTGGTGGCAAGGTGTGAAGGCACCCGCTCTGCCCGGCGTGGGGGGACCCGCAGTCCACCCCCGGAATGAGCAGTGAAAGGAAAGACCACCAACGGCTCGAGGAGACACAGACAGTAATTTCTGAAGAAAGGTATCACTGTAGTGGTAGACGAATGCTGCAAGGACTCAGCTACCCAGAAGAGCGCACCCAAAGCAAGGTGCCGAAAGCTATGGCATGTACGTCAATGCAAAGCCAGAGTTGACGACACAAGAACAACAGTTGTCAGATCAACGGACAATTAACAGAAGTATAGACCATTAAGAGGCCAGGGCCAAAGCCCATTGCCATAAGAGACTGGCACTCTACAGGATCTCTTGGTAATGCAATACACCGCCTGAGGAGGAGCCCGGACAAGGGAAGCCACAAGAGCAATGCTAAGGCCATACTCCGGCTGAGGAGGAGGCCGCACCGTAGAGGATACCGATTCCAGAGTCAGTAGAAACCGTCATCTGACGAAGGAACTGTGCAGTAGGAACCCTAGTATGTAGTGGGGGTGCACATACCCCTAGTACAGTAAGAGCTACAGCATGCTCCGCCAGCGAAAAATTTAGGGAGAGGCCTAAGGATATCCAGAAGTAGCATGGTACCATGCTATCTCAGTTAAGTAGAGCCATCCTGAGGCACTCCGTGAATAAAGGGGGCTGAACCGGAGCGACCACCGAAGCAGTGCCAGGGTAGAACCCTTACCCGAGGGGGTTGTCCCACTGCCGTGACTACGATCTCCAGCCCTAGTGTGAAAGCTTCCCCTGCTTAGAAGAACACTCTGTAGTTGCCATTGCAGATTGTCAGCGAACACCCTCACCTAGATAAGGAAGAGTGGTGGCACAACGACGACACATCTGCGCCCCCAACCAGCACCGGAAGAAAAGGGGGGATCCAATATGGGAGTAGCCACAGTATCCAGTGGCAGAATCCAAATGTCACTAGATGAAGAGTACAAGCCACCAACAGTGACGACTGTTGCCACAGCCCACCTGAAAGAAGGCAAGACATCTAGTGTCCGATAGTTGTAGATTCAGTAGAAGCGCACTCCTCCGGACAAGGAAGGGGGGGTAGCGAGATTACCGTTGGATACGGTTCTAGTTGTGTACTCATCCCTCCATGGAGGGGGGGGGAGGAAGGAATACCTACGGTAAGCACTGAACTCAGTGGAAGTGTAATTACTCCTCCTACGAAGGGGAGAAAAATATACAGGAAGTACTGTATCCTGAGTTAGCACAAGAACCTCGCCAATGGCGGGGAGAAATGCACCCAGCAGGAACTGAACTCAATGGTAGAGAATTACGCCCCTAAGGAAGAGGGTAATGCATATGATCAGTCTTGTACCCGGTGGGAAGAGAAATTCCTCCACTTTATGTAAGGTGGGAATGCTTATGGTAAACACTGCCACCAGTGATATTGCCAAAACGTCCCCTATGAGAGAGGCTAACGTATACTGCCAGTACTGTACTCAGTGGAACGGTAATTCCATTAAGTACGGAAGGAGGGACGCGAATGGCTGGCACTGACCAGTGCTAGTGCAGTCAGTCCACCTATTCAGTAGTGGTGCAATGCCGCCTAAGGAAGGGGGTAATGCATACCATCAGTACAGCTGGTCAGTATGGATGCAATACTAGAAGATTAAACTGGATTCATATCAGAGTCCGCAGAACAGATCCCCCTTTCCTCAGACCCAACCCCTGCCGGAAGGGAGAGTTCTGAATATAACCTTATTGAGAAAGGGAGGAGGTGCGGAGGAGGAAACATGTCCTGCTCTGGCCCGTTCGTGCACAGTTCACAGTCATGGCGGATGCAGGCTGTGTCGGTGATGAAATAACAATCAAACCACCCAGGAGGTGGAATCTGCACCTCTACAGGACCGCTCACTGGATTGAGTGGGCGGTACTTAATCAACCCACGACCCCGGAGGGTGGATTGGGAATCCTTCAGATGTGCTCCCCTGGATTTGCGCAGGTGGAGCATTATCAACCAAACGGCCCCGCAGGGGGGATTGGGAACCTTCCTATGTACTCCCCTGGATTTGCGAAGGTGGAGTGTTCTCAACCAAACGGCCTCAGAGGGCGGATACGGTTCTGCATTTGGTCTGCAGAAAGTGACACTGGAATAATCCAGTGCTTGCTGCAAAAATGCGGCTTACAATGAAGGGTTAACCCAGCTAGATGTTCGAAGGTGGAGCTCAGCTGGCACCTGGGGGAGGAGGGACCGCTAGTCGGGGAGAATTCGCGCCTAATGGACGAACCCGCCCCCTCCATAAACGAAATGAAAGTTGCGGCCTAGTAGGCCGCTGTGGCGAAATCAACCTCGCCACTGGGTTTTGGAGAGGCCTGTTTACCAGCCTCTTGCCTCAGGATTATGGCCCATACTAACTTTAAAGGAGAAGACAGACCGGCCGCACAGCTTAAATCTGTCTTTGGAATTGTATTTTGTTATGTGAGGGTACCCAGATAGCTAATTTTATTGTATTCGTGTATTCTGAGTGACATTCACCTAATGATATGCACTCAGACTTGAGCTATCTGGGGATATGTTAAATGTCTGTGTTTGCTGTGGGGGTGTGACATTGTGTGTTTGGGTGGTGATTTCTGTCCTGTTGTCTCCACATGTGTATTGGCGATTTCCCTTTGTCCTGAGAGATAATTGAATTGCTCCTCGGGTGTCTCCAGGGCAGAGAGGAGGAAACCATGATGCATTGTGGGGATGTGTTGTGTCTGTGTATCCTGAGTTGCTACGTATTTGTCCTGTGTCACAGTCTTCCTTCTGGTCCCCTAGGGGCGTGTCCACCAGATGGGGACCTGCATAAATACGGGCGGGTAGCCCTCAATAAAGTGTGCCTGTTTTATCCTTCATCATGTTGAGGCTGGTGTTTGGGTAACTGATCAACACTGGGGGATTGCTATACGCTGGGAGATTTGCTATACTCCCCTGGCTATAACTACTAGCTCTTTTAAGAGCTGTTCCTCTGGTCACCTCCTAGTGGCAGCAGCAAGCTATACCCACAGTCCTGTGTCCCCCAATGATACCAGCGAGAAAGTCTTTTTTGTTTGTCCTGTTTTTTTCCCTCTTCCCCTTTGTTTCTCCCGCTTGTTAGTTTGTGTCTTCCTCCCTCTCTTTTCTTTGCAGATTGAATCCATGACTACTATCCAGTTTGCATCTATCAACGCCAATGTAATGAACACCCCGAGAAGCACTCCTCCATTCTCCGGCTCCTATGGAGTAAGAAGATACAGGTAGCTTTTATCCAAGACTCACTTCTGTAGGGATGCTATGCCTTCGTTTAAATACCCTAGATTTGAATTTCTGGATGCTCGTACAGACGACAATGGTCGTTTTCTGTTTCTTAAGGGACGGCTAGCTGGACAGTTGTACACCCTTGCAAATGTATACCTACCCAATACCAAACAACTCAAGGCCTTAACTGGGATTCTGTCTCGCTTGGATGACTTTGCGGAGGGCACCCTGGTGGTTGGGGGAGATCTCAATGTGGCGTTAGATCCTGTTGATGTATCTAGGGGGACCTCTCATCTTGCACACTCCTACCTCCGGGACATCAAAAAGCTTCTCCACACCTATCAGCTAGTAGACGTGTGGCGGGTACTTAACCCTGAGGTCAAAGACTTCACGTTTTATTCAGCAGCGAGGGACACATACTCTAGACTAGACTATTTTTTACTGAGACATTCAGCGGTATCTCTCGAATTCATCAGCAATAGACCCGCTGATCTTTTCAGACCACGCAATGCTCTATGTTTCCTTGAAGTCCCCTCTCTACACTCCAAAATCTTGGCAGTGGCGACTGAATGAGTCCTTACTGCAGGATTTTGAAGTAGCTCAAAAAAGGTACACACGGCGATTTCTCAGTACTTTGAAATCAAAGTGATGATATGTTGACCACTGAGGAAGGGAGAGTGAATCTACCCGTAACGCGTATGGTGAAACAAGTGATGTACCTGCATTGAAAAGCCTCCGATAATACTGTATGGCCATACAGAAGAAAATCTCTACAGTAAAGGATTAACTATTCTTATCGTCGAAAGCTGCACCAAAGGAAATTGCGGAACAGAGTGGCAACTCCCGCGATCTTTGGAACTCCCGCGAAATTTAAACCAGCTTGCTGTATGGAGCGACTGAATAAGCTGGCAAATATTTAAAGCTCCATTGAAGCAATAGGGAGAAAGCAGACGCTAGACGGTAAGCCAAATATCGATTTAAAGTTTTCTTCAATCCAAAGCTCATATCGACCATAAAAGGATATGCTATAAGAGACTTTTCACATTATCAGGATTCCTGTGGACACTTTATGAACATATTGCACTCCCAGTGAATACACCTACAGCATTTTCAGTGACATTCAGTTTCCCAAATTGGGATAGAGCGCTAGAAGATAATACCCCCTCTTTCCCAAATAACAGCATATACTTGAAGTTTCTTGGTGTGATATATATTATTGAATTTATCGACACTATTGAGTCATATTAATATAGTGTTGATCATATCTACCACAATATATGTGACTGTAATGTTGTATATTATTGCTACATTGTTCTTATAAATTTTATTACTTGTATTTTATGGGGATATAATAAATATTTTCTGCACATGTCAATTTGGTTGCCAAGTGTATGAGTGCTCGCTCATTACTCTATTACTACATTTGCCTTTAAGAGAGGGTGGGGTGATTCCCTCTATGAGCTTGCAGCACCATACCTTAACTACTTGCTAGTGAGCCACCACAACCTACCACAAAGTGATGATATGTCGCCTATCACGGTGTGGGCAGCTCACAAATGTGTAATCCGTGGGGAGTTCATCAAGCATGGAGCGAGACGGAAAAAAGAAAGAGCAGCTGAAATCTCTCAGCTCTTAGCGGAAATTGTTAACCTCGAGAGGGCTCAGAAAAAGTCCCATGTGACGGCTGCGCGCACTTCCCTCCTCCTGGCCAGAAGTAAGCTCAAGGAGAAATTGGATGTACGTACGAAAACCATTTTAGCGAAGGGCTGCAGAAATTTTTTTGAGTTCGGAAACAAAAGTGGTAAATTGCTAGCCAGATTACTCAGATCAGAGAGCAAGGAATTATGTTCCTCTTATAGCCATTGCCCGAGGTTCCCTTCTTAATGACCCCACTGTTATTGCAGAAGCCTTTGCTCAGTATTACCATTCTCTATACAACCTTCCACAATCCAGCGTCGCCAGTGGGTCTTTGCGCTCAGCGATGGACAAATATCTTGCGGACTCAGGTATGCCGAAAATACCTGCAGACACCCTCCAAGATTTAGACAGGCCGATCTCGGTCAAGGAATTAGCGGAGACGTTAAAAACCATGCAGCCCAGTAAGGCCCCAGGCCCGGACGGCCTCCTACTATAAAAGATTTTTACCTCTTCTACAGGCCCATACAGGGCATTCACTCCCTGCAGATATGTCTAACGCACATATTACGGTCATACATAAGGAAGGAAAGGACCCCACCGTCTGCGGTAACTACCGTCCAATTTCACTTCTAAACGTGGACCTCAAATTGTTCGCTAAAATTCTGCCCACACGTCTGATCCCGCTGCTATCTGAGCTCATACACAATGACCAGGTGGGTTTCATTCCGTCGCGGAAGGCGAGGGATAACACCACTAAGGTACTCAATCTGATTCATCACGCCGGGACCCGAGGCACCCTGCTTTGTCTTTTATCTACAGATGCTGAAAAAGCTTTTGACAGGGTGGGGTGGCCTTGGTTGATCGTGGTGCTGCGCTATGTAGGCATTACAGGCCCCATGGCGACATGGATCCGAGCTCTATGAGTCTCCGTCCGCGGCCACGAAGGTGAATGGTGTGATCTCTTCGTCTTTCGCAAACCGGAATGGGACCCGCCAGGGATGCCCCCTCTCCCCACTCATATTCGTGCTTACTCCGGAACCCCTCTTGAGGTCAATACGACAGAACCTGAATATATCGGGACTCTCTGTTGAGGGCAGGGAATTTAAGATAGTGGCATATGCGGATGATTTAATGTTCATGCTTACTAACCCCAGGATTTCTTTCCCGAACTTGATGTCGGAATTCCACACATTTCATGACCTTTCTAACTTAAAAATCAACCTTCAGAAATCAGAGGCCTTGAATATATCGCTACCAGATACTCTCCTATCCGATCTGGTCGCATCCTTTACGTTCAAGTGGGCTACCGGGGCAGTGAAATATCTGGGCACTTATATCCCCTCAGATCTGAAGGAGGTGTTCCAGAGGAATCATATTCCTCTCCGAGATCAAATAAGGGATGATCTTAAGCGGTGGTCGAAGGGCCTGCACACATGGTTTGGAAGGTGTGCTATTTTTAAAATTAACATGCTTCCGCGTGTGTTATACCTCTTTCAGACCCTTCCCATTAGACTCCCAGCTAGCTTCTTCGATAGGATCCACAGGGACTTATTCAGATTTATCTGGGCGAGGGGCAGTCCGAGATTAGCTAGATCTCTCTTACACATCCGGAGGGACAAAGGAGGGTTAGGCATACCTGACTTACGTAAATATTACTCTGCCTCCCTGCTTCAAAGGATTGTAGACTGGTGTCGACACGCACAGTACAAACAGTGGGTATCTATCGAACAACTGTACTCGAACTTTCCTCTGACCTCCTTGCCCTGGGTAGATCGGAAACTCACATCAGCTCTCTCTAATCATCCCACAATCGGTCTCACCATTGCACAATTTCATAAGGTCAAAGAATGTCCCTTGATCTCACCCTCTCCCTCCCCACTGTTCACAATTCTAGGAAACCCCAGTTTGCCGGCGAGTTGTCGGGGTGGACCGTTTTTGCAATGGTGCGTGAGTGGTAGGTCTCGCGCCCCCTTTTTTAGAACCTCGGGCAGATGGCTTACGTATGTCGAGTTACTGAAATTGACGGATCCTTGTTCCCTGGGATCTTGGAGATCCAGACAACTGGCACATTTCCTTTCCTCAATTCCGACTTCCGCAGGGTATGACAGGTCACTTACCGTATTTGAGAAAGGGAATGTCTATATGCGCCCGAACCTATCTGAGTGTTATCAGACATTGGTGGCTCCTCGACAGGACTATCTGCCCCCATATGTGACTAAGTGGTCGCAAGACCTGGGAGTGGAAGTCCCCCCTGACCATTGGCCCAAACTATTCTGCCTGCTCTACAAGTCATCCATTGCGAGTAGGTTCCAGGAAGCGGGGTATAAGATAATGTCCAGATGGTATTATGTCCCGGTCAGATTACAGAAAATTCTTCCATCCGCGTCACCAGTTTGCTGGCGCTGTGACTCAGCCCCGGGTTCGATTTTACATATTTTTTGGGATTGCCCCAGACTCAGACCCTTCTGGCAGTCGATCCATAAAGCGCTGTCCTCAATTTTTCAGTTTTCAATCCGGAAGACGCCTGGTTTTTTCCTATTATTTTTATCGGATCTACCAATCAGCATGCTTCGTAAGTCTTGTCTGTGCTCTCTGGTGATAGCGGCTAGGTCGTGCATCCCTGCGAGGTGGAAGTCCTCTTCGTCTCCAACAACTGGCTGCTGGATTCAAAAGGTGGAGGAGATCTGGAGAATGGAGGAACTTACTTCGCAGCTACGATCTAAACATAAAGCTTTTCTGGATGCTTGGGCCCCTTGGTTTGCTTTCCAGGTCTCCCAGGGTTTTCAAAGCCTATTGTCGTGAGAAAGTAGACGACTCACTCTTTGTACTCTTTCGTGCTCCCCCCCTCGCCTCTCACCTGTGGTCCTTGTTAGTCAGTGTTTTGTTTTAGTGAAGCAGTTGAGATCTGTTATATGTGTTTGTTTGCCTTCAACTCTCACGTGAAATCTATTTCAGTTTCCATAGGTACCTGATGTTCGCACTTTTCCATATGGGTACGGGTTTGGAAAATATGTTCTTCCTGGTCATTTTCGTTAATGACACCAGGACTGCCTTTTTATCAGTGTTTTCTTGCAGTGTACATGCTTAGACAAATATGTTGCATTTCAAGGGTGTTATGTTTTTGAATTACCGTATGCAAAGTACTTGGGCTACTTTCCCGATGCACTTTATGTTATTCGTATACATTTAAATAAAGAATAAAAAATTAAAAAAAAGATAAATGAAATAATAATGAGAGGAAGCAAGAGATGAATGATGAATGGCAAAGTCAATCTGGTGTAATGACAGTTGTCGCGATGCCCTCCACCTTGATCCTACAAGGAATCCTGGGGAGAAGGGGAATAGGGGGGAAAGCATAGAGGAGTTTGAAATTGGTCCATGGAGTCATCAGAGCATCCACAGCACAAGTTCCAGGGGTTCTGCATGCGCACCATGAAGGTATGGAGCTTGAAGTTGAGTCTGGAGGCAAAGTTTTTCGATAATGTTGGGATAGAGGGACCACTTTTCCAAGTCTAACCATCCACTGGTGCAGAACTGTGCTATCCAATTGTCCGCTCCCCAAATGTGGACCATCGACAAGGCTGAAACATCATCATCCAGAACTGTAAGTCTACTTTCACACTCGCGTTTTGGCTTTCCGTTTGTGAGATCTGTTCAGGGCTCTCACAGGCTGTCCAAAACGGATCAGTTTGCATTTTAATGCATTCTGAATGGAAAAGGATCCGCTCAGAATGCATCAGTTCAGTCTCCATTCCACTCTGGAGATGGACAGCAAAACGCTGCTTGCAGCGTTTTGGTGTCCATCTGATGAAACTTAGCCAAACTGATCCATCCTGGCACACAATGTAAGTCAATGGGGATCCATCCTCCACTGACTTTCAATGGTGTTCAAGACGGATCCATCTTGGCTATGTTAAAGATACTACAAACTGATCCGTTCTGAACGGATGCAGACAGTTGCATTATCTGAACGGATCCGTCCATGACGGATCCACCTAAAACACGAGTGTGAAAGTAGCCTTAGTCCAGCCTTGATGGTTCAGAGAGGAAACAGCTGACTATCAAGCCTGGGCAAGACAGAGCATCCAAAGTAATATGCAGGTTCTCCAGGTTCTGTGAGAATGATGGAGACTTCATCAGAATATCATTCAGGTAGGGTATGAGGATGAACCCCTTGTCCGAAGAAGCACCATGGTCGAAGCAAAAGTCTTTGTGGAGACACAAGCCATGGGAACAATAAGGGATACCACCTGGAAATGCTGAAGGTGGATGAACTGGTTGAAAATTTTTTGGTCCAGGACTGGGTGCTTTTTGACCATCACAAACAGGTTGGAATAAAAATCCATGAAGCACTCTGCTAGAGAGACAGGGACAATGACCCCTTGAAAAATTAGAGCGGTCAGAGCCTGAAAGTAGTCAAAAGCATGGAAGGGGGTGTTTTGGTGGGTTAGAACTTGATTTTGTAACCAGACATTACAATTTTGAGTACCCAGGCATTGTGAATGTAGGAACACCAGCAATCCTGAAAAAGAAGGAGCTGGCAGGCAGAGGTATTCCTGTTGAAGAAAGATGGCATATGGCTGAAAGGAAGACTTCTTTTTCTGTTCCTGCAGGGGAGCCTTGTCTGAGGGACAAGAGGTGGAAAAACTATAAAAAAAACTAAAAACAGCGGCCCAACCTCTTAGAAGGATGTGGACGAGGAGCCCAGTTTTAATGCAAGTGGGCACTTTTCCCACAGGCAGCTTCGGAGGTGATCTTATCCAATATGGGGCCAAAAGACGTGCAACATAAAAACAGAGACCATTGAGAGCGATTGGAAACAAAATCAGCTGCCTAAACCTTCAGCCAAACAACATGATCTGCATTTGGCAAACAACGCGTCAGTATGGGGAAGAGTGATGACACTAGCGATCGCTCCTCCCATACTCTGGAGGACGTCGTTGTATGTAAATGCAATCGTCTCCTCCATTGTGAGCAGCAGATTGTCTGGAAGGAAGTATTCTGCTGCTCTGTAGTACCGTGTAAAAAGACCTTTTACTCCCACCTACCCATTCAGAAAACAAGCATACTTGGCCAAACTGTGCGTGCATGTCTATGGGGGGCTTGGGCACTGAAAGTGTATAGCCAGCTTAATTCTTGATCATAGTACATGATAAAAATGCAATGCTTACCTCAAATACATGAATGGGTGAGTGTTCTTTGGCAAATAAGCAGCGTAAACAGTTTCGATGGCTTTCTTCAAGACAGTTGATTCTACAAGTCTTGCTTTGAATAGAGGGAAACACTATTACCAATATACTGTAACATGTTAAATGGCTATACATTACTGTAAAATAGTCCACAATAGGAAAGACACATGCAACAGTTTTAAGACACAACCGTTACTTCTTGTTTCCCACTAAACTACCGCTCAGAATAGCCTAAGGGCTCATGCACACAAACGTGCCGTGTTTTGAGGTCCGCAAATTGCGGATCAACACGGATTCCGCCCGTGAGCATTCCGCAATTTGCGGAACGAGCGGCCCATTATAGAAATGCCCATTCTTGTCCGCAAAAAGGCAAAGAATAAGACATGAGCTATACTTTTTGTGGGGCCACAGAACAGAGCAATGGAAATGGACAGCACACGGAGTAAAAAATGCGGCTCGGATGCGGGACCAAACCACGTTCGTGAGAATGCGCCCTAACGCTGTATTCACAGGGTATGCTTTTGGTGCACTACCATAGTGCCATATTTTTGTGACATGTATCTCAATCAGGGTCAAGCTGGATGCCAGTTAGACCCAACAATTCAAATCCAAAAATCCATCACTGGTAATGCAGAGGCGTACAATGCAATCAACAAATATTGAAAATCAGTGCAAGCCAGTTTACGCAGCAGGTTTTCTAAAAATTCATCTACTTTGCTTCCACTGTAAATGCTGTGGATTGTTCGCATGAAATTCTGGTGCGAGGAATCTTCAGCACTTATTCCACGTGTGAACATATCCTATTGGGTTATTAACCCAGGTTGTATAGCTTGGTATCGATTTTCTATGAACACGTTCACTAACACTCTCTTTACACTGACGGAAAGGAGAGAAAAAGAATTATAGCACATGACCTAAATTTCTTGTCCTGGTTTTAATTTATCTTTGTAACATGGAATTAACTTTTCCCAGCTTCAGTGATTTTATGGCCCATGTTAGAAGTATTACCCCTCAATATTGTAATGGATGTGTATTTACCATTTATAAAGAGGAGGAAAATACATTTCTTCATTGAATAGTTGGCATTGGTTACATAACCTTTCATTTTAAAGGCCAGCTTAGCATCTTCACAGCCCACTTCAATTAACTCCCTTGAATAAAAGAGAAAAAAACACTTTAATGAATACAGAGCATGTACTCATCAATTGTAGTATATTCAAGGGCTGACAAATCACAAAGGAATACCATTTTAGGTGGTTGCTCTAATCTAGAGAGCACCTGTCAGCTGGATCAACTCTATTAAATGAGGCATGGTGGGGTTGACCCTGCTTATCTTGCGAAAAACGGCTGCAGAGTTTGAGAAGAAAAAAAACCAAACACATTTTTAATGCAAATGATGGTTTAAGTGCACTTGGGGGATAGGCCACGCCCCTATGTGCGCCGAAGACCTAATTTGCATAAAGAATAGAATTCTTTTTCTAAGGAACATTGCAACCGATTTTTGATTTAAGGCCGCATTTACATGACCTTGTGGCGGCCATGCTAGTGTTGCAGACCTCAAGCCGCGGATCCAAGTCATGTGCACTTTGCATTGTGGTGCGGACCCATTCAAGTCAATGGGTCCGTGATCCGCATAGTGCGGCAAAAAATAGGACATGTTCTACCTTTTGCGGTGCAGAGGCATAGACCCAGAAGCACACAGAAGTCCTTGTGTGTGCTTCTAGGTCCGTACTTCAGCGCCGCAAAAGATAGGACATGTTCTATCTTTCACCGCACCGTGTGGATCATGGACCCATGGTTTGCGGGTCACAACACAGGCATGGCCACCACATGTTCGCGTGAATGTACCCTAAATGTTTCAACAGTGCCTTATGTTTAACCCCTTAATGACCGGGAAATTTTAATTTTTTTAAATTTATATATTTTTTTTTTTTACTCCCAGCTCTCCAAAGCCATATTTTTTTACTTTTCATTTACATAGCCGAGTAAGGGCTTGTTTTTTGTGGGACAAGTTGTACTTTCTAATGGCACCATTTACAGTTGCATACAATATAGTGGGAAGCGGGGAAAAAAATTCCAAATGGAGTGGAATTATAAAAAAAAATATAAAACACAATTCTGCCACGGTTTTATGGGTTTTGTTTTTATAGCTTTTGCTATGCGGTACAAAACGATCTGTTCCTTTCATTCTCTGGGTCAGTGAGATTATAGTTTTAATACTGAAAAAAATAGAAATGTTGGGAAAAAAAAAATATTTTCTTTGCTTCTCCATATTCTTAGAGCTTTTTTATTTTTATGTGTACAGAGCTGTGTGAGAGCTCATTTTTTGTCGGGTGATACAATTTTCTTCCCATTTTGCGCATGGAATATATAAAAATTGTATTTATTTATTCCATAGGGAACTATAGCAAGGGGCTCCATAGGAACTAATGTGCAGCAGCCTCCTGTAACACAGGAGAACAGCTGCTGCACACTCTGGCTTCCCTGATCTACGTCGGGGAGAGCTGGAACACCCTTGGAAGCGAGCAATTCCTGGTTTTTGACCATGGCAACTGAAGGGTTAAAAATGTGCGATCATTGTTCCCGCCGGTTGTGGACATGAGCTCCGGGTGCCTGCTGCTTAAAACAGAAAACAGTCGCAAATTATATAGTGTGAGCGGTTGCCATATTTAAAGTCCCAACATGCGACATGTTTTTTTCTTGCATATGTTAAACAAATGGCAAAAACGTGATGTGAACCCACTGTAAGACGCACCTGACAATAAGACGCTCCCAGGTTTAGGCCTCTTGCACACAAACGTTTTCTTTTTCCATTTATGTACCGTTTTTTGCATTCTGTATACGGAACCATTCATTTCAATTGATCCACAAAAAAAAAAGGAAGGTAAAAGAAAAAAAAAAGAAAAAAAAACACGGAGGGTATACCGTATGCCTCGCGTTTCCGTATTTACGTTCAAAGATAGAACATGTCCTATTATTGTCCGCATAACAGACAAGGATAGTACTGTTCTATCAGGGGCCAGCTGTTCCGTAAAAAACAGAATGCACACGGATGTCATCCGTGTTTTTGCGGACCGCAAAATACTGAAAAACGAGATTTTTGTATAACTTACCAGTAAAATCTCTTTCTCGCTCTTTCCTTGGGGGACACAGAAGACCTTGGGTATAGCTCATCTCCATAGGAGGCGTGACACTAAGTGAAAGCTGTTAAGCCCCTCCTCCACAGCTATACCCTCAGCCTGGAGAGAGAGACTGCCAGTTGCGTGTCCAAGCAGTGAGAAAAGGCAAAGTCCAACAAAGAACCAACAAGCCAACTACCCAACGGGTAACACAAACTCGGAAACCGTGTAGAGAAAAACAATGAATGGGTGGGTGCTGTGTCCCCCAAGGAAAGAGCGAGAAAGAGATTTTACTGGTAAGTTATACAAAAATCTCGTTTTCTCGCCCAGTTTCCTTGGGGGACACAGAAGACCTTGGGACGTTCAAAAGCAGTCCAAAAGGGGAGGGACCACAGCTCCAAGGCGAAGCACCCGAAGGCATCAAGGAACCGCCGCCTGCAGACCCAGGCGGACCAAAGCAGCATACGCCGAAGCCAGAGTATGCACCCTGTAGAACTCTGTAAAGCGTGCAAGGAAGACCTGTGGCCGCCTTGCTCAAATGCATGGCCGAAGCCCAATACCTCCGGCCCAGGAGGCACCGACCGCTCTGGTGAAATGAACGGTGACAGCAAAGGCAGAATCCTGCCCTCGGTGCGGTAACCTCAGCAATAGCCAATCTGATAAAGCGGAGGAAAACGACCCTGGAGTCCGTCAACTCTAAGCGCGGACCTCCAGGAAACCCAAGAGACCGAACGTCGACAAGAGTCGGAGATCTCCAAGTAAAACCGGCAAGGCCCAAACAACGTCCAAATCGGTGAAGTGTTGAAGCGAAAGGCAACACCACCTTCAGAAGGAAGGAACGGGATGTAGAAACAGCCCTGTCCTGGGAAAAGACAGAAGGCTCAGAACAAAAAAAAAAGGGGCCATTCAGGCACCCGTCAGAGACACGACTGATACGGAAACACAACCGTACAGGACAGGCGGGGTAGAGAGAACTTCTGTAACGGCTCCAAGGAAAAGATTGGAGCGCCGAGAGCTCAGTATGTAGTTCCCAGGGCGGTACCGAAGGACAGTACAGAGGAACCCAAGAGCCATTTCAAGTAAGAAGGTCTTGACAGGCCCAGAGGGCCGGGGAACGCTGGAAGAGGAAGAACAGCGCTGACACTTGACACCTCAAGTAAAGGAATCTCAGTCCCAGGTCCAGGCCGGACTGGAAAAAAGACAGAACCATGGGGAGAGAAAAAGTCAGAGTGGGGAATGCACAGCTTCCCACAGAACCCCAGACAAAAAAACCATAAGTCTTACGACAGATCCTGGACGAAAATACAGCCAGGAGCGGACAATAGCGAACCCGCTGGAGTCGCCTGGCAAGCGGGCGAAAACCCAATGTGATCAGGCGCAGACCAGTAACACGGGCAGAAGTCGACAAAACTGGTCCAGTCGGCCCCCGAGCAACGTTGTCCCGTATCCACCCAGTGGGGGAGCAGAAGGACAGACGGAACGGAACCAAAGGGTCCGCCCAGTATCCGCCAGATGCCAGGACAAGACAGGCTAAAGTCCATGCTGATGTAGCCATGTTCTACAGTCCCGGTGTGGGAGATCAAAGGACAATCTGGACCGAAAGGTAGTCCCCCCAAGTTACCGAGAAGGTAAGTCTACAGCAGGACCATTGTCTTAGAATGGACCACGCAATCTGCACTCAGCGGGAGGACAGAACGCGGTAGACTCGGTAAATAGGCACAGCCAATACAGCCAGTGTGAACAAGGGAGACAGAACGAGGCCAAAAGGAACACCGGAACCATCCACATGAACAACCATGCTCTTCCCAGAGGGGAGGACAGTGAAGGAACAGCCTCTGAAGTCTGGCGGGACAGAAGCCACATCGGAGTGATCTGTACCGAGCGGGAGCCAAACAGAGCCAGCGAGATAAGGTAGTCGAGACAGAGGCCGGCATAACACCCTCCAACCGAACGGAGGAGTGGGCAACAGGGAAGCCATAGGACAGCTCAAAAGCAGAACCCTGCTACACTGCGAGATGCCCGGTTCACCGCCTCGCAGAAGGCGAATACCCTGAAGAACCCAAGGTGGAGGTCCTCTGACCTGGGTAATCGAGCACCCAAGAGAATTTGGGTGACCTTCCCGAGAAAAGCAGCCCGCACTTGGTAGCAGATCAGACTGAAGCGTAGAGGCGCCAAGAGGAAGGACTCATACCACACTACATCCGAAGAGGAGGAAATTTGAGCAGGCAAGGGAACCGCAGTCCTGCCAGAGCCAACGAAGAATTCGAGGGGCGCTCCAGACAACAGCACTCTCGACCATGTGACCACTAGCGCAGGGAAGCAATACCGCGGAAGGACGAATGGGCACGCATCTAGGAACCACGAACACTCCCTGGGATGAAGGGCCAACTAAATGAATGAGTACCACCCAGCTCCGTGCAGCATAGAGCAAGTAGAGCCCGTCCGGGTCAGGTGGACAGAATGAACTCCTTAGAGACGAGTGCAAGGCTTGCGGCAAGCATCGTATCCCAAGAAAACAAAAGTATGCCGCAGGAAGCAGATGAGGCATACGTACGAGCAGCTCGTAAGCAGTGAGAAGGCCAACCCACCTACAGGAGGAGAAGGCATACACGGCCCAAACAACGCACAAGAACGTCCGCTCACTGCAAAAGGTTAATTCAGCGAAAAAGGGGGCTCGCCACAGAGTGCCACAGCATGTACGTAATTGCAAAGTGCAACCTGCAAGGGAGTTATGCACAAGCCTAGTATAGCATGCGATGGAACGCAAGCAGTCCGCCCCGAAAGGGGGGAAATTGTATCTGGCAAACTGCAGTCGGCAAGAGTGCAAAGGCCGGTCCCAAAAGGGAGTGATGCCTAAGGCCGTACCTACTTCAGAGAAGCAGGACATACCATATAATCCAGCAGGAACGCAGGAGGTCCACCTAGTGAAAGGGGAACATGCACAGGGTTATCCTAGCATTAAGTGAGTGTGCAATAATACACCCAACACTGACTTAGCGAGAGTGCAACTACTCTGCCAATGAAGGGGGACATGTACAAGTCCAGCACAGCCATACAAGGACAGCCGTGAATCTCATGAGCGTGCCAAATTCTGCCCATGGAATGTGGGGTGGTCACGCACAAGGCCAGCACCGTATCCAATGGGAGTGCAAGCGTTCCACCCATGTTAGAGGGCCATGCTCATGGCCAGCAAGGTATCCGGTGAGAGTGTAGCATGCCGCCCAGACAAAAAGGGGGGGTAATGCACATGGCCAGCATCTCATCCAGGGAGAGTGCGTGCACCCGCCATGTATGGGAGTCATACACATGGCCAGCAACGTACTGGTGAGAGACAAACACAGTCAGTGAGAATGTATGTATGTCACCTGAGGAAGGAAGGCATGCCCATGGCAGGCAGCGAATCCAGCGAGAGTGCGTACACCGCCCACGGAAGAGGGGTCATGCATATGGCCGACAGCGGATCCAGCGAGAGTGCAAGCACCCCGCCATGTATGGGGTACATGCACATGGCCAGTAACGTACCTGCGAGAAAACACCACAGACAGAGGGATGTATGTATGCTGCCTGAGTCATGCCTATGGCTGGCAGCGAAACCAGTGAGAGTGCAGCATAGTAACATAGTACATAAGTACATCATAGCCCATCAGAGAGAGTGCAGCGTTCCGCCTATGGAAGGGGGTCGTGCACATAGCCAGTACCGTATCCGGTGAGAGTGCAGTATTCCGCCTAAAAAGGGGGGGTCATGCACATGATCGGCAACTAATCCAGTGAGAGCGCTGCCTTCCGCCCATGGAAGGGGGTCACGCGCATGGCCGACAACGAATCCAGTGAGAGCGCTGCGTTCCGCCCATGGAAGGGGGTGACGCACATGGCCGGCAGTGAATCCAGCGAGAGTGCAGCGTTCCGCCTAGAGAAGGGGGTCGTGCACATGGCCGGCAGCAAATCCATAGAGAGAGTGCAGCATTCCGCCTATGAAAGGGGGTCGTGCACATGGCCAGCACCGTATCCGGTGAAGGTGCAGTATTCCGCCTAAAAGGGGGTCATGCACATGGCCAGCCGGGAGCCAGGGAGAGTGCAGTATCCCGCCTAGGAGGGGGGGGATGCACATGGCAGGCACCATAACTGGAGAGATGATGAATGCTGCCTACGGAAGGGCCGCATGCACTTGGCCAGCGCCGTATCCTGGAAGAGGGCAGGAAAACCGCCTAAAAGGGGAAATGCCCTAGCAGCGACGCAGGTTGGGAGCGCAACACTATGCCGCCTGTGGAAAGAGGGCATGCAGACATGCAGCACTACTGATGAGGCTGCAGCGTCCTGCGCAGTCCAAAAGAAATCTGTTATTATTATTATATATATATATTTATTATTATTTTTTTTTTTTTTTTTTTTTAATTAAAAACACAGCCTCTCTGAGGCTAAAGGGTGCCACCATATAGGGGCACAGATAGTCAGGAAAAAGGAAAAAGGGGGGCCAGCCATACCGGCCCATTGGGATCCGGCCTGTACCCAAAGGGTTAACATGGATCCGGCCTGGAGGGCGGCGCTGCGATCCCCTGGGGGCGGAGGAACCTCCCGGCGGGAAAAATTCGCGCCTGGAGAAGTTCCCGCCCCCTCCACCAGAGGCCGGAATTTTGCGGCCTAGTAGGCCGTGAAGCCGGGGACTAAATTTGCGGCGCCCGGTATGTACCGCCAGGACCTGAGGCGGAGTGGCGCATCAAACCGGCCGCGGGTGCCCACCCCGCGGGCCGGTCGGAATTGCGGCCCAGCAGGCCGCGAAGCCTGGGCCAAAATTTGCGGAGCCCCACCGACCGGCACCGACGGTCGGCCGGGGCCTGCTGGGCCTAGAAGTCAAGCCCAAAGCCTGCCGCGGGAGCCCACCCCGCCGGCCGGAGGAGTCAGGGGCCCAGAATGGCGGCTTGCCGGCCGCGGGAGCCCACCCCGCCGGCCGGAAGAGTCAGGGGCCCAGAATGGCGGCTTGCTCGGAATGGCGGCTTGCCGGCCGCGGGAGCCCACCCCGCCGGCCGGAAAAGTCAGGGACCCGGAATGGCGGCCTGGCAGGCCGCGGAGCCTGGGCTAAGATTTTTGCGGCGCCCGGCCGCACCGGAATACCAATGTCGGCCGGAGGCGAGGCCTTACTCCACAGCCGTCAGGAGCCTCAGGCCTGGAGCAACACTCCGGTAGGAGATGTAGGGGGGGACCCAGAGACCGGGTGCCTGTGCTGATAAAGAAATGGCGCAGCTCAACCCCGGGAGAACAGAGAGGTCTAGTGCGTCTCTGTTATCCCTGATGATCTGGAACAAAAAGAAAAGAAAAAACTAAAAAACTAAAATTTAAACAAGGAGAAACCAGCCCTGCAGAGCAGGGAGTGTCTTGCCTCCTTGGACACTAAGCAAAAAACTGGCAGTCTCTCTCTCCAGGCTGAGGGTATAGCTGTGGAGGAGGGGCTTAACAGCTTTCACTTAGTGTCACGCCTCCTATGGAGATGAGCTATACCCAAGGTCTTCTGTGTCCCCCAAGGAAACTGGGCGAGAAAATCCATACGGTCGTGTGCAAGAGGCCTTAGACAACAGGAAATATTCTGCGTTTTTGGCCTTTCAGATGCCGTGGCCAAATTTGACAGCAGACACTTGATAGCTATGTAACAGTACATCACAACGCAAGAAGGGGTCACAAGGTTTTTTTGGGGGCAAATATGGCTTGTGTAAAAATTTGCAATTTATTCCTATACGAGCATAACTCCCATGACAAATTTATCCGTAGTTTTTATCCCCTATTATCTGGATTTATTTAATGAGTTATTAAATACCTGCTCACAGCATTTCCAAACACAGTCCTGATATTGTCAACAGTCGTTGCATTTGATAAAGTCCTCACATCGGCCGTGGTCTCTCCTTGCTAAAAGGAAAAATATATCTAAAAAAGCTGTAGTTTTTGCACAAATATAGGATTTAATATTGAACATACATAGAATAGATCACTTCTCTACAGTGATGGCCAGTTCGCCGGCGAGCGGGCTGCCATCTTAAATCACAAGTCGGGCGATGCACAGGTAAGTCCTTACCTGTGCCGCGAGCCGGTCTGAAACAAATGCGGTCACCGGGAGCAGGCAGTTCCGAGAACAGCCCGATGAAGGCCCCCGGCGGCTGTTCTCGGAACTGCCTGCTACCGGTGACCGCATTTGTTTCTACAAGAAAGCTGTACATAGAAATATGTCCCTACTTATGACAGATTATTTAATCCTACAAAAACCCTGTGTGTTAAGAAATAAAAAAACATTCACCACTTAATTCCCTGCCATTTTCAGCACTGCATCGTTCCTCACCTACGGTCTGTGTTTACAGGCTGCAGGGGTGACGCAGCTGTATAAGACATGTGACCACGGCAGCCAACCGTTGCCTTCAGTGGTCCGGTGCCACATACCAGTTACTGACTGCAGCGGTCAAGTGCCTTATAAGTCACCACTGCAGCTTGTAGAAACAATCTAGAGGTGAGAAATGTAGCGGCAGCACTGGATACAGCAGGTAATTAAGTGGTGAGTATCCAATCTTTGATTATTTTAACACAATTGGGGGTTTTAGGGAGTTCCATGCTTTGTCCTGGCAGCACTATATAAATCCACCTTTACCAACTGCATCTTCAGTCAAGTTTTCCTCTACAGCAGGGGTGCACAAACTGCGGCCCCCAGAGCCAAGGTTTGCGGCCCCCGTCCTGCTGGACAGAAACACAGCTGATTGTGCGACACCTATAATTGGGGGCAGGAGGCGGTAATTACCAGTGAGGGCTATCCTCTGCAGTGAAGGGAAGTGCTTACTGGTTATTGTAGGACCCCTATAACTGGGGGCAGGAGGCGGTAATAACCAGTGAGCGCCGTCCTCTGCAGTGAAGGGAAGTGCTTACTGGTTATTGTCTCGCTATCTCCATCTTCCGGTCCCAGATCACCTCTCCAGCAAATGACTTCAGCGGTGAAATACTGCTTGTGGCCACATCACCACTGAAGCCAGTCATTGGCTGGAACGAGCATGTGACTATACCAATAGCCAGCCAGATGTGAACACCACGGGGACCGGAAGATGGAAACAGCGGCAGGGAGCAGGTAAGTATGAATCTTCTGTTTCAAGGCCATGCTGCAGGAATTTGTTACAAATCATTACAATGCACGATATTCGGGACAATTACTGGGAACAAGTCTTTATAGGAGCGCTCACTACGGATATCTAGCTGATATAATCGTGCCGCTGATCAGCTGATAAACAAGTGATCACTCGTTTGTCGGCTAATTTGCATATTTTATCAGGATGAGAGATGTATAATTATTGTCAGCACATCTCACCGTGTAATCAGTAATATGCTACCAATAATCAACAAAACTGAATGAGGGAGCAGTGACTGTGGTAGCGATCATTCCTCCCCATTCACTTTGCCTGTGTAATAGGCTGATGCAAACAAGTGCTGATTAACTTTTTTTTTTTTTTTTGGCCCTTTGAAATAGAGCAATGTGACGATGCGGCCCCCAGACCAAAAAAGGTTGTGCACCCCTGCTCTACAGTAACCCAAGTAATGTAAGTATTAGGAGACTGCTGCAGCCAACAGGACTACAAATTTGTCTATAATTTCAGTTATGCCTACTTTTGCACAACTGTGATGGCCAGCTTTGATGTACTTCACTGCTGTAGCTGATTGACAAATAGCTCAAATAATCCTTTACCAAGTTGCCCAGACATCTTATCAAGAATATCAGATATATTCTGTTAGCAGTCCACCCATCTTCGCAGTCAGAGATGTTCCAACACATGTAAAACTCCTTGTGTGTAAGGGCGTCTGTCAGTGCTTTTTATCAGTTGGAAATGCTGGTTCCCGTAGAACCAGTTTTTGGGTTGTCATGAGAGTGGTAAATGGACTTAGAGGAAATAAACACTAACCTTCTTAACAGAAAAGCTTACACCCGAATTATGGATGGCATATCTATGGAGAAATAAAACACACAAAAAGATTTCCATAGTTTATGTTCTCATGACTCATTTATACAATTTTTTTATTTACTAACATGAAAAAAATAAAAATATTACCTGCTCACTACCTCAACTATTCTTGCATGTTCTTCACTAGTACTCTTCAGAGCTTTCCGTCTTGTAGAGATATTATAAAATAGGTCTTCAACCTGAAAGACACAGAGTTTGGAAATGCATCACCAGATGGTGTAAAGCAGTTGTGGCTTCAGGACTGAAATGCAAGTATTTTACATACCGATATCTGTGTCCCTTGATTGCCAGCACAAGGTTTGGGAGGAGCTTTGAGTTTTCCATCTGAATAACTTGCTCTGCAAACACAAAATGTAACTCTTACAACATTCTCAAAGATTATTTTTTATTAAACGGGTTATCCAAAACCTATAATACCCTCCCCCCCCCACACTGTTTTCATCCGCACGACGGGGAGATGTGGCGGCTGCCGTGCCGGTGAGCGAGGAAAGTACCATCTGTGTGAGGGGCCCAGGCATATAGGGGGGGCCTTAGATAACCCCTTTAAACTAATTCAATTCATGGTACTGCACTATTGTTGAGGAACGGTTGAGACGTGTGCATATATATCCATGCATGCCTGCAAACACGTGCGGGCATGTATGGTATATATATGCATACATTAACCACCGCATCATGGGGTGATGCCCATGGTGATCCCCAGGGGCTCATGGTGGCCCCTGTGGGAAATATGTGGTCCCTGGAAGCTGTGCCCCCTTATAATCCCCCTTATATTAGTGTATATATGTGCCCCCTTATATATGTCCCCTGTATGCCCCAGATATATGCGAGGGTGTGTGTATATATAGATATGTGTGTATGTATTTGCACACGTGTCTATGTATATACACTTATGACAGTATGTATGTGGGCTTATTGCTGCCCATTCATACCCCCGGTTTTGTATGTGTTTATAGATGTGCCCCCAAGCATCTGTGGATATATATATATGCATATATGCAATTCCAACTGTTATCAACAGAGTTGTTTAGAGAAAAACTTGTGCTGATAGCCTGTAGGATAACAGCTGATTAGCATCTAGTCCCCTTTTGTTCAGGCCCAAAGCAATCAGACTCTGTGGCACCGTTGTGAGGGGACCTTCTAATCAGAGACATCAAAGACCTGTTTTTCCACACCTCTGCCCCATGGCCATGCCCATTACTCCCAGCATTTTTGGGACTAGGATGGGGGACTAAGGCACACTAAGATGTCACATGCCTGAGGAAGGAGGAGGGGGTTGCTTTTGGGCTATAAAACCCCGAACCGGACAGAGGTGCCTTCTCTTGCAACCAGACTAGATTCAGAGACGCATAGGAGAGAGGAGCTCCATGATGACCACCTGGATAAGGCCTAAGTATCACCCCTGGTCCTGTAACCCCTATATTTGTGTCCTTGATGTGCACCTTGGGCCCTGCCTTATAACCCTTGCCCCTGATGTGTACCCTGGGCCCTGATTTACCCTTGCCGTGTTACTGGACACCCTGATCCCCCCAAACCCTTGCCTTATTGTATCCTTGTTTGTACCCCTGATCCTGTGCCACTGGTTCCCCTGATTGTATTTGTGGTTACCCCCACTGAATCTATTACTGGACACCCTGATCCCCCAAACCCTTGCATTATTGTATCCTTGTTTGTACCCCTGATCCTGTGCCACTGGTTCCCCTGATTGTATTTGTGGTTACCCCCACTGTATCTATTACTGGACACCCTGATCCCCCAAACCCTTGCCTCATTGTATCCTTGTTTGTACCCCTGATCCTGTGATCCCCCAAACCCTTGCCTTATTGTATTCCCCTGTTGTACCCCTGATCCTGTGGCCCTATTAGTACCCCTGATTACCCCCACTCCCTGCTGTGTCCCTGATCCCTGCTGTACCCCTGGTAAACCTCAGTACTCACTTGCAAGTAACCCTTGCAGTGCTGAATCTATAGTGTCTGTGGCCTGCACTCCCTTGCAGTGCCACCGTTAACCCCGTAGGGACAGTGAGTACAGATGGGTGGGTTATTGTTAATATTACTTGTATGTGTGAACTGTGTAGTTAGTTGATGGGTGGAATTGGGAATGTGTAGTGTAGTTTAGGATTGTATATTTAGTGCTGTATTGTTAGTATTGCGTGCGTAGTGTATTGTTAGTAATAAATACTGTGTTTAGTTTATAACTATCTGTGTGGCGTGTGGTTATTGGCGATAGTTAGTTTAGTAAGGCGCATGCAGCTAGCATAGTGATCAGTGTAAAGTATAGCAAAGGTATTGTTGTTATTATATAAAGGCATAAATGGGCGGAGTTATCACTAGATGGCTCCTCCCATTTATGAATATTAATTATCGATATTTGCATAAATATTGGTGATTAATATTCCCCCTTTACAACTATCCTGTTGTAATGTGGGCAATGAGGTGCTCCATCTTGAATATTGTGACACTACTATTAAAGGGGTTGTCCCATTACAAGAATGTATCCCTTAGCCACAGGATAGCAGATAAGTGTCTGATCTGCAGAAGTCCAATCACTGGTACCTCCGACATTGAGGAGAAAGGGGGCCCATGTTTTGGTGTCTGAATGGAGCAGTAAATACGCATGCATATCTACAGCTCCATTTAGCTATGGGACTGCTGGAGATAACCAAATACAGGCAACTATCTGTGTTCCTGAGAATGGCAGGGGACACAGGGGTCGGACCCTAGCCTATCAGACAGTTATCCTATAACCTGTGCATACGTTCTTGTAATAGGACAACTTCTTTAACACCTTAAGGCCATTATTCACCTTAAAGACCTGACAATTTTTTGCAAATCTGACATGTTGGACTTTATGAGGTAATAACTGCAGCACTTTTACTTATCCAAGCCATTCCGAGATTGATTTTCCGTAACACATTAAACGTCATGATAGTGGTAAATTTGAGCGACTATGTTCCACCTTTATTTATAAAAAATCCAAGATTTACAGAAAATTTTAGAACAATGTCATTTTCAAAATTTTAATTTCTCTGCTTTTAAGACTGATCGTGATACTTCAAAAAATAGTTCTCACTTAACATTTCCCATATGTCTAGTTTATGTTAGCATCATTTTGAAAATGTAATTTTATTTTTTAGAACGTTAGAAGGCTTTTAATTTTACAATTTATTATTATAATTTTTTTTCTCCTTGTTACAGTATCCCTGGCCACATGTGGGGCAATTCGTTATACGGTCTGGTTTGTTTGGGTGTGGAGGTATGTTGAATCCAAATATGGCTCTATGTATTATTCTCAATTGCATGTCCCTCAACACTTCATTAGTGATATGTCTTCTCATCCTCATCCACCCTTGCTTCATCAGACTGAGACCCCTCCTTCTCCCAACTCCAGAATTTTATCTAGTGTGTTTTGACTCATTTCCTTATGCAAAATCAGAAGATTCAATGTGATAGCTGCTTTAACCTGAGCATATTGTATAATCTGAAATGGGCACAAGGAAAATTTGTCTATTAATTCTTTCTCCGTAAGCCATCTGGGCTCTCTATCATGTAGTAACAGCTTCACCTGAGTAATCCCTTTAGAGTTCCACTCTGAAAATAAGCTATTTATTATTCCATATCGGGAGATGCTTAGATATTCTAAAAGACCACCAGTACCTTCTCCACAATATCCTCCAGGTTGCTATAGTGTCTTTAATAAGTATGGATTGTTCAATCCAAACTGGGACGTTTATTAGTCTAGCATGGAGCAACGGCACTAAAGACCAGGGGGCACAAAACCCTCTTTCCAAGGATAGGGCTGAATAATGACCCGTCCCGTTGATCCAGTCTGCTATGTGTCTAGCCATACATGCTAAGGCTACTTTCACACTAGCGTTCGGAGCGGGTCCGTCTGATGTTTCATCAGACGGATCCGCTCCTATAATGCAGACGTTTGGATCCGTTCAGAACAGATCCGTCTGCATTATAACTTAGAACAATTTCTAAGTGTGAAAGTAGCCTGAACGGATCCGTCCAGACTTTACATTGAAAGTCAATGGGGGACGGATCCGTTTGAAGATTGAGCCATATAGTGTCATCTTCAAACGGATCCGTCCCCATTGACTTACATTGTAAGTCTGGACGGATCCGCTTGCCTCCGCACGGCCAGGCGGACACCCGAACGCTGCAAGCAGCGTTCAGGTGTCCGCCTGCTGAGCGGAGCGGAGGCTGAACGCCGCCAGACTGATGCATTCAGAATGCATTAGGGCTGGACGGATGCGTTCGGGGCCGCTTGTGAGCCCCTTCAAACGGAGCTCACAAGCGGAGCCCCGAACGCTAGTGTGAAAGTAGCCTAAATTATACCCTCTGATATCTGGGAAGGCTATTCCACAATTTTCTTTAGTTATCATTAATATCTGCGCCGGTATTCTGGGTCTTTTTCCGTGCCACAAGAACACCGTAAAGGCCTTAGTTAAATTTTTGTATATCGGAGTGCTTTAGTAATAAAGGGATGGTTTGTAAGGGGTATAGCAATTTGGACATTGACATCATCTTAAGTAGATGGTTTCTCCCCATCAATGATAACGGTAATTCATGCCATTGTTTCAGTTCCTTCAAAAAAAATTCAATTAGTGGGTCATAGTTCAGCCTATATATTTTGACTCCATAGTACTTTCTATTTTGACCCCCAGATACATTACAGCTGTCTTAGCTATTGGAATACCCTCTACTTCTGTGATCTGACTGTTTGGGCCTTTACCCTGCATAAAAAGAATCTCGCTTTTAGAGTGGTTAATCCTTAAGCCTGAAAATGATCCGAATTCCTTTAATACTTATGTTATTTTGTGCAAATCTTTTAAAGGATCAGCCATAAACAGTACTATATAATCTGCAAAGAGCACCAACCTCATAGCATTTTGGCCTATTTCCAGTTCCTTTAAAGACATCCAATGAGTCTAAATATCAGGCTAATGGTTCGATTGCCAAATCGAACAGCAAAGGGGACATAGGGCACCCCTGTCTGGTGCCTCTCTGCAAGATAAATGGATTAGACATACAGCCCGCATTATATATCCTAGCCTTAGGGTCAAATTCATTTAAGAAGTTTTTGGGGAAAAAAACTGAAATCCCATCTCATCCAACACCATGTCTAGCCAGTTCAAATTTATACTGTCAAATGCCTTTTTTCGGCATCTAGTGTGACAATTGCAGGATTTTTCCCTTTGTACCTCAGTGTTCTTGCCACAGACAGCGCCAGCAACACCTTACGAATGTTGGTAACCGCTAACCTACCCTTAACAAAACCAACTTGCTTGGGTGAGATGAGTGTGGGGAGTATTTCTGCTAGTCTGTTCGCTAGTAATTTAGAAAGTATTTTCAGATCTTGGTTCAATAAAAATAGGTCTATAGGACGAGGGGTCTTCAGGGTCCTTTCCTTTTTTGTGTATTAAGGTGATAAAAGCTGTGTTCATGTGATCCAGTATACTACTCCCTTCTACTAAAGAGGTATAAAGTGTAGTTAGTATTGGAGCTACCTGGTTACACATTACTTTATAAAAATCTGAGGTATAACCATCTAATCCAGGGGCTTTTCCAGAGGTAAAAGATCTTATGGTAGATTGAATCTCCACTGCTGTTATTGGAGAATTTAAGGAGGCTAATTGTTCGCTAATTATTTTTGGTAGGGGCAGGGCTTGCAAGAATGTCTTCCCTTTCTTTAAGAGTAATCCAGGTACTTGCAGATAACTTGTCTAGGTCTCTGATTGTTAGTAGCAGAAGTTGATTTCGGAAGCTCCTCAAAAAGGTCCCACTCTGTGCTCTCTCCACCTTCTTCTTGCCTGGGAGATCCAGGGCTTGTGGCAGTTCATATTCAAATAAATGGCGTAGATCTCTTGGCGGTACAGATTCAGGTACTCCTACCATTCTTAAGTTACTCCTCCTAGATCATCTAACCTTTCTTTTAAACGGTCTGCAATCAAATATAATTCCTGCATCTTAGTAGAAATCTCCACATTCTCTTCTTCCATACATGCCACCCTTTGCTCTACTTCAGATAATCTGTGGTCTTGCTGCACGACCTCCTCCTGTAACTGAGAGAGCGCTGTTTGCAGTGTGGATGCCAGAGAGGCAATAATATCTGGCAAGCTGTTTGGCCACTTTTATAGCCAGTTGTTTTAAATCCAACGTCCCCCCTGCAGTTTCAAACATATCCACCTGTGAATCTGGTGGCCCAGCGTCTCGCTCTCCTCCTTCTACTTGCGTTAGTGTTGTGGACTGTGTCAGCGCCATCTTGCAACACGCGTGTCCTTGTGCGATCTAGGGTCGTGCTGATGAGGTGATTTTCTGCCCGCTCCAAAGTGGGTAACGCTCCATACATGCTCCGGAGCTTGTATTTGTATTGTTCGTCTCCCGTTATCACTTGAGAGGGTTTCAAGTCAGGCAGTTTGATTCTTGGTGATGAGAAGCTGAAGTCTCTGCGTTCTCACATACCAGCGCCGGAACCGGAAGTTCTTACAAACAATTTTAAAAACTTTCAAGAAAATGTCCAAAACCCACTTTTTAAAGGACCAATTTAGTTTGAAGTCACTTTGTGGGGCTTATGTAGTAGAAACCACCCATAAATGACACCATTTTAGAAACTACACACCTCAAGTTTCATTCTCTGCAGTTTTGCCAATACATAACCTTCAGCATGACAGGCAGATGCGCATTAAGGAATTCAATGTATGGCTTGGTGAATGGTGTCGGAACCAAGGGTTTGGCTTTGTGTCTCATGTTAGCTCTCGTTGGAATGGAAAAGAACTGAACTGTACAAGAAAGATTGTTTGCATCTTTCTCTCAAGGGAACGAATGTCCTCAGTTAACAGTTCAAAGTATTTGCTAAGGAGCATTTAAACTAGGAAAGGGTGGCAAAAGAGTGATAATCCAGCAGTCCGACTGTCCCCCAGAACAATGTCAGAAGATGCCAGTAGCACATAGGTTAAGAAATGACAAGCTCAGAGTCTTGTCTTCAAATGCTCGCAGTTTAGGGAATAAGATCAATGAACTTGAGTCTATAATGGCATCTGAGAATATAGAGAGTTAGTGGCTGTTACTGAGACATGGTTCAATGGGAGTAATGACTGGGATATAATAATACCAGGGTTCGCTCTATATAGGAAAGACAGAGAAGGCAAGAAAGGGGGAGAGGTGGCCCTGTATGTGAAAGATCGCATAAAATCTACTTTAATTCAAGTTAGCGAGACCAATTTAGAGTCAGTTTGGGTTACGTTGCAGCTTGATAATAATAAGGTAACTCGTGTAGGTGTGATATATAGACCACCTGGCCAAGTCAAAGAATTAGATGATCTACTTGTTGAGGAAATAGCTAAAATGACATTGAAAGGGGAAGTTATCATTATGGGAGACTTTAATCTTCCTGATGTAAACTTGAAAACCAAAATAGCTAGTTCTGCCAGGAGTACAGATATTCTAAATTCCCTACTGGGATTATCTCTACATCAAGCAGTTGAGGAGCCAACCCAGAAGGAGGCCATTTTAGATTTACTATTGACAAATGGGAATTTGGTATCTGATATTACTGTAGGGGAAAGCTTAGGATCTAGTGATCACCAGTCAGTGTGGTTTACTATAAGTACAGTGACTGAGTCACAACCACACAAAAACAAAAGTTTTAGATTTTAGAAAAACGGACTTTTCTAAAATTAGAAATTAGATTAGTGGTATATCGAGTCACTATCAGATTGGAACAGTTTTAATGGAGTCCAGGATAAATGGGACTACTTAAAAGTGGCAATATTGAAGGCAACAGATAATTGCATTAGGCTTGTCAGTAAAAGCAAAAAAAAAGGGACCAAAAGGGAAGGGACCACTGTGGTACTCAGCAGAAGTGGCCAAAATCATTAAAAACAAAAAAGATAGCATTTAGCAATTATATAAAAACACAAGGATGACAGGGAAATTTATAAGATAAGGCAGAGAGAGGCCAAACAAGTTATAGGAGCTTCTAAAGCACAGGCAGAAGAGAAATTAGCTCAGTCAGTGAAAAAGGCTATAAGACATTCTTCAGATACATAAATGAAAAAAGGAAACTAAAACAAGGAATTACCAAAATTAAAAAACACAAGAAGGGAGGTATATGGAAGAAAATAAAGAACTAGCTGACTGCCTCAATGAATACTGTTCAGTTTTTACAAAGGAAAAGGACCTCAGTTAGGGAGGAAGACTAATGAATCTTTTGATGCATGTGTCTTTACAGAGGAAGAGGTTCTAAGTCAGCGGTCTAAAATTAATACAAATAAGTCACAGGGGCCTGATGGGACTCACCCAAAGCTATTAAAAGAGCTTAGCGGTGAACTAGCAAAACCATTAACAGATTTATTTAACCAATCACTGGTAACAGGAGTCTTCCCAAAAGATTGAAAATTAGCAAATGTTGTGCCCATTCACAAGAAAGGTAGTAGGGAGGAATTGGGCAACTATAGGCCAGTAAGCCTGACATCAATAGTGGGGAAATTAATGGAAACCATACTTAAGGAGAGGATTGTGGAACATCTCAAATCCCATAGATTGAAAGATGAAAAACAGCATGGGTTTACTTCAGGGAGATCATGTCAAACTAATCTTAATGATTTTTTTGATTGGGTGACTAAAATAATAGATGGCGGGGGTGCAGTAGACATCTATCTAGACTTTAGTAAGCCTTTTGATACTGTCCCACATAGAAGGCTTATCAATAGATTGCAGTCTTTGTGCTTGGACTCCCATATTGTTGAATGGATAAGGCAGTGGCTGAGGGACAGACAACTGAGGGTTGTAGTCAATGGAATATATTCAGACCATGGTCTTGTTACCAGTGGGGTACCTCAGGGATCTGTTCTGGGACCCATATTGTTTAATATCTTTATCAGCGAAATTGCAGAAGGCCTCGATGGTAAGGTGTGTCTTTTTGCTGATGACACAAAGATTTGTAACAGGGTTGATGTTCCTGGAGTGATACACCAAATGGAAAATGATTTAGGAAAACAAGAGGAATGGTCAAAAATCTGGCAACTAAAATTTTGTTTTCACACATGTATAAAACCTACCTACCCCCTTCTATACCTATATATAAGCTAGCCTACAATACTAATATCTATATTTTTTAATATTTTACTATAAATTTTTTTACAACAGTGCTTAAAACATCAGCGCAGGAAGGTGTTTTCACATACACATATAAAACCTAACACACACACACCTTAGGGGCCCCTTAGGGGCCAGAACCTGGGATCTGTCATCCCTTGTCCTATTTTCCCTGATAGAGCGCTATCAGGGTGAATAGGACTTCACATTGTCCCTGCTGCCCTGTGCACACAGCATCAGGGATGTTACCATGGCAGCCAGTAGCGTCCTGGCTGCTATGGTAACCGATCGGAGCCCCAGGATTACACAGCCGGGGCTCCGATCAGAAGCTGCCACTGCCACCAATGAGGGGGAGGGACGAGGACCCTGTGGCCACTGCCACCGATTATTTTAATAATGGGGGTTGGGGCACTGTGCCAATGATTTTAATGGGGTGGGGGGCGCACTGCGCCCCCAATGATAATTACCTATTAATACAGGAGGTGGGTACTGGCAGATCAGCGGCAGTTAACCCCTCAGGTGCCACAGATTTTCTGAAGGAATGTCTCTGAACAGGGGACGGACCAGTCTGCACTGTTTGTGAGAAAACAAGCAGCTGCAGAAGGCAAATGGAGCAAACTTTTTAATGAAAACCTATAAGGACGATTATTTTTAGACCATAATAGGTGCAATAATAAAAAAAAATGCAAATCACATAGTCTTTAATTCTTTATATTACAGAAATGCCTTGGCAAAGGGAAATTGAACTTAGGATAATACATTTTACAGGGGGAGGGGACTCCATTGGCCCCCCGTGCTGCGCTGACCGGGGGCCGATGGTTGCCATGGCAGGCCCGATGCCTTACACAGGCATCGCAGCCTGCCAGCTACGGAAGGCCAGTGTAGTGTCCCATTAGGTAAATGTGGGCACTACACAAGGGTCAATTGGGCCACGTCGTACTCCACCTCCTGTGGAACAGTGGCATTGTATTTGACATCACATTTTAATTTGTATTGCTATGCTTTTATGTGTATTTCCCTGTTGTATCTGTGTATCAGGCCTGTTAGGGTATAGTTCTACCTCCAAGACAGTAGAGGGAGCTAGGGAACCCCTAATATATATAGTCAGGTCCTGTTCAGGGAAAGGAGTGTAGAGTCAGAAGTGAGTGTGGACTTTAGCTAGGCAGCAGCTGAAGTGAGCTTCTGACATGCAGCTAGACAGCCCAGGCTTCTAGTTGTCACCAGGGGAAGAGTTACCTCCTGAGAAACCTGCAGTTCCTACAAAATACAGTACAGAGCAGAGCAGAAGTGTTTCCAGACAGACAAGAGAGCTGAAGGGCAGAAGGATCTATCTAATGCAAGGAGATATATACGAGAGGAAGTTTCTTTACCAAGGATAAAGCCACCAATAGGGCATACGGGCCTTGGGATCAAGACAGACAGGAGTTCTGAGGAATAGTGCACAGGATTTCTGAGGAAAAGGTGCAGCCTGATCTGTGAGTGTGTTTAACCCTCTGAGTATCTTGCAAGAACATTGTGCCTGCCATTTATGAAAGCCTGCTTGTGATTTGCTACTGTCATATGGAACTTTGCTAAAGAACTGTATATAGTTAAATGTTCCAGTAAAGGAAGTTTTGGTTCACCACAACATAGTGTTCCTCAATTATTCCTATCATCAATCGGTGTGCCACCGTTACAGGCACTGGCATCTCAAATCTTAAAGGGATCTTGCCACTGGCACGTTAAGACCTGCGACACCCAGGGCACCTCCCCTACCACCGGCCTAGTCCCTATATACAGAGAGTGCCCCAGAGGACTTTAATGTCAGCCTCTCCATCACTGCTGTACGCCTGCCCAGGGTCATCCTATAAACTGTGAGTACCTAAAAGCAACCCTCGTTTGCCTAGTAACCGTGACCTCACAATCGCAATACCCTGCAGGGCTGCGTACTGCACCAGGATATCCAGCCTGCAGGCTGGGTCTCCTAGGCAACTGTCAGCGTCTTAGGCTACATTCACACGATCGTAAGTGTTTTGCGATCTGCAAATTGCGAATACGCGTGCGTTCCACATTTTATATGGTCGTGTGAATGCACCCTTACTGTGTAAGATGCTGAGAGTTCAATTCAGTACAATACATAATGTATTGTACTTAATTGAAACAGGGATCAAACCCTGAAAAGGTGAAGTCCACAATGGGACAAATTAGGTCACATAATCTACCACCTATTTCTTTTGTCACCTTACATCACAAACCGTATAATTACAAGCTATCAAGACATATGTACCCCAAAATAGTACCAAACAGACCCTACCTAAGACAAAAATGACTAAATATGAAAAAAAGAAAATATGGCTTTCAGAAAATGGAGACACAAAAACAGGATTTATTTTTCTTCAAAAAGGTTTTTATTACGTAAAACTTAAATACATTTAAAAAAGTAGCCATATTAGGTATCACCTCACCCGTAATAATCTGCTCTATCACATGATCTATCCCCGTAAAAAAAAAAAAAAAGGCCCAAAAATGCAACTTTTTGGTCACCATACATCACATACGGTGTCATTCCAAGGAATCAAAAAAAGACATATGCACCCCAATATAGTACCAATCAAACCGTCAGCTCTTCCTGGGGGGGGAAGGGGAATAAGAGGGAAAAAAAAAACCTGCACAAGGCGATCGGCAGAAAAATAAAAGAAATTTAGCTTTCAGAAACATTATTTTTGTTTTCAAAAATGCTTTATTATGTAAAACTGAGACAAAAAAAACCCACATATTTGGTGTTGTTGCGTCAGTATCAACCTGCTCTATAAAAGCAACACATGATCTATCCTGTCAGGAGAATTCTGTAAAAAATAATAATAATAAAAACTGTGCCACAGCAGCCATTTTTTTTTGGGTTACCTTGCCTCACAAATATCGTAATATCGAGCAATCAAAAATCATATGTACCCCAAAATAGTACAAATAAAACTGTCACATCATACCGTAGTTTACAAAATAGGGTCACTGACATGACAACCTAAAATTATCCCAGTGAAATCTGCCCTCCAAAATCATATGGCGCTCCTTTCCCTCTGCGCTCTGCCGTGTGCCTTTACAGCAGTTTACCACAACATGTGGGGTGTTTCTGTGAACTGCAGAATCAGGGTAATAAATATAGAGTTTTCTTTGGCTGTTGAACCTTGCTGTGTTACAGAGAAAAATAGATTAAAAAAAAGTGAACTTTTACCTTCATTTTCCTTTCATTCTTGTGGAACACCTAAAGGTTTACAAAGTTTGTAAAATCAGTTTTGAATATCTTGAAGGGTTTAGTTTCTAAAATGGGGTCATTTATGGGTGGTTTCTACTATGTAAGCCCCACAAAGTGACTTCATAACTGAAGTGGTCTTTAAAAAGTGGGTTTTGGAAATTCTCTTAAAAATTTTAAGAATTGCTTCTAAAATTCTAAGCCTTCTAACGTCTTTAAAAGCAGACGCATTCAAATTTAAAAAATTGTGAATTGTTCAAAATTTTCTGTTAATTTATGGAATTTTTTTATAAATAAAAGGTGAAACATATTGACTCAAATTTACCACTAACAAAGTACAATATGTCACGAGAAAATCTCAGAATCGCTTATATAAGTAAAAGCATTCCAGAGTTATTACCATATAAAGTGAAACATGTCAGATTTGCAAAATGTGGCTTGGTCCTTATGGTGAAAATGGTCTTGGTCTTGAAGGGATTAAACACTTGAAAAACACCTTTAAAAAGACAGGAAATGTCGCTGCTGTTCGCAGTTATGAGCTAAATAAAGATTCCTTACTGAAAAGGATGC
This sequence comes from Bufo bufo, assembly GCF_905171765.1. Lineage (NCBI taxonomy): Eukaryota > Metazoa > Chordata > Amphibia > Anura > Bufonidae > Bufo > Bufo bufo. The sequence goes on along the minus strand of NC_053393.1, from coordinate 246,009,639 downwards.
TGTTGCAATCTTGTGTTAAAATGAAATAAATTTCCCAATCAATCTGTCCTCAATACACCGTAATAAGAAAGTGAAAACTGAATGTTTAAAATCTTTGCTAATTTATTGAAAAGGAAAAACTAAAATCTTGCAATGAGATAATATTCAGACCCTTTACTCAGTACTTAGTTGAAGCAGCTTTTGGCAGCGATTCGAGCCTCCAGGGGTATTATGCCACATGGTTTGCACACCCGGATGTGGGGATTTTCTGCCATTTTCTCAACCTCTGTCAGGTCAGATAGGGACTATCCTTGGACAGCCATTTTCAGGTCTCTTCAGAGATCTTCAATTGGGTTCAAGACAGGGATCTAGCTGGGCCACTCATGGACATCAACAAAGTTGTCCCTGTGTTGTCTTGGCTGTGTGCTTATGGTCATTGTCTTGGAAGCTAAACCTTCGGCCGACTGATGAGAAAAGTCCAGATGTTACCATTTTATTACACTAAGTTTGCCATCATTACTGGCCATTTAGCTTGAGCGTAATAAAATTGAGGAGTCAGTAAGAACTTTGGTTTTATGGACTTCACAGCCCTGATGAAAGCCACACATTGAGGTACATCACTGCTTCAGCAGGTCACCCCACTGTGTGGAAAATGGAGGAGACAAAACAGATGCCTCAATGAATGTATGTGCAAGTCAGTATATCCTGTGATCTAAGTATGCAAATCCACTGAAATCCTTCCTTGGTCCCAAGGCAGCTGCTTACATTTATTTAGGTGCTGAAAAGCTACAGTGACTTTAGCAGAGAATATTCATTAGGGAAATTATGTCAAAGGAATGAATGGGCACTCTTATATCCGGAACACAGAGATAATGTGGTAATAATGTCTATATTTATTGCGGTATAAAACAATCCGAATCAAGATATATGGATAGTCTTCCTATTATATCTAGTAAGTGATTAAAAGTATCATAAATAAAAATGCAAATACAGGCCTGGTAGTATACAATAAAATACAATAAAGTGCTAATTAATTAATAAAATATGTTTCCAGACATACTGGAAAACTACTGAAATACACAGTGAGTTCCAATCGTAATATGGACGGATAGGATGAAATGGCTTCTGAGGTCAGATAAATATTACAGGTGGGTCGAGTCCATCCAGTCCGCAAGGTTGCAATGAATACCGACTCTCCCACTGCAATATACTCATATATGATGGCGGCCGAATATAGGTCAAACAAAAACAAGTCCTGCTCCCTATGAGTGATAAAGTTTGAAAAACAAAGTCCATCCGTGGTTGACGTGCGTATAAATCCAATAGTAAAAGGTATAATGTGTTAGGCTACTTTCACACCTGCGTTTGGTGCGGATCCGTCTGGTATCTGCACAGACAGATCCGCACCTATAATGCAAACGCTTGGATCCGTTCAGAACGGATCCGTTTGCATTACCATGAACAAAAAAAAAAAAAAAAAAAAAAAAAAAAAAAAATTTTTTTTTTTGTTCATGATAATGAAAACGGATCCGTTCAGACTTTACATTGAAAGTCAATGGGGGACGAATCAGTGTGTAAATTGAGCCATACTGTGTCAACTTCAAACGGATCCGTCCCCATTGACTTACATTGTAAGTCTGGACGGATCCGTTCGCCTCCGCACGGCCAGGCGGACACCCGAACGCTGCAAGCAGCGTTCAGGTGTCCGTCTGCTGAGCGGAGCGGAGGACAAACGCTGCCAGACTGATGCATTCTGAGCGGATCCGCCTCCACTCAGAATGCATTAGGACTGGACGGATCCATTCGGGGCCGCTTGTGAGAGCCTTCAAACGGAGCTCACAAGCGGAGCCCCGAACACTAGTGTGAAAGTAGCCTTATAGTGTTCAAAATAATATGATAGAATATTCGGTCACAGTCCTAGATCGTATACTGCCCTCAGTCTGTAGGGGCTCAGTGTTATCAATGCGGAGATAATATCACTAGTAACCGCTTTCCTGGGAGAGAAACTATTGCTAAACTGGTGCAATCCAGGGAATTTGGATACAATACTGCAAGATAGCCATAGTTTTCTAACAGAGCATTTCCAGATCGAATATCCAGCAATACTTAAGTATCATACGGTGATTTGATACTCACGCACAATGGTGATGTTCAGTCCGTGGCTCGAGTGAAGGTAAGCTTACCTCTTGAGGGCAAAATTCCAATGTTTGCCTTACTATTTCGTGCCGAGTCCGCGAAAGCCGTTTAAGGTGTTACAGGGGTCCGGCTGCAGGTCAAAGGTCTGTGTCTGCTTGGCTCGTAGTCAGTTCACGATCTAGCCCTTCTGTTTGTAGTGGGCGTTACTTGTATCTCCCACAGCACTCGTGCAGATGATTAGGTTACACCTGCTTCCTGGTAATTCCTCATATATTGCCAAGATTTGGCCAAAAGGATTAGTGAAAGCGCTTTCCTTAAAACAACAGGAATGTTGTTATTTTAATTTTGCAGGTTATTGCCAGATCCAGGTCTATTATTCCTACCCACCAGACGCGTTTCGAAAGCTGTCCTGCCTTCTTCCTCAGTGGCTTAATTAGGCTACTTTCACACTTGCGCTTGATCGGATCCGTTCTGAACGGATCCGATCATATTAATGCAGACGGAGGCTCCGTTCAGTACGGATCCGTCTGCATTAATAACTTAGAAAAATTTCTAAGTGCGAAAGTAGCCTGAGCGGATCCGTTCAGACTTTCAATGTAAAGTCAATGGGGGACGGATCCGCTTGAAGATTGAGCTATATGGTGTCATCTTCAAGCGGATCCGTTCCCATTGACTTACATTGTAAGTCTGGACGGATCCGCACGGCCAGGCGGACACCCGAATGCTGCAAGCAGCGTTCAGCTGTCCGCCTGGCCGTGCGGAGGCGAGCGGAGCGGAGGCTGAACGCCGCCAGACTGATGCAGTCTGAGCGGATCCGCATCCATTCAGACTGCATCAGGGCTGGACGGAAGCCTTCTGCTCCGCTCGTGAGCCCCTTCAAACGGACAGCAGAACGCTAGTGTGAAAGTAGCCTTAGAACTATCTGGCTTGCCGGCTATTATTCCCATAATTCCCAAAGGGGGCTCCACAGTAAATCTGGGATGGATCCAGTGGATCTGGTATTATTAAACAGACTCCTCTTTGCATTGCGGTTCACTTGCGTTTCCTTTGCGGTTTTTCGTGGATTGATGCGTTTTTTGTTCCATAGTGTCCTTAGCTTATGGATAAGTATGAGTAACGCCCACTACAAACAGAAGGGCTAGATCGTGAACTGACTACGAGCCAAGCAGACACAGACCTTTGACCTGCAGCCGGACCCCTGTAACACCTAAACGGCTTTCGCGGACTCGGCACGAAACAGTAAGGCAAACATTGGAATTTTGCCCTCAAGAGGTAAGCTTACCTTCACTCACGCCACGGACTGAACATCACCATTGTGCGTGAGTATCAAATCACCGTATGATACTTAAGTATTGCTGGATATTCGATCTGGAAATGCTCTGTTAGAAAACTACGGCTATCTTGCAGTATTGTATCCAAATTCCCTGGATTGGAATAGTTTCTCTCCCAGGAAAGCGGTTACTAGTGATATTATCTCCGCATTGATAACACTGAGCCCCTACAGACTGAGGGCAGTATACGATCTAGGACTGTGACCGAATATTCTATAATATTATTTTGAACACTATAACACATTATACCTTTACTATTGGATTTATACGCACGTCAACCACGGATGGACTTTGTTTTTTATCAACAGTGATTTTTCACACGATCAGCATTTTTTGATAACTTTATCACTCATAGGGAGCAGGACTTTTTGTTTGACCTATATTCGGCCGCCATCCTATATGAGTATATTGCAGTGGGAGAGTCGGTATTCATTCCAACCTTGCGGACTGGATGGACTCGACCCACCTGTAATATTTATCTGACCTCAGAAGCCATTTCATCCTATCCGTCCATATTACGATTGGAACTCACTGTGTATTTCAGTAGTTTTCCAGTATGTCTGGAAACATATTTTATTAATTAGTATTTTATTAATTAGCCCCTTATTGTATTTTATTGTATACTACCAGGCCTGTATTTGCATTTTTATTCATGATACTTTTAATCACTTACTAGATATAATAGGAAGACTATCCATATATCTTGATTCGGATTGTTTTATACCGTAATAAATATTGACATTATTACCACATTATCTCTGTGTTCCGGATATAAGAGTGCCCATTCATTCCTTTGACATAATTTTCCTAGGTGATCCGAGTGCGACATCAGATTGGTGCACCTTGCTATCCCCAATTAGAGGCAGAGCCGTCCTATACCTTTCTGTTAAATATTCATTTGGGAATCTGAAGGAATCGCTACTTAACATTTGCATTGAGAAGAATGTGTGAAGGAAATCATATAGACTCCATCTTCTCGGTTTCTTCTCACAGTGGGCTCTTCTCTTCCCATATTCTCATACACAAGATTCTGGCATTTTCACAATCTCTAGAATAGACTATTCTAAACACAAGGTTGAGAGTTTCACAGCTTTTTGGCCTAGAGCCATTAGGATATGCTGTCAGTGTATATATATCCAAACTTGGTGAAAAAAAGATTGAATTCACCTCCTGTGTCTCTGATGATTTTCCCAAGCAGCTCGACTTCGCCCTTGATTTGACCTCATTATTACATCCGATCCTGCTCACAAAAGAAAATACTTTTTGCACTGACTTCTTCCTTTCTTACCTGTAGGCGCATTTTCCGTCTGCTGTCTTTGTCGTTATGGTAACATGAGCCACGTGACTGATACTTGCTAAAGCCTGTTTAGATTAAACAATCACTGAAGATTTCTTTTCAACATAATAATAATAATAATAATAAAAAAAAAAAGTTGACTAGTTGCCCATGGCATCCAGTCAAATTCTGCCTCTCATGCTGAAAATTGTAGGCGGCAGCCTGGTTGGTTGCCATAGGTAACTTCTTCACTTTTGCTGTGCATCAGTTATCATACATCTGCCCCCACTTTATGACAGCCCCTCCATTCTAGCACCAAATCTCCTGTCCCCGGCAAAATAGAAGTGATGGTGTCCCATCTGTAGTCATGTGGACCAATGCAGTCATTCACTGGCCAGACAAGTCTCAGCGCTGGAACTTTCATAAGGTATTGTCTTTGGTGCATACAGTTTACCAGTGCTCACTCATATCTTATTTTGGAGGGTGCAGGGGCGGTGGGGGCTTGGCTAGATATTGTTTTCTAGTTCCAAAGCCATGACTGTAAAGTGAAGCTCCAGTTATGCACATTGGCTCTCCCATCATTTAGAAATAAAGCTGGAAATGCCACAAAGGAAGGCCAGTCTGGTTAATATGGCAACTATCAGACGTGGCATCTGAAGACTGTCTTTGCAATCACAACCCCTCCCCCCCTCTCTTCTCTGCAGAGTCACTTGCTGTCAATTTTAAACTTCAGGCAGGAGAGTCATGCGTGAAGGTAAGCTTTAAAGAAACACTCCAAGAATTTAGTTTCATGGTAAATTACATGAGGGATAAGGGCGCTACAGTCAGACACCTTACTGGGTGCATTATTGCAGAATTATCAGCTCTGATTGGTCTGCCATCAGGTGACCCCCACTGCGACTGCCAGAATCCTATGGTGTCTGCTGTGGTTCTTTATCTAAGCCTGTGAGACACTCATAGACTTAGGCCTCTTTGCACACAACCGTATGTATTTTGCAGTCCGCTAAAAACGGATCCGCAAAAAATACGTATGACATCCGTGTGCATTACGTATTTTGCGGAACGGAACAGCTGGCCCCTAATAGAACAGTACTATCCTTGTCCGTAATGCGGACAATAATAGTACATGTTCTATTTTTTGGTGAAACGGAATGCACACGGAGTACCTTCAGTTTTTTTTTTTGCAGACCCATTGAATGGTTCCGTATATGGTCCGCAAAAACCCCCCCAAAAAAACAAACAAACAAACAAAAAAAAAACACGGAACAGAAAGAATATAAGTTTGTATGAAAGAAGCCTTACTTGGAGAGGCATAGCTTAGTTCGAGCTGACACAACAGACACTGTAGGACCCGAACCAGATATTCTGCAATAAAGTGGCCAGTAAGGTGACTGAATGAAGTAAATTATCATTTCTGGGCAGCAGATCGTGCTGCCTAAACAATGCAGCTGTTTGGGGATGAGTGATCGCAATAGTGACTGCCTGTCCTCGTGCTGTGGAGGTGATCGCTGCATATTAATGCAGTGCTTGACCTCCACTAAACGAGCAGCTGACTGTCGGGGAGGAACACTTCCTTCTCAACAATCAGCTTCTAGTCACCCCATGTAAATCCCCCCTTAGGGTGCATTCATATCACTATTGTTTTCCATTCTTCTGATCTGTCAGAATAGAAAAAAAAAAAAAAAAAAAAAACACTATCCGTTATTTTGGGCATCATTCATGCTCACTTAGCACTAAAAATATCTCATCCAACTTTTTTGAGCATCAGTTACTGCACTGCAAGAAGTACTTTTTCTCTCATCTAAAATAACCGATCTCTAATGGAACTGATAAAAATGGATGCAAACTGATTATAAATGATGCTTAATATAAAGGCCCTTTTTATTTATGTGTTCTTCTGATGGATCATAAAAACTGAAAACAAAATGTTTATACAAATTAACTCTTAGGATGGTTCAAACAATATTTTTGCCATACATTTAACATATACAGTATGTTAACCCCTTCCCGAATTGCCCACGCCCCGTGTAGGTAGCACGTATATACACGTACAGGCAGCGCTTTAATCCCAGTGCTGGGATTAAAGCTCCTGCAATCTAGCAGGAGCAGGTCAGGTCCTGGCTGACAGACACAGCAGGGACCCCGAGGAGAAGACAGGAGAGGTTTATTACCGTTTCTGCCTTCTTCTGTGCCGGCAGGAAAGTGCTGAATGAGCGCATGGTGGAGGGAGCAGAAAGTGACAGAGTCGCTTCCTCTGTTGTCCCACGGGCACGTGACCGCCAGGGGTGTCTGGAGCAGGGGCAGATCTGCAGGGTCTAAGGAGACCCTGATCTGCTCTGCCTGTGTGTAATGCCCCCACAGGGGGCTGTTTTACCCTGTAACTGGGGCTCCTGTGGATGCTCCAGTTACGGTGGAAACATTGAAAAAAAAAATCTGCGTCCTCCAAAGGTCTTTTAATGACCTCCTGAGGGATATATTACGAGCCAAAAAGAAATTCTCTCAAACCTATACATGTTATATATGAAAACGATTGTCACAAAATAGGGAACCCATTGCAATAATTAATTATTGTGTCAGTTTGAAAATTTAAGAAATAAAAAAAAAATCTAAAAATACATTTATAATAATTAGTGGTGTTCCTCCAAATTAAATCTAAAAAAAAGGAAGAAAAATAAAAAATAAAAATCAAAAAACATTCTTATAAAAAGTCCTAAATGTCAAAAAAACAAAACAAAAAAACCCCCACTAAATTATTATTATGGTCACTAAACCACCACGTGCACAAAATAAGTTGCCTGGACAGTCAGACCTTTTTTGGGCCCCAGTCATGAAAGGGTTAAAAAGCATACAAAAGCATAGCTCACCAATCTTTTCTATACTGCAGAGTCTAATGAAAACTGTATACGTCAACTTTTTTTTTTTTTTTTACAGTGGAACTCTATGGTTAATGGATGCCACTGTATGGCATCTATTGACATGTTTTTTGTATACATTAGATGGATGGCAAAAATGTTATGTGAACCAAGCATTAGCATGTCAACCCTGAAAAGGATCACGTGACTTCGATAAGCAAGTTTTAGAGAAGTAAGAGTGTTTGTTACAGGATCTGTTTCACAGCTGTTGGCTGGCTGAGAGGGATCATGTGATACACCACGTGACTCTCAGATGACACCAGAAACATGAACAGTGGCAATGAGGGAACGGTAAGCATTTCATTTTATTTCCGCATTTTAGGAACTGTTAATTTTTCTCTCTCGAAATACCCGAAAGAAATGCATGCTGTAATATACTACACACCTCTCCTCTAAAGCCATATGTAGAAATATTTGATAAGTCTTCAAATGATTGCAATTTACTTGTGGTGAACCGCTCGCATACGATCTCCAGGTCTTCTTTCTGCAATGTAAAGCAGACATCCATAAGCACAACTGCTCTTAATAGAACAATAAACCCTGAAACATAACCTGCAAAGTAAATTTGTGTTCTTCCTGCATGCGCATCTGTGAGCTACAAAGAAAGTAGCCTTTGTCCTCCCAGCCCCTCCATCTTTGCATGGGGATCAGCTCTCATCTCTCCCTGTGAGCTACCATGACCTCACAGTCATAAATAGAAGTTTGGGAAAGGGGTGAGGCCCATTCACTTCAATGGACACCTAGGGCAACGTAAAAGAGGTGGAAACTGCAAAACTCAGGCCCAGTTTCACACATGTGGCAGAGCAATCCAGCAGAAAACAGCCTGCTGGAGTTCTCTGGGTCCAGCATAGCCGGATAGTGCTGCATGGCCGTCTGCCCCCATAGACAATAATGTGATCTGGCAGGAACCTGCCGCTCCCCGGCATAAATGATGGGATTTGACCTAACAAAAATAGCTGCATGCAACAGATTTTGTATTTGTGCATTTTGCACTTATGTCAGTTAGTGGCCGGATTCCTACTGGTCTCCATTATAGATAATGGGATCTAGCGGTGAACGGCAGTATCCACCAAACTCCTTCAGAGAATAGCCTGCCAGATTGCTGTTCTGCATATGTGCAAGTAGCCTTAGCATCCTCTTACAAAACATCCCGTTGTATGTGTGGTGGGGTACAGTCTAGCTATATGAAGAGATTTATCATTACATAGCTTGGCGAATGTGGAAATCTGTGATCTGGAAACGCTGGGTAACAACCTCTGCAGAGGTGTAATGGAGGTCACACTTGGTACATACATTCTGTATACACTATATCCATCAATGTAATATCAGGACAACCTGAGTAACTATTATATACGCAGTTTGATGTCCAACACGTCTCCACATGCTACCCAGCTTACCAAATCTGCCCAATTATGCAGTGAATGGCGGAATTCTCACCATGTAGAACTAGCAGATTAGCTGCATGTACTATGGCTGGTATTATATATTGTACTACAGCTGGTGTCCTCGCCAAATCTATTTTATAGTAATAACTAGGAAATTCCTTACTACAAAGTAGTCACGCTAAGGCCGTTGTGTGCATCCGCGGCCGGTGTTCCGTTTTTTTTTCGCGGACCCATTGACTTTCAATGGGTCCGTGGAAAAATCGGAAAATGCACCGTTTTGCAGCCGCATCCGTGATCCGTGTTTCCTGTCCGTCAAAAAAATATGACCTGTCCTATTTTTTTGACGGACAACGGTTCACGGACCCATTCAAGTCAATGGGTCCGTGAAAAAACACGGATGCACACAAGATTGGCATCCGCGTCCGTGGCAGTAGGCTACTTTCACACAGACGGATCCGCTGATCCGTCTGCATAAAAGCTTTTTCAGAGATGAGTTTTCACTTCGTGAAAACTCAGATCCAACAGTATATTCTAACACAGAGGCGTTCCCATAGTGATGGGGACGCTTCTAGTTAGAATATACTTTAAACTGTGTACATGACTGCCCCCTGCTGCCTGGCAGCACCCGATCTCTTACAGGGGGCTGTGATCCGCACAATTAACCCCTCAGGTGCTGCACCTGAGGGGTTAATTGTGCGCATCATAGCCCACTGTAAGAGATCATGTGCTGCCAGGCAGGAGGGGGCACACCCCCCTCCCTCCCCAGTTTTAAATTCATTGGTGGCCAGTGGGCCCCCCCTCCCTCCCTTGTATTTAACACATTGGTGGCCAGTGCGGCCGGCCCCCCCTCCCTCCCCTGTAGATTCATTGGTGGCCAGTGGGCCCCCCCCTCCCCCTCCTAATTAAAATCTCCCCCCCCCCATCATTGGTGGCAGCGGAGAGTACCGATCGGAGTCCCAGTTTAATCGCTGGGGCTCCGATCGGTAACCATGGCAACCAGGACGCTACTGCAGTCCTGGTTGCCATGGTTACTTAGCAATTTTTAGAAGCATTATACTTACCTGCGAGCTGCGATGTCTGTGACCGGCCGGGTGCTCCTCCTACTGGTAAGTGACAGGTCTGTGCTATAAGCAATGCGCCGCACAGACCTTTCACTTACCAGTAGGAGGAGCGCCCGGCCGGTCACAGACATCGCAGCTCGCAGGTAAGTATAATGCTTCTAAGAATTGCTAAGTAACCATGGCAACCAGGACTGCAGTAGCGTCCTGGTTGCCATGGTTACCGATCGGAGCCCCAGCGATTAAACTGGGACTCCGAACGGTACTCTCCGCTGCCACCAATGATGGGGGGGGGGGGGTTTTAATTAGGAGGGGGGGGGAGGGGGGCCCACTGGCCACCAATGAATCTACAGTACTACAGGGGAGGAAGGGGGGGGGCCGGCCGCACTGGCCACCAATGTGTTAAATACAAGGGAGGGAGGGGGCAGTCATGTAAACAGTTATTTTAGTATATTCTAACTTGAAGCGTCCCCATCACCATGGGAACGCCTCTGTGTTAGAATATACTGTCGGATCTGAGTTTCACGATCTAACTCAAATCCGATGGTATATTCTAACATAGAGGCGTTCCCATGGTGATAGGGACGCTTCAAGTTAAAATATACCATCGGATCGGAGAAAACTCAGATCCGATGGTATAAAAGGGACTCCTGACTTTACATTGAAAGTCAATGGGGGACGGATCCGTTTGCAATTGCACCATATTGTGTCAACGTCAAACGGATCCGTCCCCATTGACTTGCATTGTATTTCAGGACGGATCCGTTTGGCTCCGCACGGCCAGGCGGACACCAAAACGACTTTTTTTTCATGTCCGTGGATCCTCCAAAAATGAAGGAAGACCCACGGACAAAAAAACGGTCACGGATCACGGACCTACGGAACCCCGTTTTTGTGGACCTTAAACGAAAACGGTCGTGTGCATCAGGCCTAACTGTGTAGACACAACGTATGCGCCTAAACCTACCCCCTCCTACAAAACTTCTCAGCTTACAAGAAGGGAGAAGATATGGTATTACTTATGGTCTGCAATTGTAATATCAGACAAATTTAAAGGAAGACCTATAAGACTATGCCACGTTGTTTTTTGTTTTCAGGCTTCACCACTTTAATTTCCTGTGCCAAAATACTACTAGAATATGTACATGCATAACATGCAGGCATATAAAAGTATGACTGTACAGCAAGAGGAGTGAAGCAAATAGCTCAGTTACACTTGATTTCCTCTGATAGTAACTATAAGAACAGTACTAAACCCTTACCCTTATGCCACAACCATTATCCTGGATCTGAATTAATTTCATCCCACCTTCTTTAACAGTCACTTGAATATTTGTTGACTTGGCATCTAAACTGTAAAAAAGAAAAAAATACATTTATACTCACATCCGTACATACTACAAATTACTACTAGAAGACTAGTGTAAGCAACACCAAGCCAAACTGTAATTCAACATGCATCCTTAGGGTCCATTCACCTGTCCGCAAAATGCTAAATGCACATTGCCAGTGTACGTGTTTTGCGGATCTCAATGCAGCATAGAAGACAGGGAATGAAACCTCTGGGTGCAACAGCATCACCCTCATTGCACCTAGGGGTTAATTTGCATATCATAAAAATTTTTTTTTTGGAGGATTGATGTAACATATTGACATGCCTAGGCTACTTCTACGGCTGCAACGATTAATCGACTTTATCGATAATATTCGATAACGGGATTTGTTGTCGACGAATCCAGTTATCGAATAATCGCTGATTCGTTGCTATGCGGGCGGTTTACTTTAAATCAACGCAACTTTATTTTACCTTACAATGAAGCTCCTGTAACAGGCAGAGCGGACGGCGGCGTAACGTCACTTACTCACGTGACGCGCCTGCTCCGCCTCCTTCATTTATAGAGTGGGCGGAGCAGGTGCGTCACGTGAGTGAGTGACGTTACGCCGCCGCCCGCTCTGCCTGTTACCTGAGCTTCATTGTAAGGTAATAAAGATCCGCTGAGTAAGTTACTGCCAGAATAGTCTGCTGTGAGCAGCGGGGCCGGGGCTCTTATGGGAGGGGGATCTGTCCACTGTTATTGGAAAGGGGATCTGTGCACTGTTATGGGAGGGGGATCTGTGGATGACACATATAGCATAAGATGCTATATAGTGTCATCAACAGATCCCCCCTCCCCATAACAGTGCACAGATCCCCCTCCCATAACAGTGCCACCCACAGATCCCCTCCATAACAGTGCCACCCACAGATCCCCTCCATAACCGTGCCATCCACAGATCCCCTCCATAACCGTGCCATCCACAGATCCCCTCCATAACAGTGCCATCCACAGATCCCCTCCATAACAGTGCCATCCACAGATCCCCTCCATAACAGTGCCATCCACAGATCCCCTCCATAACAGTGCCATCCACAATTTGTTTTAATATGGCCTTTGAACATAATTTTTCAAGTAAAATCATATAAACCTCTTTGTTTTGTAATTTTGGTGTTTTTTCCCCGATTAAAATTATCGACAACTAATCAATTATTCAAATAATCGTTAGCTGCAGCCCTAGCTACTTCTATATCCTAAAGGGGTTTTCTGGGACTTAAAGGGGATGTGCAACATTAGGGGTGTTTTTGACAAACCATCCCACTTGCCCAAACCCGTAAAGGAAAGCTTACTTACCTGCTTTCTGAAGCTGGACCCCCCTCCTTCTCCCGGCATGGGATGATCTGCTGCGTTCCCTCACTGAAAATATCTGGTTTAACATCGCTTGAATCCCCTTACATCATGACAAATGGTCACATGACAAAAAGGAATCCAGTCACCACCGCGGCCAATGATTGGCTGCAGGCTATGTCAAACTGGATGTTTTCAGTAAGGAAGTGCAGCGGAGCATTGCAGGCTGGGAGGAGATTTATAAAGACCGCCACAGTGAGAAGCGTCTAAATTGCTGCGGAGGCCTCGCTCTTTCACCTAAGCCCCATCTCTTTTCTCACCACTTTAGAAAAGTGTCGAAGAAGCTTAAAGAGGACCTTTCATGGGTCCAGACATTATAAAACTAAGTAGCAGGATACCTAGGGCATAGTGCAGGGATCTAACTGCACTTACTATTTTTTCTGGGCACCACTCTGTTCGCCCGCTGTGGCCCCCGTTGTATTCTCCCGCCTGGTATGCTAATTTTAGCATCGGAGCAATGAGGAGGAGACGGAGTCTTTCTCCGTGGGTGTCTCCTTCTCCCTGGCTGTGACGCTCTCCGTTGGGATTGGACAGCGCTACAGCCAGGGAGAAGGAGACGCCCACGGAGAAAGACTCAGTCTCCTCCTCATTGCTCCGATGCTAAAATTAGCATACCAGGCGGGAGAATACAACGGGGGCCACATCGGCTGAACGGAGCTGCGCCCAGGAAAAATAGTAATTGCAGTTAGATCCCTGTGTTCCGTTACATTTCCCTACCTCGTGAGATTTCCCTACCCTCGTCACTTCCGGCCGCACCGTACATGACGTGAGGAGGTGTGCCGCGTAGGCGCACAACGACGCGATAGCAGAGTTAGCTGGACACTGGCCGACACTGCGCATGCGCCAGGAGTCTCACCAGCGGTTAGGGTAGGGAAAAATTACGGGCCAGTGTGCAGGGGCGGTGATCGGATGGATGTTCTCAGCTGGAGAAAAAGGAGATTTTTGTGAAACTCACCTGTAAAATCTTTTTCTCGTAATTTCCATTGGGGGACACAGACCATGGGTATAGCTTAGAGATATTACTAGGAGGGACACTATGCAAAAAAAGAAGCTCCTCCTCCTCGGGCTATACCCCCAGGCACCTCCAGGAGAACTTCAGTCGTTGCAAAAGCAGTAGGAGAAGGAGAACGGAAACAAAACATTATGGAAACCATCACACAGCACACCCTAAGGCGTAAACCAAAAAAGGGGGCGGGAGCTGTGTCCCCCAATGGAAATTACGAGAAAAAGATTTTACAGGTGAGTTTCACAAAAATCTCCTTTTCTCGTTCATTCCATTGGGGGACACAGACCATGGGACGTCCCAAAGCAGTCCATGGGGTGGGAAAAAAGAACAAATCCAACACCGCCAGGAATAAACGTCCAGTAGTCAAACCGGAACCACAGCCTGCAATACCCTGCGCCCAAGAGCAGCATCAGCCGAGGCCAGAGAGTGTAACTGATAAAACTTTGTGAAAGTATGTAAGGACGACCAAGTGGCCGCCTTACACAACTGGGAAACGGATGCGCGATTGCGTCTAGCCCAGGAAGCACCCACTGCCCTTGTGGAGTGAGCGGTAATCCGCGACGGCGGAACGTGGCCGCGAGCGCGATATGCCGCAGCAATAGCGGAACGGATCCACCGCGCCACGGTGACCTTGGAAGCCGCCAGGCCCTTACGGGACCCTTCAGGAATCACAAAGAGAGAGTCTGAACGCCGGAAGGAAGCGGTAGCCCCCAGGTACACCTTCAGGGCCCTGACGACGTCCAGGGAGTGGAGAGCACATTCCTTGGGGTTCACCGGAGAAGGACAAAAAGAGGGCAGGACAAGATCCTCGTTAAGGTGGAAGGGAGAAACCACCTTGGGCAAAAAAGAAGGCACCGGCCTGAGCACCACCTTATCCTGGTGAAAGACCAGAAAAGGTTCCCGGCAGGAAAGTGCGGCCAGCTCCGAAACTCGCCTGATGGAGGTTATGGCCACCAGAAAAACTACCTTCCAGGTGAGTAAAACCAGAGAGATCTCCCTCAGAGGTTCAAAAGGCGCCGCCTGAAGGGCGCGCAGAACCAAGTTGAGATCCCAGGGGGGCAAGGGAGGCACATACGGAGGAACCGAATGCGCCACCCCCTGCAGGAAGGTTTTTACAGGTCTCAAAAAGGCAATGGACCTCTGAAAAAAGATAGCCAAAGCAGAAACCTGACCCTTTAAAGAACTGAGCGACAGACCCATGTCGAGGCCGGACTGGAGAAAAGACAGCACCACTGGGACAGAGAAACGTAGGGGCGAGTAGCCCGATTTCTCACAAAACACCAGGAAGGCCTTCCAGGTGCGATAATAGATTCGTGAAGAAGCCGGCTTTCGAGCCCTGATCATGGTTCTTACCACCGCATCAGAGAAGCCTCTCTTCCTCAGGATGGCGGTCTCAACAGCCACGCCGTTAAACGCAGCTGCCGTGAATTCTGGTGGAAGAGCGGCCCCTGAGACAAGAGATCCTCTCTGTCGGGCAGAGGCCACGGGACGTCCGCCAACATACGCGCGACGCTGGAGAACCAGGCGCGACGAGGCCAATCCGGAGCGACGAGAATGGTTGGTATCCCCTCCGCCTCGATCTTGCGCAGCACCTTCGGCAACAGAGGAATCGGAGGGAAGACGTAAAGGAGGCTGAACCGCTGCCATGGAAATACCAGCGCGTCCACCCCGTCCGCCCGTGGGTCTCGAGCGCGGGCAAGATACACCGGCACCTTGTGGTTGAGCCGGGAAGCCATCAAATCTACGTCCGGACGGCCCCAGCGGTGGCAGATGTCCTCGAACACCTCCGGATGGAGAGACCACTCTCCCGGATCCACCTTGGTGCGACTCAGAAAATCCGCCGTCCAATTGTCGACTCCCGGGATGTACACTGCCGACAATACTGGAACATGAGACTCCGCCCATAAGAGGATCCTCGCTACTTCCCGCATTACTGCCCGACTGCGAGTCCCGCCCTGATGGTTGACATAAGCCACAGCCGTGGCATTGTCCGACTGAACCCGCACCGGGCGAGTCGCCAGGAGAGGAGTCCAATGGGAGAGGGAGTGGAAAATCGCCCTCAATTCCAAAACGTTTATCGGGAGACGGGATTCCTCCGTCGACCAGACACCCTGAACTGTGAGGTTCCGGAGAACACCTCCCCAACCGATGAGGCTGGCGTCGGTGGTGACTATCGTCCAGGAGAACGGAAGGAAGGACTTTCCTGACGATAGGTTCAGGGGAGACTGCCACCAAGGGAGAGACGCTCGAACTTGCCGGGACAGACGAACAGGAGTGTCTAGACCCCGAGGGTTCTTGTTCCAGAGGGCAAGGATCATCTGTTGTAGCGGACGAGTGTGAAATTGGGCGTACGGAATCGCCTCGAAAGAGGAGACCATAAGGCCCAGCACCCGCATGCACTCCCGAATGGTGGGACGTGGAGAGCGTAGAAGGAGCACTATTGCCAGACGAATCTGGGAAGCCTTGGAATCTGGAAGAAACACCCGAGAAATCGAGGTGTCCAAGATCATCCCCAGGAACGAAAGTCTCTGGGAGGGGTGCAGAGAGGACTTGGGGAGATTGATCAGCCATCCGAACCGTTCCAGGGATTGAACCGTGATTCGGATGCTGTCCTCGGCCTGTGGAAGAGACGGAGCTTTTATCAAGATGTCGTCTAGGTATGGTAACAAAGAGATGCCCCTGGTGCGAAGAAGCGCCATGAGAGGCGCCAGAATCTTCGTAAAAACTCGAGGGGCGGTTGCCAACCCAAAAGGTAGGGCGACGAACTGGTAATGACGCCCCCCTATGGCAAAGCGCAGAAAGCGATGGTGGGACTCTGCAATAGGGACGTGCAAGTAGGCGTCTTGAATGTCCACAGACGCGAGAAATTCTCCTGGACTCAGAGAAGCAATAACGGAGCGAAGGGACTCCATGCGAAACTTCCGCACCCGTAGAAACTTGTTGAGAAGTTTTAGATCCAAGATTGGACGCACTGACCCCTCTTTCTTTGGAACAACGAACAGGTTTGAGTAAAAACCTGTCCCTTGCTCTTCTGGGGGAACGGGGGAAATGACACCACGGTCCAGAAGAGAGGAGACCGCAAAAAAGAGGTCCGAGGCCCTGGCTGGATCCCCCGGAACGCGAGAAGGGAAAAAACGTTCCGGCGGGCTGGACGCGAACTCCAACTTGTAGCCGGACGTCACCACTTCCAGAGCCCAGGCGTCCTGAACGTGAGCCCTCCAGACCTGTTGAAAGGAGAGCAGACGGCCCCCCACCACGAGGGGTGGGGGCACCCCTTCATGCGGAGGGTTGCTTGGGAGCAGGAGGACGGGCTGACTGCGCCCGAGGCCGCCAAGAAGGCTGGGGCTTGAAGAAAGGCTTCTTGCGGGAGTCCTGGGACCCCCCTGCCGATGAGGATGACGGCGTCCTGGCAGTGGAGAAGCGACGAAAGGACTGGCCCCGGAAACCTGAAGGCCGAGACCGAAAGGGACGCTTGGTCCTGGGCTGGGGTAGATGAGTGCTCTTGCCCCCTGTTGCGGCAGAAATGAATTCATCTAGTTGAGCCCCAAAGAGCCTGGACCCTTCAAAGGGAAGGTTAGCGAGGGATCGCTTGGATGAGGCATCAGCATCCCACACCTTCAGCCAGACTTCCCTGCGCTGAATGACAGAGAGGGCCGAAATACGGGCAAAGAGGGAGCCGATGTCCATTGAAGCCTCACAGAGATATTTAGACGCTTGAGACATCTGGATGATAAAATCCAGAGTATCTGCAGAGGCGTCCTGCTCTGACAGATCCTGGTGGTGGCGCTGCAACCACGTTGTAAGGGCTCTGGCGACCCAAGCCGACGCAAAGGCCGGTCGCAGGGAAGCGCCCGCCAGCGAGAAGATGGACTTGGAAAGTGAATCCAAACGTCTGTCCACCGCATCCTGCAGAGAGGAACCGTCTAGGACGGGAAGGGCCGTGTTCTTGGCTAACCTGGCCACCGGAGGATCTACCTTAGGGGAAGAAGTCCACTTTTCCACTGTGTCAGCTGGAAAAGGATAAAGCGTATCCATACGCTTGGTGGCCGAAAATTTTTGATTAGGTCGATCCCAAGCTTTTGATAGGACCGCAGTGAATTCCTCGTGAATAGGGAACACGGCGGACTCCTGTTTCTTGGGTGGAAAAAGGGAGAACTCCCGACTAGTGGAGGGAGGAGAATCCCCTTGTATATTAAAAGTGTCACGGACAGCTGCCACCAACTCGGTTACCATGGTGGAAAGCTTAGGCAGGGGTTCCCGCTCCGTGACTTCGTCCGATCCGGACAATTCCCCATCGGATTTGCGCTCCCTGCGAGGGGGAGAGTCAACCGGGCATGCCTCAAGGCGAGGGGGAGAAGCGGAGTCATCCGAGGAGGAATGCTGCCGCTCACGCTGCCTTTTAGAAGTCAGACGCCCTCTGTGAGAGTCGCTGAGAGGGGATGGAGTGGTGGATGCCACTGGAGTAGTAGCCGCCATGCGCTCCATGAAGGACATGGCTGCCTTGGCAACTAAGGCCAGATCAGCTGCCGCATTAGACATGGCGGAGGCCCAGGCGGGTACCGCTGGATCCGCAGGGGCAGAGGGAGGACCGGGCTGAGCAAGAGAAGGAGGCTGATCCTGTCCGGGAGCAGGGCATGAGTCACAGGAACCAGTGACAGAAAAAGGCCTAAGGCATATTTTACATGACTCCAGTGGAGCCTGAGAGGAAGCCTTGGAAGGCTTAGGGGCCCCAGGTTTAGGCATGATGGTATTCCAAAAAAGATTTCCTACCAGGTTGCTGCAATTCCTACCACCCAGGCAACAGCAGAAGTCTCCGGTCACCGAGAACTGAGGAGCTGCACGGCCGCAATCCAGCAGAGTCTCCGGCGTAGGGAGAGACAGAGCTGGACGCCGAGGCTCCGCCCCCTTGGACGCGTCATTGCGGCGCGAAATAAGCGCGCGAAATAAGCGCGCGCACTTCAAATACACCCCTTCGCCAGAAACGGCGCAGCGGGGGTTAATATCGGGAGGAGCAGGCCGGCGGGAGCTGCAGAGAGCGCAGCGGCCATAAGATAAAATACACTCCTTCAGTGCCAAGATTGCCGCCGGTGCGGCCATAGTCTGAGCTGCAGGCAGGTATCAGTGGAATCACCAGCCCTCCCCAGAAGGGCCCCCTCCCAACGGGAAAAAATGCCCCCAGCCGGTCCTTCTCTAGCTCACCTCAGGTCACAGAGCGCCAGACAGACGACATGAAGGGGTGGGGGGAGGGGGGGGAAAGGAGGGAGATTGAAGCAGGCAATACTTATCTGCACAGCATGCTCCCTCGATGTCCAGACCAGCAGGGATTCACCTCTTCAGACGTCTGACTCCAATCAAGGAGAGCAGTGCTGAGAGCGCAGCGGCCGCAGTCTAAGTGAATAGAAAATACACCATATGCAAAGGCGTCCTGCCTCTGCCGAAATCAAGTTGCCGTTGCGCTGTAGGCAGGTAGGAAAGGCATATCCGTAGGCAGGAATCACCAGCCCTACCCAGAAGGCCCCCTCCCATAGTAAAAAAAGGCCCTCAGCAGGTCCTTTTCTAGCTCACCCAGGCGACCTCAGAGTGCCAGACAAACGACATGAAGATAGGGGGGGGGGGGGGGAGGGAGATTGAAGCAGGCAATACTTATCTGCTCAGCATGCTCCCTCGATGTCCAGACCAGCAGGGATTCACCTCTTCAGACATCTGACTCCAAAGGAGGTCAGTGCTCTGGTGGAGGGTAGGCAGCAGGTGTTCCAGCAGCTGGTGGGATGCCAGAGCTTACATGTCGAGCCTGGATCCACTTTTCTTCTGTGGGGGAATGGGAGGTAGCCAGGAACCTTCAGAAGACCGTGGCAGACCCTCCACAGGGGCCAGGAAAGCGCAATGCTGACCTGCGTCCCCATCTGAAACCAGAAAAAAATAACAAACAGGAGAAGAATAAATGTCAACCTCCTTGAACGGACACTAAGCAAAGACTGAAGTTCTCCTGGAGGTGCCTGGGGGTATAGCCCGAGGAGGAGGAGCTTCTTTTTTTGCATAGTGTCCCTCCTAGTAATATCTCTAAGCTATACCCATGGTCTGTGTCCCCCAATGGAATGAACGAGAAAGGAGATTTTTGTGAAACTCACCTGTAAAATCTTTTTCTCGTAATTTCCATTGGGGGACACAGACCATGGGTATAGCTTAGAGATATTACTAGGAGGGACACTATGCAAAAAAAGAAGTCCTCCTCCTCGGGCTATACCCCCAGGCACCTCCAGGAGAACTTCAGTCGTTGCAAAAGCAGTAGGAGAAGGAGAACGGAAATAAAACACTATGGAAACCATCACACAGCACACCATAAGGCGTAAACCAAAAAAGGGGCGGGAGCTGTGTCCCCCAATGGAAATTACGAGAAAAAGATTTTACAGGTGAGTTTCACAAAAATCTCCTTTTCTCGTTCATTCCATTGGGGGACACAGACCATGGGACGTCCCAAAGCAGTCCATGGGGTGGGAAAAAAGAACAAATCCAACACCGCCAGGAATAAACGTCCAGCAGTCAAACCGGAACCACAGCCTGCAATACCCTGCGCCCAAGAACAGCACCAGCTGAGGCCAGAGAGTGTAACTGATAAAACTTTGTGAAAGTATGTAAGGGCGGCCGCCTTACACAACTGGGAAACGGATGCGCGATTGCGTCTAGCCCAGGAAGCTCCCACTGCCCTTGTGGAGTGAGCGGTAATCCGCGACGGCGGAACATGTCCACGAGCGCGATATGCCGCAGCAATAGCGGAACGGATCCACCGCGCCACGGTGACCTTGGAAGCCGCCAGGCCCTTACGGGACCCTTCAGGAATCACAAAGAGAGAGTCTGAACGCCGGAAGGAAGCGGTAGCCCCCAGGTACACCTTCAGAGCCCTGACGACGTCCAGGGAGTGGAGAGCGCATTCCTTGGGGTTCGCCGGAGAAGGACAAAAAGAGGGCAGGACAAGATCCTCGTTAAGGTGGAAGGAAGAAACCACCTTGGGCAAAAAAGAAGGCACCGGTCTGAGCACCACCTTATCCTGGTGAAAGACCAGAAAAGGTTCCCGGCAGGAAAGTGCGGCCAGCTCCGAAACTCGCCTGATGGAGGTTATGGCCACCAGAAAAACTACCTTCCAGGTGAGTAAAACCAGAGAGACCTCCCTCAAAGGTTCAAAAGGCGCCGCCTGAAGGGCGCGCAGAACCAAGTTGAGATCCCAGGGGGGCAAGGGAGGCACAGAATGCGCCAGCCCCTGCAGGAAGGGTTTTACAGGTCCCAAAAAGGCAATGGACCTCTGAAAAAAAAAAAGCCAAAGCAGAAACCTGACCCTTCAAAGAACTGAGCGACAGACCCATGTCGAGGCCGGACTGGAGAAAGGACAGCACCAATGGGACAGAGAAACGTAGGGGCGGGTAGCCCGATTTCTCACAAAAAAACAGGAAGGCCTTCCAGGTGCGATAATAGATTCGTGAAGAAGCCGGCTTCCGAGCCCTGATCATGGTTCTCACCACCGCATCAGAGAAGCCTCTCTTCCTCAGGATGGCGGTCTCAACAGCCACGCCGTTAAACGCAGCTGCCGTGAATTCTGGTGGAAGAGCGGCCCCTGAGACAGGAGATCCTCTCTGTCAGGCAGAGGCCACAGAACGTCCGCCAACATACGAGCGACGCTGGAGAACCAGGCGCGGTGAGGCCAATCCGGAGCGACGAGAATGGTTGGTATCCCCTCCGCCTCGATCTTGCGCAGCACCTTCGGCAACAGAGGAATCGGAGGGAAGACGTAAAGGAGGCTGAACCGCTGCCATGGAGATACCAGCGCGTCCACCCCGCCCGCCTGTGGGTCTCGAGCGCGGGCTAGATACACCGGCACCTTGTGGTTGAGCCGGGAAGCCATCAAATCTACGTCCGGACGGCCCCATCGGAGGCAGATGTCCTCGAACACCTCCGGATAGAGAGACCACTCTCCCGGATCCACCTTGGTGCGACTCAGAAAATCCGCCGTCCAATTGTCGACTCCCGGGATGTACACTGCCGACAATACTGGAACATGAGACTCCGCCCATAAGAGGATCCTCGCTACTTCCCGCATTACTGCCCGACTGCGAGTCCCGCCCTGATGGTTGACATAAGCCACAGCCATGGCATTGTTCGACTGAACCCGCACCGGGCGAGTCGCAAGGAGAGGAGTCCAATGGGAGAGGGAGTGGAAAATCGCCCTTAATTCCAAAACGTTTATCGGGAGACGGGATTCCTCCGTCGACCAGACACCCTGAACTGTGAGGTTCCGGAGAACACCTCCCCAACCGATGAGGCTGGCGTCGGTGGTGACTATCGTCCAGGAGAACGGAAGGAAGGACTTTCCCGACGATAGGTTCAGGGAAGACTGCCACCAAGGGAGAGAGGCTCAAACTTGCCGGGACAGACGAACAGGAGTGTCTAGACCCCGAGGGTTCTTGTTCCAGAGGGCAAGGATCATCTGTTGTAGCGGACGAGTGTGAAATTGGGCGTACGGAATCGCCTCGAAAGAGGAGACCATAAGGCCCAGCACCCGCATGCACTCCCGAATGGTGAGACGTGGAGAGCGTAGAAGGAGCACCACTGCCAGACGAATCTGGGAAGCCTTGGAATCTGGAAGAAACACCCGAGAAATCGAGGTGTCCAAGATCATCCCCAGGAACGAGAGTCTCTGGGAGGGGTGCAGAGAGGACTTGGGGAGATTGATCAGCCACCCGAACCGTTCCAGGGATTGAACTGTGATTCGGACGCTGTCCTCGGCCTGTGGAAGAGACGGAGCTTTTATCAAGATGTCGTCTAGGTATGGTAACAAAGAGATGCCCCTGGTGCGAAGAAGCGCCATGAGAGGCGCCAGAATCTTTGTAAAAACTCGAGGGGCGGTCGCCAACCCAAAAGGTAGGGCGACGAACTGGTAATGACGCCCCCCTATTGCAAAGCGCAGAAAGCGATGGTGGGACTCTGCAATAGGGACGTGCAAGTAGGCGTCTTGAATGTCCACAGACGCGAGAAATTCTCCTAGAAGCAGAGAAGCAATAACGGAGCGAAGGGACTCCATGCGAAACTTCCGCACCCGTAGAAACTTGTTGAGAAGTTTTAGATCCAAGATTGGACGCACTGACCCCTCCTTCTTTGGAACAACAAACAGGTTTGAGTAAAAACCTGTCCCTTGCTCTTCTGGGGGAACGGAGGAAATGACACCACGGTCCAGAAGAGAGGAGACCGCAAAAAAGAGGTCCGAGGCCCTGGCTGGATCCCCCGGAACGCGAGAAGGGAAAAAACGTTCCGGCGGGCTGGACGCGAACTCCAACTTGTAGCCGGACGTCACCACTTCCAGAGCCCAGGCGTCCTGAACGTGAGCCCTCCAGACTTGTTGAAAGGAGAGCAGACTGCCCCCCACCAGGAGGGATGGGGGCACCCCTTCATGCGGAGGGTTTGCTTGGGAGCAGGAGGACGGGCTGACTGCGCCCGAGGCCGCCAAGAGGGCTGGGGCTTGAAGAAAGGCTTCTTGCGGGAGTCCTGGGATCCCCCTGCTGATGAGGACGACGGCGTCCTGGCAGTGGAGAAGCGACGAAAGGACTGACCCCAGAAACCTGAAGGCCGAGACCGAAAGGGACGCTTGGTCCTGGGCTGGGGTAGATGAGTGCTCTTGCCCCCAGTTGCGGCAGAAATGAATTCATCTAGTTGAGCCCCAAAGAGCATGGACCCTTCAAAGGGAAGGTTAGCGAGGGAACGCTTGGATGAGGCATCAGCATCCCACACCTTCAGCCAGACCTCCCTGCGCTGAATGACAGAGAGGGCCGAAATACGGGCAAAGAGGGAGCCGATGTCCATTGAAGCCTCACAGAGATATTTAGAAGCTTGAGACATCTGGATGATAAAATCCAGAGTATCTGCAGAGGCGTCCTGCTCTGACAGATCCTGGTGGTGGCGCTGCAACCACGTCGTAAGGGCTCTGGCGACCCAAGCCGACGCAAAGGCCGGTCGCAGGGAAGCGCCCGCCAGTGAGAAGATGGACTTGGAAAGTGAATCCAAACGCCTGTCCACCGCATCCTGCAGAGAGGAACCGTCTAGGACGGGAAGGGCCGTGTTCTTGGCTAACCTGGCCACCGGAGGATCTACCTTAGGGGAAGAAGTCCACTTTTCCACTGTGTCAGCTGGAAAAGGATAAAGCGTATCCATACGCTTGGTGGCCGAAAATTTTTGATTAGGTCGATCCCAAGCTTTTGATAGGACCGCAGTGAATTCCTCATGAATAGGGAACACGGTGGACTCCTGTTTCTTGGGTGGAAAAAGGGAGAACTCCCGACTAGTGGAGGGAGGAGAATCCCCTTGTATATTAAAAGTGTCACGGACAGCTGCCACCAACTCGGTTACCATGGTGGAAAGCTTAGGTAGGGGTTCCCGCTCCGTGACTTCGTCCGATCCGGACAATTCCCCATCGGATTTGCGCTCCCTGCGAGGGGGAGAGTCAACCGGGCATGCCTCAAGGCGAGGGGGAGAAGCGGAGTCATCCGAGGAGGAATGCTGCCGCTCACGCTGCCTTTTAGAAGTCAGACGCCCTCTGTGAGAGTCACTGAGAGGGGATGGAATGGTGGATGGCACTGGAGTAGTAGCCGCCATGCGCTCCATGAAGGACATGGCTGCCTTGGCAACTAAGGCCAGATCAGCTGCCGCATTAGACATGGCGGAGGCCCAGGCGGGTACCGCTGGTTCCGCAGAGGCAGAGGGAGGACCGGGCTGAGCAAGAGAAGGAGGTTGATCCTGTCCAGGAGCAGGGC
This sequence comes from Bufo bufo, assembly GCF_905171765.1. NCBI lineage: Eukaryota > Metazoa > Chordata > Amphibia > Anura > Bufonidae > Bufo > Bufo bufo. Next base: position 245,985,040 of record NC_053393.1, on the reverse strand, counting down.
ATGAGTCACAGGAACCAGTGACAGAAAAAGGCCTAAGGCATATCTTACATGACTCCAGTGGAGCCTGAGAGGAAGCCTTGGAAGGCTTAGGGGCCCCAGGTTTTGGCATGATGGTATTCCAAAAAAGATTTCCTACCAGGTTGCTGCAATTCCTACCACCCAGGCAACAGCAGAAGTCTCCGGTCACCGAGAACTGAGGAGCTGCACGGCCGCAATCCAGCAGAGTCTCCGGCGTAAGGAGAGATAGAGAGAGAGCGGGACGCCGAAGCTCCACCCCCTAGAACGCGTCATAGCGGCGCGAAATAAGCGCGCGCGCAATTTAAAATACACCCTTTCGCCTGGTACGGCGCAGCGGGGGTTAATATATGAAGGAGCGGTCCGGCGGGGAGCTGCAGAGAGCGCAGCGGCCGCAGTCTAAGTGAATAGAAAATACACCATATGCAAAGGCGTCCTGCCTCTGCCGAAATCAAGTTGCCGTTGCGCTGTAGGCAGGTAGGAAAGGCATATCCGTAGGCAGGAATCACCAGCCCTACCCAGAAGGCCCCCTCCCATAGTAAAAAAAGGCCCTCAGCAGGTCCTTTTCTAGCTCACCCAGGCGACCTCAGAGTGCCAGACAAACGACATGAAGATAGGGGGGGGGGGGGGGGGGGGGATTGAAGCAGGCAATACTTATCTGCTCAGCATGCTCCCTCGATGTCCAGACCAGCAGGGATTCACCTCTTCAGACATCTGACTCCAAAGGAGGTCAGTGCTCTGGTGGAGGGTAGGCAGCAGGTGTTCCAGCAGCTGGTGGGATGCCAGAGCTTACATGTCGAGCCTGGATCCACTTTTCTTCTGTGGGGGAATGGGAGGTAGCCAGGAACCTTCAGAAGACCGTGGCAGACACTCCACAGGGGCCAGGAAAGCGCAATGCTGACCTGCGTCCCCATCTGAAAACAGAAAATAACAAACAGGAGAAGAATAAGCGTCAACCTCCTTGAACGGACACTAAGCAAAGACTGAAGTTCTCCTGGAGGGGCCTGGGGGTATAGCCCGAGGAGGAGGAGCTTCTTTTTTTGCATAGTGTCCCTCCTAGTAATATCTCTAAGCTATACCCATGGTCTGTGTCCCCCAATGGAATGAACGAGAAATAATAAAGGAACGGCACATCATAGTCATAAGAATAGATGCTCCAAAACTGTTATTACATGGGGAATGCATGAAGCTATTAAAGGGAGTCTTTCACCTATGCTGACCATTGTACAGGGTGGGCCATTTATATGGATACACCTTAATAAAATTGGAATGGTTGGTGATATTAACTTCCTGTTTGTGGCACATTAGTATATGTGAGGGGGAAACTTTTCAAGATGGGTAGTGACCATGGCGGCCATTTTGAATCCAACTTTTTTTTTTTCAATAGGAAGAGGGTCATGTGACACATCAAACTTATTGGGAATTTCACAAGAAAAACAATGGTGTGCTTGGTTTTAACGTAACTTTATTATTTCATGAGTTATTTACAAGTTTATGACCACTTATAAAATGTGTTCAATGTGCTGCCCATTGTGTTGGATTGTCAATGCAACTCTCTTCTCCCACTCTTCACACACTGATAGCAACACCGCAGAAAAAATGCTAGCACAGGCTTCCAGTATCCGTAGTTTCAGGTGCTGCACATCTCGTACCTTCACAGCATAGACAATTGCCTTCAGATGACCCCAAAGATAAAAGTCTAAGGGGGGGGGGGGGAGGGGAGATCGGGAGACCTTGGGGGCCATTCAACTGGCCCACGACGACCAATCCACTTTCCAGGAAACTGTTCATCTAGGAATGCTCGGACCTGACACCCATAATGCGGTGGTGCACCATCTTGCTGGAAAAACTCAGGGAACGTGCCAGCTTCAGTGCATAAAGAGGGAAACACATCATCATGTAGCAATTTTGCATATCCAGTGACCTTGAGGTTTCCATTGATAAAGAATGGCCCCACTATCTTTGTACCCCATATACCACACCATACCATCAATTTTCTTCTGCGTAAACCGAGGGTCCTGTTCCAATTTTTGTTTTGCCCATTCTGCAAATTCAGTGCGCCGATCTGGGTCATCCTCGTTGAGATGCTGCAGTAGCTGGAGTTTGTCAGGGTGCCATTTGTGAGTAGCTAATATCCGTCGAAGGGATGTTCGACTAATGCCACTCTCCAGTGACATGCGGCGAGTGCTACGCTGTGGGCTCTTGCTGAATGAAGCTAGGACAGCCACTGATGTTTCTTCATTAGAGACAGATTTTATGCGTCCACATTTTGGCAAATCCAACACTGAACCAGTTTCACGAAACCTAGCAAGCAGTTTGCTAACTGTAGCATGGGAGATGGGTGGTCTCGTAGGGTGTCTTGCATTGAAATCTGCTGCAATGACCCGGTTACTGCATTTACCAGACATCAACACAATTTCTATCCGCTCCTCACATGTTAACCTCGGCGACATGTCAATGGCTGTAAACAAAGAGAAACTTGTAAATAACTCATGAAAGAATAAAGTTACGTTAAAACCAAGCACACCATTGTTTTTCTTGTGAAATTCCCAATAAGTTTGATGTGTCACATGACCCTCTTCCTATTGAAAAAACAAAAGTTGGATTCAAAATGGCCGACTTCAAAAAGGCCACCATGGTCACCACCCATCTTGAAAGGTTTCCCCCCTCACATATACTAATGTGCCACAAACAGGAAGTTAATATCACCAACCATTCCCATTTTATTAAGGTGTATCCATATAAATGGCCCATCCTGTAGAACACTAACACCATTATCGGCATTATAGTCCCCATATGGGAATGCTACTTACTGTTTAGCTGTCCGTCGCTTATTTTCTTCAAAAAACACTTTTCTTCATTATGCAAATTAGGTCTGAACGTGCCCTGGGGCGGCGTTCAATCGGCCGGTGACCAAGCCCCTGTAACGTTACATTACCCTACTTCGTGAGATTTCCCTACCTCGTAACTTCAGGTTGCACCGGAAATTACGCGAGGAGGCGTGCCGGAGTTACGCCGATCTGCACATGCGCAAAATGACGGTTTAAGGAAATCTCACAGCGGAGTTCAGCTGGACACCACGCATGCGCCGGAGAGCCTCACCAGCCTTAGGGTAGGGAAAAATGACGGCCCAGTGCGCAAGCGCGGCTAACTACAGAACATCCATCCGATCTCCGCGACTGCGCAGTGTGGGGGTAGGGAGATCTGATGGCTATTTTTTCTGTTAAATAAATATATATATAGATCGGATGGATGTTCTGTAGTTAGCCGCGCTTGCGCACTGGGCCGTAATTTTTCCCTACCCTAAGGCTGGTGAGGCTCTCCGGCGCATGCGCAGTGTCCCGGTGTCCAGCTGAACTCCGCTGTGAGATTTCCCTAAACAGTCGTTTTGCGCATGCGCAGATCGGCACAACTCCGGCACGCCTCCTCACGTCATTTCCGGTGCGACCGGAAGTTACGAGGTAGGGAAATCTCACGAAGTATGGTAATGTAACGTTACACCCCTCCTCACTATTCATATAAAACCCCTCCCCTTTCACCCCTCTGGCCTGCCCTAGGTTCTTCAGAAATCCAGCGCTAGCGCCGTTCACAAGATTCGCCGTGCCTGTGCACTTCATTCCCCATTATGAGCAGAAGCACAAGAGCGTTTAATGCGCATGTGCCGGAATGGGGAATGAAGTGGGCAGGCGCGGCAAATCTTGCGAACGGCGCTGGATTTCTGAAGAACCTAGTTGGATTCTAATGTCTGGAAAGCGCCGCGGAATATAGTAGCGCTATATAAGTGCATAAAATAAATAATAGCTAAGGCACTAACTGTCAGTGGTTAGCAGAAGCATCCTACAAATGGATCTTCTGCAGAGATAAGCAGTGTCTTGGTATAGAAATATACACACATATACACACGTGCAGGCAGCATATGCGGTAATGGCTGCGCAGAGAAGGATTACCAGTTCTCTAGAAGCTCCTTGATAGCATTGGCGGGTCGCTGGATGACTTCCCCTGCAGCAATTCTATTCACCACAGTTTCCTCCAGGCGGCGGATGACTCCTGCTGTGGGGGACATAGCGCCGCAGCCCCTGTCTGTCACCGGACACACCGTGCGGTTGTCGCTGACACGCTACGACAGTAGCGTCAGTGTCAGAAGGTTGGCGCGCTGCATAACAAGCGAACACCAATCAGAATCGCGGGTGCCACAGACTGTGCGAGGGAATGTCTGCGCGCCCCAGACGTCTGCGGCGGCGGCCATATTGTCGAAGACCATAATCACATAATTGTCATTGACAAGTTGAGCAAAAATGATGGGAAAGAAGTGTGCTGTTTTGGAGAAGTTCCCATAGAGGATCTAGGGGTTGCTTGCTTCGTGCATTCCCGCGCAGACCCCGGAGAGAGCAGTGCTGATAGTCCGGGGTTCCTGAAAATATGAAGATTTCATATCCCGTCTAGAAATTAGTGTTCAGGTCTCCATAGAGGAGAGCACCGTGGAGTTGTGGTAGTTTGCAGGTAGGTATCAATCATGCACATAGCAGGATATTTTTACACATTAGCCTTGGATAGTTGAGATATGCCCGTTACGTAACTAAAAGCAGAAGTTGTGGTTCTAAACTGACCCTCAGTCTCCACCACTTGGCTCAAGCCCTGAACCTGGACCCTACAGGACACGGCCCTGCTGCCCCCAACAACACGTGTGTGGTAGACCATGGAGACCCACGGTGGTCACATCTGGTCTTCCTGAAGACATTACACCGAGCTGATTGGTTATTTCTGTGGCTGGCCCAGTAGGCATGCAGACATAGTATACCTCACTCAGATAAATGGATCTGATTTCCAAATGTCTGCAACAAATCTGCCATGTGTGAACATACCCAGACAAACCTGCAAAACCTCATTTCAGGGAGGTTTTCTTTTCTTTCACAAACTTTTTATTACATTTTCCATACATATGCAGTATCTGCACACTTTGCTCTATGGTGTGGAGGACTGGGCTCATTACTCTGCCCCAAATTATCCTATTTATGTATATGATTAAAGGGATTCTGTCACCACCTATAAGCCCTGTGAGCTAAACATATGCTCATGTCCAGGGTAGCATTCTGATTTCTAAGGTGGCCTTATAAAAGCTATTTGTGGCTTTATTCTGCGGAAAAACCTGTCAATCATTGAATTAAGGTGCCCAAGCAGGGGAGGTCTGTGGAGGCATGGTGCCCGGCCGCACGCATCGCCGTTCGTGCCCAGCGCCGCCTTCTACTCCTCAGTGCCGCCTCTCCCTCCTCCCCCTTTGAGATCCCGTGTTTGCGCACAGGCTCAGCCTGATGCGCCGTTGCGAACTGCTGGCATCGGCTTGTTCTTGCACTGTGCGCACGCGCCGAGAAGGGGACACTGCTACTAGAGATGGGAAGTTCGGATCTTTCACATGAATCAGTTCATTCAAATTAACCGATTCACGAATTGAATCTTCGGTTCACTCGCTGAGCTGACAAGAAGCAAGTGAACCGAAGCTAAGGTTGCGCAATGCACATCCGCTGTTGACGGAAGCTACGATTCACTTGCTGACTCGCTGAGTCGGCTCTTGGTCTGAGTCAGGAAGTTTATTCTTTAAAGAGGACCTTTCACTAGAATAAAAAATCTAAACTAACTATACAGACATGGAGAGCGGCGCCCAGGGATCCCCCTGCACTTACTATTTTCCCCGTGCGCCGCTCCGTTCGCCCGGTATAGGCTCCGGTATCTTCATAGTTAGGCTCCACCCAGGGTAACCTGTTGGCGTCTCTTTCTCCTATGGTGTAGCGCTGGCCAATCGCAGCACTCAGCTCATAGCCTGAGAGAAAAAAAAACCTCTCAGGCTATGAGCTGAGCGCTGCGATTGGCCAGCGCTACAGCCTGGGAGAAAGAGATGCTGGCAGGTTCCCCTGGGTGGAGCCTAACTATGAAGATACCGGAGCCTATACCGGGCGAACGGAGCGGCGCACGGGGATAATAGTAAGTGCAGGGAGATCCCTGTTCGCCACTCTCCATGTCTGTATAATTAGTTTAGATTTTTTATTCTAGTGAAAGGTCCTCTTTAAAACTCTGTGTGTAAATGTGTAATTATCTACCCCACTGTAGGAAAAAAAACAAGCATCCAGGGGGGGGTGAATTTAACACTGGGGTAAATAATATAATTAAAATGGAGGGTTAAATGTATTTAAAAAAAATACATCTCTCTCAATAGTTAGGCCTCTTTCACACTTGCGTTGTCCGGATCCGGCGTGTACTCCACTTGCCGGAATTACACGCCGGATCCGGAAAAACGCAAGTGTACTGAAAGCATTTGAAGACGGATCCGTGTTCAAAATGCTTACAGTGTTACTATGGCAGCCCGGACGCTATTAAAGTCCTGGTTGCCATAGTAGGAGCGGGGAGCGGTATACTTACAGTCCGCGCGGCTCCCGGGGCGCTCCAGAATGACGTCAGAGCGCCCCATGCGCATGGATGACGTGCCATGCGATCACGTGATCCATGCGCTTGGGGCGCCCTGACATCACTCTGGAGCGCCCCGGGCGCCGCACGGACGGTAAGTATGCTGCTCCCCTGCTCCCCGCTACACTTTACCATGGCTGCCAGGACTTTAGCGTTCTGGAAGCCATGGTAACCATTCCGAAAAAGCTAAACGTCCGATCCGGCAATGCGCCGAAACGACGTTTAGCTTAAGGCCGGATCCGGATCAATGCCTTTCAATGGGCATTAATTCCGGATCCGGCCTTGCGGCAAGTCTTCAGGATTTTTGGCCGGAGCAAAAAGCGCAGCATGCTGCAGTATTTTCTCCGGCCAAAAAATGTTCCGTTCCGGAACTGAAGACATCCTGATGCATCCTGAAAGGATTTAACTCTATTCAGAATGCATTGGGATAATCCTGATCAGGATTCTTCCGGCATAGAGCCCCGACGACGGAACTCTATGCCGGAAGAAAAGAACGCAGGTGTGAAAGAGCCCTTATATAGCTACTGAATGAGACAGAAGGGATTCCTTTAACATATATATCTCCTTGAGAAGCCAAATTGACTCTAAAGGGTTAATTCAACCTGTAATCTAAACTCTGTCCTGTCACTTCTCTTATCTCTGCTGACTGCCATCTGTCCCTTAACCTTATCACTGCTGCAGCCTGGTCATTCGCCTCAGTGTAAACTGTTCTAGTGACTCACGATTCTTTTAACTCAAAGAATCGAATGAGTCTCTAAGTTAGGCTACTTTCACACTTGCGTTTGGGGTTCCACTTGTGAGATCTGTTTGAGGGCTCTCACAAGCAGCCCCGAACTGATCCGTTCATCCCCAATGCATTCTTCTGAATGGATAAGGAACCGTTCAGATTGCATCAGTTTGGCCCCGTTCCGCCTCCAATCTGCTCTGGAGGCGGACACCAAAACGCAGCTTGCAGCATTTTGGTGTCCGCCTGGCCGTGCGGAGCCAAACGGATCCGTCCTGACTTACAATGCAAGTCAATGGGGATGGATCCGTTTGACGTTGACACAATATGGTGCAATTACAAACGGATCCGTCCCCCATTGACTTTCAATGTAAAGTCAGGAGTCCCTATTAATATACCATCGGATCTGAGTTTTCTCCAATCCGATGGTATATTTTAACTTGAAGCGTCCCCATCACCATGGGAACGCCTCTATGTTAGAATATACCATCGGATTTGAGTTAGATCGTGAAAACTCAGATCCGACAGTATATTCTAACACAGAGGCGTTCCCATAGTGATGGGGACGCTTCAAGTTAGAATATACTAAGAACTGTGTACATAACTGCCCCCTGCTGCCTGGCAGCACCCGATCTCTTACAGGGGGCTGTGATCCGCACAATTAATCTCTCAGGTGCCGCACCTGAGGGGTTAATTGTGCCACCTGTAAGAGATCAGGTGCTGCCAGGCAGCAGGGTCCAGACCCCCCTCCCTCCACAGTTTTAAATTCATTGGTGGCCAGTGCGGCCCCTTTCCCTCCCCAGTATTAAATTCATTGGTGGCCAGTGTCTGTGGCCGGCCGGTCGCTCCTCTTACTGGTAAGTGAAAGGTCTGTGCGGCGCATTGCTTATAGCACAGACCTTTCACTTACCAGTAGGAGGAGCACCCGGCCGGCCACAGACAGCGCAGGTAAGTATAATGCTTCTAAAATTGCTAAGTAACCATGGCAGCCAGGACTGCAGTAGCGTCCTGGGTGCCATGGTAACCGATCGGAGCCCCAGCGATTAAACTGGGACTCTGATCGGAACTCTCCGCTGCCACCAATGATGGGGGGGTGGGGTGATTTTAATTAGGGGGGGGGGGGTGGCGGAGAGGGGAGGCCGCACTGGCCACCAATGAATTTAATACTGGGGAGGGAGGGGGGCTGCACTGGCCACCAATGAATTTAATACTGGGGAGGGAGGGGGCCGCACTGGCCACCAATGAATTTAAAACTGGGGGGGGGGGTCTGGCCCCCTGCTGCCTGGCAGCACCTGATCTCTTACAGGGGGCTATGATACCCACAATTAACCCCTCAGGTGCGGCACCTGAGGGGTTAATTGTGCGTATCATAGCCCCCTGTAAGAGATTGGGTGCTGCCAGGCAGCAGGGGGCAGTTATGTACACAGTTCTTAGTATTTTCTAACTTGAAGCGTCCCCATCACCATGAGAACGCCTCTGTGTTAGAATATACTGTCGGATCTGAGTTTTCACGATGTGAAAACTCAGATCTGAAAAAGCTGTTATGCAGACGGATCCGTTCTGAACGGATACCATCGTTTGCATTATAGGTGCGGATCCGTCTGTGCAGATACCAGACGGATCCGCACCGTACGCAAGTGTGAAAGTAGCCTAAGTAGGGTCTTTACATTCTATTAACCTGTAGACTCATTCGATTCTTAGACTCCCTGGACTGTGTGACTCAGTGCTGCTAGTGCTTGCCTGAGCTCTGATTGGTTGCAGGCCAGGGTGGGCGGGGAGGGGAGGGGCTGGCTTCCACTCTAGGATCAGATTATGCTCCTCCCTGCTGGTAAAAGGTTTACTGCGAGTAAACCTTTCCGGAATATATTGTTTCACATGCGGGCGTCAGGGAGCCGCTATCTAATAGCGGGAGACTCCCTGAACGTCCGGGAGACTTGAGATCCCTGTATCATACCTTAAAGGGGTATTGCTGGATTTTACTACTGAAGGTCTGTTCCAGGATAGGCCATCAATATCTGGTCATTGGGAGTCTGACACCCCTCACGTCTGCTGATCAGCTCTTCTGCAGCAGCTCCAGCGCTGGAACTAGGTCTGTCCACTGTGTAGTGGAGCTGGGTACTGTAGTGCTGCAGTAACCAGCTCCATTCTCTACACAGGTATCAGATCCTGGCTGATCAGATATTCATAGCCTTTCCTTGGCTTGGTAATGAATCACGTGATCAAAAAATAAAGTTTAAGGCAGGATCAGACTTGGCGACTGGCAATGATGTAATTCAGCTTGGCATTCACATGGCAAAATCAGTAGAAAAGCCACAACACATCTGGGCCCGGGCATGTTAACTGCGATAACCACTGAGGGCATTGGCTTCATGCGCATTGCTGCAAATGAAGCTGATGCCATGGTTATCACAGTGCACATGCCCGGGTCTGGGGGTAAACTGCACGCGCGGGATCTCGAGAGCTGGAGAGGATGACGTAGGATCATTACAGGGCTGGGGAGGAGTTGAGCGTAAAACGCGGAGGGACCTGGGCTGGGCACTTCGAGCCCTCATTTGCATACCATTAAAACCTTGGTTTTGCAGCTTTAGAAAATCAGACTAAAACAACAAAGGTACGGTTATGATTGTGCAAGAAGGCAATATAAGCAGTGCAGAATGTGAAAAGTTGGTGAAAGACTCCCTTTAAAGGGAACCTGTCACCTCCCAAGACCATCCCAAGCCGCCAGCAGCGTGTTTCTGATGATGCCTTTCTTCCTGACGGCAGATGCAGCAAAAGTACTAACGTTGTTATATCCCCTGCCGGCGCGCTTCTCCACACATGCTTGAAGTCAAGGGGGCAGCGGCATGGTAACAACGCCCCCTTCCCTGCCCCTTCGCTGTGACTGACAGCCGGCTGTTTGGCAAAGGCATCCGAACTCTCTGCATAATCGCTGTCAATCACAGCGAAGGGGGCGTGGTTACCGTGACTGGCCGCTGCCTCCTTGACTTCAAGCATGTGTGGAGAAGCGCGCCAGGCAGGGGATAAAACAACGTTTTCAGTACTTCTGCTGCATGTGCCTTCAGGCATCATCAGAAACACACTGCTGGCGACTTGGGATGGTTTTGGGAGGTGACAGGTTCCCTTTAAAGGGGTTAACCAAGCCCTATAATCTCACCCAAAATGCCTGGGCCCCTCATACTGGTTATACTTACCCTGCTCCTCGGCACCTGCGTCGCTTCTGATGCCTGCATGGCCACCGCTGCATTTCCCCCTCGTGCGCATCAAAACATGTTGGTGGTCGGTGGTAGGTGTTTCAGGCCGTGACAGGGACAAGCCTCCCTAGCATCACGATGGGGGTCATTTACAAAGACCAGCCTTTCACTCCCCTTTTGCGCTGGCTTTGTATGTCTGATTTATGACTAGGCATGCACCAAAAAGTGGTGTAAAATTTTTTGTAAATGACGCCCAATGTGTGATATTTGATGAATTTGGCAAAAATATTTCAGTGCATACTCAAGCAAAACTGACTTCGTAAGCATGCGGCTACCTGGCGATTTTGGCTGTGATATGCCCAAGTATCGCAGTGTAGCAGGGCTGCCATAGGAGTTAATGGGGTCGCAGTGTGACTAGCATGTTTGCTGCTACGGCACCGTGCAAATCGCCAAAAATCAATCGGCGTTGGATTTCTGTGATTCGCATGTTGCGATTCGCATGGTTTCTGTCACGGCCACAATCGCTGTGTAGTAGAACCCTTACCCTCATAATAAATTCCCCCATCAGTCTTTATACACATCCTCAGTGTATGATCCATTCCTGGTATTGACATCAAAAAGTCTGCACATGTAAGGCTATTATAGGGACTTATATGGCGCTGTAGATCACACTCCTTTCTGTTTTGAGATAATTGCTCTTTGTAATAGTACCTTTCCAATAGAGCCCAATCCTGGGGTGCTGTGTACTTGGCATTGCAGCCATAGGCCTTCTAAAAAATAACTATGGATTGTAATACAGGAATATTGCATAGACCACAGGTTCAAGCTAGACTATTAGGAAAAAAAAAAAGTTCAATAAAGTCTTTAAAATTTTTGGGGGAAAAACCCCCAAGCATCAGTTTACATTTTTTTCATATATATATATATATATATATATATATATATATATATATATATAAAAAAAACGATAAACATAATTGGTATTGACACATCTGTAACATCTCAATTTGTAAAATAAATTGAATACGAAATTACGAATACATCCTGTGCATTCCAAAATAAAAAAACAATAAATTCTAAAATTCTATAACTCTCCCTGCAATAAAATGAGCCCTCACACAGCTCCATCACCAGAAAAAAAGATGTGTATATCAGAATATAGTAACACCAAGCAATCGTACAAATAAAGATTTTTACAGTTTTATTTTAAAATTAGTAAGGGTCCATTCACACGTCCGTAGTGTATTGCGGATCCGCAATACACCCGGCCGGCACCCCCATAGAACTGCCTATTCTTGTCCGCACTTGCGGACAAGAATAGGACATGTTCTATTTTTTTCCGGAGCCGGAAGATGCTGTCCGCATTAATTCCTGCCCCATAGAGAATGAATGGGTCCACACCCGTTCCGCAGAATTGCGGAATGGAATGCCGAGACATTCACAGACGTGTGAATGGACCCTAAAACACAAAAAAACTAATATTGTAAATCTCTATAATTCTCCTGACCCGCAGGATAAGTTTAAATATCATTGTTACTGCGTAGTGGCAGTGCAGTTCCAGCGACCGAGACAACCACTTGTACAGGGTTGGACCACCTCTTTAGGGTACCTCCATACGTACCAACGTACCAGAAATTGACCTGCAGGACGTCAATGACCAAGGCTGCCTAATTCCTCATGTACAGCTGGCCTGGTTAGCATTCTATTCTCTGACAACAATAGCGAGGGATTCCTTCTCACGCATTCGCTGTGGTTATAGAGCATAAGGCAGGCCATTAATGTATTGTCAGTGATGATATGTTTATTGTTGGTTGTAACCAGGCTAGGATCACATTCACAATGTACGGCATGTGATCTAGGAAGCGTTAAAGGGTTTCTGTCACCAGATTTAACCCTATTAAGCTAGCTGACATTAGCGATGTGCTAATGTCAGCTAAACCTAACTAGCCTATTCCTACTTTTATCTATGCCCCCGTTACGCCAGAAAACAAACTTTTATAATATGCTAATTAGCCTCTAGGAGCAAGGGGGTGGGATTCACCAGAGCACAGGGCTGGCAGACAGATGCGAGCGCTGCCTGGCCCTGTCAATCAGGACTTGGAGGGAGGCGACAAAGGTGGGAGAACAGAGCATCTAGGAGCAGGAACAACGCCCCCCCCCTGCTCCTAGAAGCTAATTAGCATATTATAAAAGTTAGATTTCTGGTGTAACGGGGGCATAGATAAAAGTAGGAATAGGCTAGTTAGGTTTAGCTGACATTAGCACATTGCTAATGTCAGCTAGCTTAAAGGAGTTATCCCACCTTCTCATTTCCATGCCGTGGCTGCTCTCTCATGTTCGAGAAACTGCTCAGTCAGGGGGCGTTTACTGACTCTGCCTCCTTGTTTGGCGTGCGCGCTCCCGTGTGAGCAGGAAATCATTCGCTCAGCCGCCGCAGCTACAAGCGCAGGAGAACTAACAAGCACGCATGCGCAGAGAGTTCTCTGCAAAAAAAAAACACAGGACGAACTAAAGGAATCCACCGCGCAGGCGTGAAAATGCGCAAGCCCGAGAGTCAGGTCGGGCTGCGTAAAAAAAAAAAGAGGATAGCGCGCAAGCGCGACAAATGCTCCGATGTTGCTGGGGTGGCCGTAACCTATAACGACCGGCAGTAAACAAGGCTACAAAAGAAGGTCAAATATATAAGAAGGGAGGACGAATCTCTAATAACTTCTATTGGGTAAGTTGATACTGGTGTCAAAAACTACACAATTAGGCAGACTTCAAAAGATGGGATAACCCCTTTAATAGGGTTAAATCTGGTGACAGAATCCCTTTAAAGGGAACCTGTCACACGGATTTTGGGTATAGAGCTGAGGAAAAGGGCTGCTAGATGGCCGCTAGCACATCCGCAATACCCAGTCCCCATAGCTCTGTGTGCTTTTATTGTGTAAAAAAACTGATTTGATACATATGCAATTTAACCTGAGATGAGTCCTGTCCCTGACTCCTCTCACGTACAGGACTCATCTCAGGTTAATTTGCATATGTATCAAATAGTTTTTTTTACACAATAAAAGCACACAGAGCTATGGGGACTGGGTATTGCGGATGTGCTAGCGGCCATCTAGCAGCCCATGTCCTCAGCTTTATACACAAAATCCAGGTGACAGGTTCCCTTTAAGAGCATAGCACTGCCCTGGTAGGCAACTTTTAATTAATAAGTATCAATAGAAAAGTCTCAAGAAGAGGGACGACAATGTTAACTAAAAACATTATAATTCCGTTCCCTATTCAAACAGCAGGCTCCCGTGGCTAATGTCTGCGACAGGTGGTAATGCCGATCGTAGACATTTAACCTCTCAGATGCGATGGTCAAACCTGACCACAGCATCTGAGCTGCCTGTATTACCTGAAGCATGTGGCAATCGGAGGAGCCGAAACTTGTGTGCAGCAACCCCTGTCATAGAGAGTGACAGGTGCCTGCTGCACAGTGTTTACTATGGAGCCCTTGTCTGTAGCAAGTCTCCTTAAGAAAACTAGTACATTTCTCACAGACTCCAATGCTAGTGCATTGGAGCGCATTGGGAACTATAAAAACGTGTAAAAAGAAAAAAAAATGTAAAAATTCTAATCACCCCCCTTTCCCAAAACGAGAATAAAAAAATACAAATCATGGGTATCGCCGCGTGCAAAAATGCCCATACTATCAAAATTTAAAAGAATTCAACCCATACAGAAAAAGGTGAAACAAAAAAGCGTAAAAATGGTCGTCACTTCTCCCACAAAAAAATTCTATAAAAAGCGGTCAAAAAGTTGTACACACCCCAGAATGGTATAGATGAAAGGTACAGTTCTGTCCGCACAAAATGAGCCCTCATACAGCTCTGCACACACAACTACAAAAAAGTTATAGGAGTGAAAAAAGACAACAACAAAAAAAAATGAAATTTTTTTTTCAATATCAAAATGCAAGAAAAACTATACATATGTGGTATCAAGTTATGGCTCTGGGAAGGTGGGAAGTGCAAAACGAAAATGCAAAGGTGAAAACACATTCAGGGTAGAAGGGGTTAAAAAGGAGTGTGTCATCAGAAAATGACCTATTGTTTAAAGCATGTTTTTACGTTAAAAATATGTTTTTGGAACTTTTGGTCTGTTTTTTTAAAATATTTTTCCATGTCATTATATTTAATAAAAATGTAATCTTGAAATTTCCTCTTCATAACTTCGGCAAATCCACCGCCACATATAGGGGTTATTAAGATTGGCGTCTAAAATGCCGGTCTTTATTAATGACCCCCATACTTGCCATTTAAAACAAGAGGAAGTAGTAGAGTGGCCTGGCAATTAGCAGTAATCTGCATGTCGATCCGGTAGCTTCGCCGCACCATGTATGGGCACCCTTTAGGCTGTTACTTATCACTCTTGATGCACTTTCTGCCACATGCGGTAAGTACATAAGCCCACATTTACAAATATGAGTATACCTAGGTTTAGAGAAATTATCTTTTCCCATATGCCTCCCCAACGGCACTAGCAAGAGGTTACCATGCCTCCCAGGGACAGCAAACAACGTGAAGACCTGTCCTTTGAGATGAAGTGGAGAAACACGCTGGCAGGTAGAAGAGCTGCATTTTTTTTTTTACTGCACAGCCTTTTGGTTTGTTCTCCCTGACGGTGTTCAGGAGGGCTGCTGTAGAGCATCGGGTTCCGAGACGGTGGGCGGTCCTTCCAATTCCAGTGGGCGATATGTCCTAAAATCTATATTGCGATATAATTTTAACCATGTGCGATATGCGATATATATCGCGATATATTGTTTTCTATATTTGGGGGGGGGGGGGTGTTTAAACTTTTTTTTATTTTTTTTTTTACTTTTTATTTAATAACTATTAGCCTCCTTAATCTCCTCCGGACCGCCTAACGCAGGATCGCGTTCCGGAGGCGGCAGTCTCAGGCAGAGTCACGCATATACGCGTCATCTCGCGAGACCCGAGATTTCCTGTGAACGTGCGCACACAGGCGTGCGCGTTCACAGGAACTGCAGGTAAGCGAGTGGATCTACAGCCTGCCAGCGGCGATCGTTCGCTGGCAGGCTGTAGATGCGATTTTCTTTAACCCCTAACAGGTATATTAGACGCTGTTTTGATAACAGTGTCTAATATACCTGCTACCTGGTCCTCTGGTGGTCCCTTTTGCTTGGATCGACCACCAGAGGACACAGGCAGCTCTGTAATAAGTAGCACCAAGCACCACACTACACTACACCCCCCCCCTGTCACTTATTAACCCCTGATCACCCCATATAGACTCCCTGATCACCCCCCTGTCATTGATCACCCCCTTGTAAGGCTGGCTCCATTCAGATGTCCGTATGTGTTTTACGGATCCACGGATCGGATCCGCAAAACACATATGGACGTCTGAATGGAGCCTTACAGGGGGATGATCACCCCATATAGACTCCCTGATCACCCCCCTGTCATTGATCACCCCCTTGTAAGGCTGGCTCCATTCAGAGGTCCGTATTTGTTTTGCGGATCCACGGATCCATGGATCGGATCCGCAAAACACATACGGACATCTGAATGGAGCCTTACAGGGGGGTGATCAATGACAGGGGGGTGATCACCCCATATAGACTCCCTGATCACCCCCCTGTCATTGATCACCCCCCTGTAAGGCTCCATTCAGACGTCCGTATGTGTTTTACGGATCCATGGATCGGATCCGCAAAACACATACAGATGTCTGAATGGAGCCTTACAGGGGGTTGATTACCCCATATAGACTCCCTGATCACCCCCTGTCATTGATCACCCCCTTGTAAGGCTGGCTCCATTCAGAGGTCCGTATGTGTTTTGCGGATCCATGGATCGGATCCGCAAAACACATACGGACGTCTGAATGGAGCCTTACAGGGGGGTGATCAATGACAGGGGGGTGATCACCCCATATAGACTCCCTGATCACCCCCCTGTCATTGATCACCCCCCTGTAAGGCTCCATTCAGACGTCCGTATGTGTTTTGCGGATCCGATCCGTGGATCCGCAAAACACATACGGACTTCTGAATGGAGCCGTACAGGGGGGTGATCACCCCTTATAGACTCTCTGATCACCCCCCTGTCATTGATCACCCCCCTGTAAGGCTACATTCAGACGTCCGTATGTGTTTTGCGGATCCGATCCATGGATCCGTGGATCCGCAAAACACATACGGACCTCTGAATGGAGCCTTACAGGGGGGTGATCACCCCATATAGACTCCCTGATCACCCCCCTGTCATTGATCACCCCCTTGTAAGGCTGACTCCATTCAGAGGTCCGTATTTGTTTTGCGGATCCACGGATCCATGGATCGGATCCGCAAAACACATACAGACGTCTGAATGGAGCCTTACAGGGGGGTGATCAGTGACAGGGGGGTGATCACCCCATATAGACTCCCTGATCACCCCCCTGTCATTGATCACCCCCTTGTAAGGCTGGCTCCATTCAGAGGTCCGTATTTGTTTTGCGGATCCACGGATCCATGGATCGGATCCGCAAAACACATACGGACATCTGAATGGAGCCTTACAGGGGGGTGATCAATGACAGGGGGGTGATCACCCCATATAGACTCCCTGATCACCCCCCTGTCATTGATCACCCCCCTGTAAGGCTCCATTCAGACGTCCGTATGTGTTTTACGGATCCATGGATCGGATCCGCAAAACACTTACGGACGTCTGAATGGAGCCTTACAGGGGGTTGATCACCCCATATAGACTCCCTGATCACCCCCTGTCATTGATCACCCCCTTGTAAGGCTGGCTCCATTCAGAGGTCCGTATGTGTTTTGCGGATCCATGGATCGGATCCGCAAAACACATACGGACGTCTGAATGGAGCCTTACAGGGAGGTGATCAATGACACGGGGGTGATCACCCCATATAGACTCCCTGATCACCCCCCTGTCATTGATCACCCCCCTGTAAGGCTCCATTCAGACGTCCGTATGTGTTTTGCGGATCCGATCCGTGGATCCGCAAAACACATACGGACCTCTGAATGGAGCCTTACAGGGGGGTGATCAATGACAGGGGGGTGATCAATGACAGGGTGGTGATCACCCCATATAGACTCCCTGATCACCCCCCTGTCATTGATCACCCCCTTGTAAGGCTCCATTCAGACGTCCGTATGTGTTTTGCGGATCCGATCCGTGGATCCGCAAAACACATACGGACTTCTGAATGGAGCCGTACAGGGGGGTGATCACCCCTTATAGACTCTCTGATCACCCCCCTGTCATTGATCACCCCCCTGTAAGGCTACATTCAGACGTCCGTATGTGTTTTGCGGATCCGATCCATGGATCCGTGGATCCGCAAAACACATACGGACCTCTGAATGGAGCCTTACAGGGGGGTGATCACCCCATATAGACTCCCTGATCACCCCCCTGTCATTGATCACCCCCTTGTAAGGCTGACTCCATTCAGAGGTCCGTATTTGTTTTGCGGATCCACGGATCGGATCCGCAAAACACATACAGACGTCTGAATGGAGCCTTACAGGGGGGTGATCAATGACAGGGGGGTGATCACCCCATATAGACTCCCTGATCACCCCCCTGTCATTGATCACCCCCTTGTAAGGCTGGCTCCATTCAGAGGTCCGTATTTGTTTTGCGGATCCACGGATCCATGGATCGGATCCGCAAAACACATACGGACATCTGAATGGAGCCTTACAGGGGGGTGATCAATGACAGGGGGGTGATCACCCCATATAGACTCCCTGATCACCCCCCTGTCATTGATCACCCCCCTGTAAGGCTCCATTCAGACGTCTGTATGTGTTTTACGGATCCATGGATCGGATCCGCAAAACACTTACGGACGTCTGAATGGAGCCTTACAGGGGGTTGATCACCCCATATAGACTCCCTGATCACCCCCTGTCATTGATCACCCCCTTGTAAGGCTGGCTCCATTCAGAGGTCCGTATGTGTTTTGCGGATCCATGGATCGGATCCGCAAAACACATACGGACGTCTGAATGGAGCCTTACAGGGAGGTGATCAATGACACGGGGGTGATCACCCCATATAGACTCCCTGATCACCCCCCTGTCATTGATCACCCCCCTGTAA
The DNA here is from genome assembly GCF_905171765.1 of Bufo bufo. NCBI lineage: Eukaryota > Metazoa > Chordata > Amphibia > Anura > Bufonidae > Bufo > Bufo bufo. The sequence continues at coordinate 245,966,528 of NC_053393.1, read as the reverse complement.
GGCTCCATTCAGACGTCCGTATGTGTTTTGCGGATCCGATCCGTGGATCCGCAAAACACATACGGACCTCTGAATGGAGCCGTACAGGGGGGTGATCAATGACAGGGGGGTGATCAATGACAGGGTGGTGATCACCCCATATAGACTCCCTGATCACCCCCCTGTCATTGATCACCCCCTTGTAAGGCTGGATCCATTCAGAGGTCCGTATGTGTTTTGCGGATCCATGGATCGGATCTGCAAAACACATACGGACGTCTGAATGGAGCCTTATAGGGGGGTGATCACCCCATATAGACTCCCTGATCACCCCCCTGTCATTGATCACCCCCCTGTCATTGATCACCCCCCTGTAAGGCTCCATTCAGACGTCCGTATGTGTTTTACGGATCCATGGATCGGATCCGCAAAACACATACGGACGTCTGAATGGAGCCTTACAGGGGGGTGATCAATGACAGGGGGGTGATCAATGACAGGGGGGTGATCAGGGAGTCTATATGGGGTGATCACCCCCCTATAAGGCTCCATTCAGACGTCCGTATGTGTTTTGCGGATCCGATCCATGGATCCGCAAAACACATACGGACCTCTGAATGGATCCAGCCTTACAAGGGGGTGATCAATGACAGGGGGGTGATCAGGGAGTCTATATGGGGTGATCACCACCCTGTCATTGATCACCCCCCTGTAAGGCTCCATTCAGACGTCCGTATGTGTTTTACGGATCCATGGATCGGATCCGCAAAACACATACGGACGTCTGAATGGAGCCTTACAGGGGGGTGATCACCCCATATAGACTCCCTGACCACCCCCCTGTTATTGATCACCCCCTTGTAAGGCTGGCTCCATTCAGAGGTCCGTATGTGTTTTGCGGATCCACGGATCCATGGATTGGATCCGCAAAACACATACGGACGTCTGAATAGAGCCTTACAGGGGGGTGATCAATGACAGGGGGTGATCACCCCATATAGACTCCCTGATCACCCCGTGTCATTGATCACCCCCCCCCCCCCCCCCGTAAGGCTCCATTCAGACGTCCTTATGTGTTTTACGGATCCATGGATCGAATCCGCAAAACATATACGGACGTCTGAATGGAGCCTTACAGGGGGGTGATCAATGACAGGGGGGTGATCACCCCATATAGACTCCCTGATCACCCCCCTGTCATTGATCACCCCCCTGTCATTGATCACCCCCCTGTAAGGCTCCATTCAGACGTCCGTATGTGTTTTACGGATCCACGGATCCATGGATCGGATCCGCAAAACACATACGGACGTCTGAATGGAGCCTTACAAGGGGGGTGATCAATGACAGGGGGGTGATCACCCCATATAGACTCCCTGATCACCCCCCTGTCATTGATCACCCCCCTGTAAGGCTCCATTCAGACATTTTTTTGGCACAAGTTAGTGGAAATAGATTTTTTTTTGTTTTGTTTTTTCTTACAAAGTCTCATATTCCACTAACTTGTGACAAAAAATAAAATCTCACATGAACTCACCATACCCCTCACGGAATCCAAATGCGTAAGATTTTTTAGACATTTATATTCCAGACTTCTTCTCACGCTTTAGTGCCCCTAAAATGCCAGGGCAGTATAAATACCCCACATGTGACACCATTTCGGAAAGAAGACACCCCAAGGTATTCGCTGAGGGGCATATTGAGTCCATGAAAGATTGAACTTTTTGTCCCAAATTAGCGGAAAGGGAGACTTTGTGAGGATAAAAAATAAAATCAATTTCCGCTAACTTGTGCCAAAAAAAAATAATCTTCTATGAACTCGCCATGCCCCTCATTGAATACCTTGGAGTGTCTTCTTTCCAAAATGGGGTCACATATGGGGTATTTATACTGCCCTGGCATTTCAGGGGCCCTAAAGCGTGAGAAGAAGTCTGGGATCCAAATGTCTAAAAATGCCCTCCTAAAAGGAATCTGGGCCCCTTTGCCCACCTAGGCTGCAAAAAAGTGTCACACATGTGGTATCGCCGTACTCAGGAGAAGTTGGGCAATGTGTTTTGGGGTGTCATTTTACATATACCCATGCTGGGTGAGATAAATATCTCGGTCAAATGCCAACTTTTCCCATTTTTTTATACAAAGTTGGCATTTGACCGAGATATTTATCTCACCCAGCATGGGTATATGTAAAATGACATCCCAAAACACATTGCCCAACTTCTCCTGAGTACGGCGATACCAGATGTGTGACACTTTTTTGCAGCCTAGGTGGGCAAAGGGGCCCACATTCCAAAGAGCACCTTTAGGATTTCACAGGGCATTTTTTACACATTTTGATTTCAAACTACTTCCCACACATTAGGGCCCCTAAAATGCCAGGGCAGTATAACTACCCCATAAGTGACCCCATTTTGGAAAGAAGACACCCCAAGGTATTTCGTTATGGGCATAGTGAGTTCATGGAAGTTTTTATTTTTTGTCACAAGTTAGTGGAATATGAGACTTTGTAAGGAGAAAAACAAGAAACAAAAAATCATCATTTTCCGCTAACTTGTGACAAAAAATAAAAAGTTCTATGAACTCACTATGCCCATCAGCGAATACCTTAGGGTGTCTACTTTCCGAAATGGGGTTATTTGTGGGGGTTTTCTACTGTCTGGGCATTGTAGAACCTCAGGAAACATGACAGGTGCTCAGAAATTCAGAGCTGCTTCAAAAAGCGGAAATTCACATTTTTGTACCATAGATTGTAAACGCTTTAATTTTTACCCAAACCATTTTTTTTTTACCCAAACATTTTTTTTTATCAAAGACATGTAGAACAATAAATTTAGAGAAAAATTTAAATTTCGATTAATAACAAAAAAAGTAAAAATGTCAGCAGCAATGAAATACCACCAAATGAAAGCTCTATTAGTGGGTGGTAAGTTGCATGACCGAGCAATAAACGGTGAAAGTAGTGTAGTGCAGAATTGTAAAAAGTGGCCTGGTCATTAAGGGTGTTTAAGCTAGGGGAGCTGAGGTTGTTAAGGGCTAGAACCCTTGTCATATTCACCTTAATAGAGCTCTATTAGGGTGAATAGGACTTTACACTCTCCCTGCTGCCCTGTGCTTTGTGCAGACAACAGCAGGGAGCTGACCATGGCAGCCAGCCTCTCATGTGCCCCCCAGCCTCTCATGTGCCCCCCAGCCTCTGATCCGCCCCCCCCAGCCTCTGATCCGCCCCCCCAGCTTCTGATCCGCCCCCCAGCCTCTGATCCGCCCCCCCCCCCAGCCTCTGATCCGCCCCCCAGCCCCTGATCCGGCGGCCACGGCGCACGTGAGTATAATGCTGCTCACTAACATACCATGGCAGCCAGGACTTCAGTAGCGTGACTCCTTGCTGCCATGGTAACCGATCGGAGCCCCAGCATTACACTGCTGGGACTCCGATCGGAACTGCCCACTGCCACCAATGCAGACAAACATTCCCGACACCCGACCTCTGACAGGACGCTGTGATCCGTGCGATTAACCCCTCAACTGAGGGGTTAATTGTGGCGGATCGCAGCGTGCAGTCATAGGGGCCGGGATATGGCCGACACATTCATTGGTCACAGTCCACAGTCACAGTCCCTCCCCTCCTCCTCCTACTGTTCTCATTGGTGGTCAGCGGCAGCCCCGCACAGTGGGGAGGGAGGGACTCCCTCCTTCTCCACTGTGCCAGCTCAGGAGAACATGGTGCGCGCCAAGAGCGCGATCATATCGTGGTCCGGCGATATGCACAAAATCCATATCGTGGCACAAATTTATATCGCCTATATCACCCACCCCTACTTCCAATCCCTTAGGAGTAAGTCCTGTGGATGTGAGCGGCACCAGGCTTTTCTACAACTCCAGCGGGAGTTTTTCGATAGGAGGATAGCATCATGGTGCAGCAGGAATCCCTAGTGCCAGGATTCCAGCGAGAAAGGACGATACTTTTGTGGTTACATGGTGTGCATCCAGAAGTCACGTGGACCCAGAACTACCCATAAAGCAGAGAGGAGATGGAAAGCACTGTGGCATTTGCTCCAGCTTACATAATTTCTCATCAAGCTCTAAATCTTCTAAGGCCCTCAGCCTGGTAAGCCTCCTCCTTTATTGAAATTTGTGCACCTGGAGTCTGCACCTATACATGGGTAGGGTTCTGTGCTCATGAGATTCCCTGTTGGAGGTTCCCTAACTGCTTCCTATCACTTGAACTGAAGGAATTTTTTTATTATCTTGTCGGTCAGAGATGCTAGTAAGAGAGGGGAACCTTCACTTAGGAATGAGAAATGTGCCATGTGCAAGAAACATCTGGCAACAGCTCTGTCCAAAGTGTATAGACCAAGTGATGACTGAGTAATTCCTGTTGCAAAGTGACAACTTAAAATCTCGTATAAAAGAGAAAGTCAGCTCTGCTATTGATGCTAATCTATCAATTATGCCCCAGAAACCATCTACATCCAGGGCACAACACCCAGTCCAGGTTTATATAGAGACTGACCAAGACGAGGGAGAAATTTCATCCGACTCAGAGTCTGTATCTTCAAGCGATGATTCAGGACGCCCGCTCTGTTCTATAGAAGAGACTGAGTTGCTTCTAAAAACTATTAGAGCTGTTCTGGTTCTGGCCAAGCTGCCAGTTCGGTTAATGTACTGCTCCAAATTAATTAATGTACGTGCACGGAGAGATCAAATCTGAGACAACACACATCTCGGAGTTATAACAGGATCTCTTGTTTATTTTCTGAAAAACAGCAGACAATACATAGGTTTTACGACATGAAGAAGTGGGAGGGGGGGGTGAAAGATAGAGTATATCTTTTCTATTGGCTACGAACTCTATACTTTTCTGTAACCTTGACTGCTCAGAGGAAATTCCTCCCCCCTCCCCCCTTGCTCGTGGGTGAAACCGTTACTTCTTCTTTCTTTGTAACTGCTTGCTTGAGCTGAACGGAAACCACAAAGAAACACATGATAAAACACAAAGTAAGATTTTAGTTTATAGGTGTTGGCTGAATGCCTGGCCGCCATCTTAGCTAAACATAGTCCTCAACAAGCAAGTATCCATTTTGTATCAATAGTCCATAACAGTCCCCCCTTGGAAACTTGATTGTAGACTTTCCCTTCGCCTAGCGAATCCCCTGGGCATACCATTCGTATCCTCTTCACCCGCAGTGGCGACAACCTACCCCTTATAGGTAGGCTCCCGGTTGCTCGGACTTGTGGTAATACCCTGGGATTCATCTCACCCTATCTCAGCCAGGCATCATTGTGAGGAGGGGGAGCTGTGTTGAACGATGTTTCCTTCTGTCCTTCTTCATCGTAGAGGAGCATAATAGGTCGTTCATCAGTTTTCTTCATTCTTTTTGAAAAGCGGGTCACACAAATACGAACGAGCTTAATCACTACATATATCACCAATATTATTAGGGCTACCTGCAATATTACTTGGACAATTCCCATGAACCAACCCCCAATACCTTTGAACCAGTTATTGGGGTTAAGGGAAGAGAAGGTATCAGACCACCATGTATCTTTATCAGCTTTATGTGCATCCAGCCATTTATCTCTTAAATCCGCCATCTTCTCTATATCCACCTTAACTTGCAAATTACCCTGCGGGTCTATGTAATGGCAACAAGAGGGTCCCACAATCTGGCACATACCTCTATCTTTAGCTGTAACATAATCTAGAACTAATGTGTGTTGGTTGGTGACGATGATTAACTGGTTTTGCACAATGTTTGAGGTATTCATAAGTCTCATCACCTCCCATATTTGGTCATCCAGGTAGTCTGTTGCTACTACCAGATGATCCCACATCTGCATTATCATGGGATATATGAAGATGGAACTAACAATTTTGTTGGTAATGCTCATCTCTACTACATGTGGCTTGCAATTTGGTCTGGGTGTGTTATCTTTGGCCCTACGATACAAGGTGTGTTTAGGTACTGCATTTATGTCAATTTCAGAGTGTGGTACTATAAAGGTAGCAGGAGTAAGCCTGGCGATGGTGCACAGTCCTGTGACATTCTCGGATAACCATTTGTATGCTTTGTGTCCACAAACTAAGTATATGTCGTCTGGAACTGCTACTGCCGTGCCATTGAATAATCGGGTAATTAGTTCGGCTAATTGTGTTCCTTTCGCCAACTCATATCTTTTTGACTGACTTCCGGTGTCGTTAGCTAATATACCTGTCCGGAGATCCTGTACAGTACGGTTGTTACAGGGCAGATCCTTTCCGTTCACAGCATCTACACCAATACACTGCACGTGGCTGTCTGTTTTTGAATCATTGCAACCTGAGTGTATGTGTGGACTAAATGTCATACCTTTGGTTTGTACTTGGAGACAATAACAGTGTGTCCAGCTAGGAAAACATGTGACATTAGCCCAGTGTCCCTCTTGCCAAGGAGTAGAGCTATGATCTACAGAGGGTCCTGATCTGTTTATCATGAGCCATGGGGCATCTGCCCACCCTGCAACAGGTAAGGCTACTTCCCTGTCCTTGTTTGTACTGGATTTAACTTGGTGTATACTAGTGAGAAAGATGGTAGAATTAGACAGGTCAATCAGTTCAGAAAGGTCCAGGGGTATTGCAAAATAAGGCATACTGGTTGAACTCACGGGACTGTGGGTACAGATCCAACAATCTCTCAGAGTTTCAGTCTCCTTCAACCCCTGGACTAAAATTTGATGGTGCCGTATCAGTGAATTGTCCCATTCATCACCCAGTGGCGTGAATACTGCAGATATGCCCACTGTCAAAGTCATGATCAGTATGTGAATCCTCATGGCTTATGGTTCCTGGGACGGTGGGACAGCCTTTACTCTTTTACAATGTGAAGCGTGGATCCAGGTGGGTCTCCCTTCGAGTTTCACAGAGGTTGGGGTGGTCAGCAACACCTGGTAAGGTCCCTCGTATCGTGGTTCGAGGGTGCTTCTGACGTGTTCCTTGACCACCACCCACTCTCCAGGTTTGAGAGTGTGGCTTCCCTCCAGGGAGTTAGGATCTGGAATGGAAGAGAAAACTTGTGCATGTATATTAGACAATTGCTTGCTCAAGGCTATCACATATTTTGCAACAGATTCATAATGCATTTGTAACTGTTGTGGGAAATACTGTCCCATTCTTGGCCCTGTTCCAAATAAGATCTCATATGGAGTTAGTTTGTGTGAGGGCCTTGGTGTATGCCTAACTGAAAAGAGGGTTATAGGCAAACACTGAACCCAATTAAGCCCTGTCTCCCTGGTCATCTTCAGCATTTTAGATTTTAACACCCCGTTCAATCTTTCGACTTTGCCGCTGCTTTGGGGCCTGTATGGGGTATGATACGCCAGGTGTGACCCTACCATCTTCCAGACCTCTTGGGTTAGACTAGCAGTGAATGCTGGGCCCTGATCACTCTCAATGACCTCAGGTACTCCGAACCTACAGACAAGCTCCTGCATCAGTTTTTTTGCAGTAGTGGTTGCTGTCTGGTTTCGGACGGGGTAGGCTTCTGGCCACCCAGAGAACAAGTCTATCACTACTAGCACATATTGAAACCCTTGGCACATTGGCATCTGGATATGATCGATTTGTATCCTCTGAAAGGGATATAAGGCTTTCGGGAGACATTTTCTGGGAGTGGGCTCGGTTCTGCCGGGGTTACACTCTGCACAGATGAGACACGCTTGGGTATGTCTCACCAGGACAGGGGTTATCCCTGGGGCCACCCATATTTTGTCAATTAGTTCTTTCGTGATGGTTTTGGATTGGTGGGTGGGCCCATGGGCCACTGAGGCTATTAGGGGATAAAGAGCTCTGGGTAGGCAGACTCTCTTTCCTTGTGTCCAGAGTCCAGATTCTTCTTCGAGGGCTGATTCTTTCAGCCAGATTTCCTTTTCCCTGGGAGTGGCCTGTTTCTGCATTTGTTTCAGTAGGTCCCATGTGATTTCTTCTTGTTCCAGGTCTTCCTGTGTTATCATAATCTGGTCTGACTGGACTCTTTCCTCTTTCACTGCTGCTTCCTTGGCCGCTTGGTCAGCTAGGGCGTTTCCTCTGGCCTCAGGGGTGTCAGCTCGAGTATGGGCCTTTACTTTGATCACTGCCACTGCCATTAGGGCTGCTACTGCTGCAGCATTCTTAATCGGGGTTCCTGCAGCTGTGATGTAATCCCGGGCCTTCCATATTAGTCCAAAGTCATGAACCACTCCAAAGGCATATCTAGAATCTGTGTAGATATTGGCGGTAGAGTCTTTTGCCATGAGGCAGGCTTCAGTGAGGGCAATGAGTTCAGCTTCTTGTGCTGACTGGTCTGGGCGCAATTGTCTTGCACACAGCACTTCATGTTCACTTGTGACTGCCATGCCTGTATGGAACTTCCCCTTGTCATCGGCGTACCTTGAGCCGTCCACAAAGAGAATCCAATGAGGGTTTGTCAGAGGAGTGTCTTGGACTGATGGTGGTGTCCCTACTTCAGCTTCCATCATTGTGATGCAATCATGTTCTTGTTCCTTGTAAAGAGAGTCGGTTGAGGCCCATAGTTCTTCTTCCTGAAGATCCTCTTCAGCATGCAGATCAATAAAATCTTCAGAATCTCCATTATACACCCCCCTTGGAAGAGGAAGGAGTGCAGCAGGATTGAGGATGTGGCACCTCTGAATGGTGACATTATCTGGCAGAAGCAAACTACACTGAAGCCGGAGGTGGCGCTGTGCAGTGAGGTGTTTAGGTTGAGTCTGCTGGAGGATGGCAGAAATGTCATGGGGAGCCAGAATAGTGAGGGGATGACCCAGCACAACGTCAGATGTGACGTTTAGAAGAGAGCTGGCAGCATGGATAGCTCTGACACAGGAAGGGGCAGCTCTGGCTACCGGGTCAAGACGCTTAGAATAGTAACCCAAGGGTCGATTGCGGCCACCATGAGTTTGAGTGAGGACTCCAGTGGCGTGACCTTGGCGTTCCATGACATACAGCCGGAAAGGAAGGTTGTAGTTGGGGATGCCAAGAGAAGGGGCAGATGCAATGGCGGCCTTCAATGACTGAAAAGCTTCTCCGGCCTCCATTGTCATCTGGAAAGGAGTAGCAGCATTACGAGGTATACAGTCATATAAGGGCTGCATGAGGACAGAAGCATCAGATATCCAAGGCCTGCAGTAGGAGATGAGTCCCAGAAAGGTTTGCAGCTGATGAGGAGTGTCCGGGAGTTGGATGTCAGAGATAGCCTTCTTCCTCGCCTCAGTTAGGTGCTTGTGACCTTGAGAGATGCAATGACCTAGGAAGACACAGTTGTAGTTTGGCTTGTGAGACTCGACATCCAGCAGAGGCTAAAAACTGGAGAAGTGAGACAGATTTTGTCATGCAGATTTGGGGAGAGACCGCACAGAGGAGAAGGTCATCCACATACTGGAGGAGTTCCACATCCGGGTGATCTGCTTGCCAGGGTTGCAGAACAGAGGACATAGCCTTGCTGAAGCAGGAAGGGCTGTTTTGAGCCCCTTGATGCATAACAGTCCAGGTGTACTGTTTGCCTGCATGTGTGAAAGCAAAAAGAAACTGACATTTCTCATGTAAGGGAGCAGAAAAGAATGCATTGGCCAGATCAATGACAGTGAAAGTAGTGGCAGTGGGTGGAATGCCAGCAAGGAGTGTGTGCGGATTGGGGACAATAGGTGTCTCAAGAACAGTAGCCTCATTGACAGCTCGGAGGTCCTGCACCATGCGGTACGTTGGAGGCTGTCCTTTCTCCCTTTTCTTCCGTACTGGGTAAAGGGGTGAGTTACAGGGAGAAGTAGTGATCTTGATTGCCCCATTCTGCAGGAGGGCCTGCACCTGGAGGGTAATAGCATCCTGTTGTGAGATAGAAAGCGGATATTGCGCTTTGTATGGCAGAACCTTGGGATCCTTCAGGGTCACAGTGACCTGTGGGACATTGAGGCGTCCGATATCATGGGGTCCTTTGGTCCAGAGAGTATCGGGGATGAGGTGCAAAATGGTTTGCAGCGAATCCCCTTGTTCATATGAGTCAGCGTCCTGAAGTGTGGTTAATGCCATAAGGAGGCAAGTATCCTCCGGGTGTAGGGCTGTACCGAGGGTTACTGTTCCATCCTCTTTGAACTGTATGTTAGCCTGGATTTTCTGAAGAAAATCAGAGCCTAACAGATTGAAGGGGCATGTTTGGCTGACAACAAACTGCGACATGACTCCTGCAGGGAGGTGAAGTTGGGGGGTTTTAGTCCGGGAGAATCTAGGAGAAGTGACTGTGAGTGGCTTGGTCACGGAGTTATGTTGCACAACCCCCTCTAGTCCAGAACAAGGTAATTGAATGTCAGTGAGCCAAGAATGAGGTACGGCAGTCTCACATAATACACTGCGGGCTGCACCAGTGTCCACAAGAAATGAAAGTTCCTTCCCTGCAACCTCGAGCGTCACTCGAGGGGTGGGACCGGTAGGAGGGGTAGAGACTGTCATATATGGAATGTCCCCTCCCTGCACTGGTTTGCCAGCGTCCTATTGCGATGAAGGGGGCTGAGTGCCCCCCTGTCGCCGTTGATTGGTTGGCCACAGATGTTTGCTACGGCAGTGTCGTTTTATGTGACCGGGCTTGCCGCACCCATAACAGACATAAGGGGGTGGGTGTTCTCCACCATCTTCTCCTGACATTACGGCTATCACAGCAGCACGGGTTTTCTTTGTGTTACTCTCTAGACCCTTTGCAATCTGCTCCAACATATCTAGTGTCAAGGATTTCCACTCGGGGCGACAGGTCACAAGGGCTTTGTTGATCTCTGGTTGTAGTCCATCGACAAACGAGCGGGCCAAGAGTCTGAGATGAACAGGCTCATTCTGACTAAAACCCATGTCTTTGTAATTTTGTTTAATCCTCTGAGCAAATTTCTCGACAGTTTCAACTTTTTCCTGTGTCATATCCTGTAATGTCGTGGATTGGTCTGCTAATCTTGCTTTCGCCCATTTCTGCAGTTGTTCTATAAAGAATTCTCCAGACTCATGATCCCGGGGGTCAAAGTTAGCACCTTTAAGTTCAGGGATGTGGTTTTGATCCATTATCAGTGAGGAGTATTCACCTGTCTTGTTTTCCACTATACTTTGCAGGTCCGACCATGTGCACCCATAGGTTTGATGCACTTGGGACAGTTTCCTGAAAAAGGGCATGGGATGGGTCTCAGGGTCAGGCAGTAAATTCACTATGGTGAATAACTGTTGTGGGGTGAAAGACACATATTTTGGTGGTCCCTGTGGCCGGTTAAGTGCTAGGGCTTCTTTCAGTGTCTCAAGGTTTCCCTGCTCAATTTTCTGTAAGTTCTTTTGTAACTCTGTAATCTGACCCTGCAGTATTTGATCTTGTGAACGTCGTGATGGGCGCACGACCATGGGCACAGTCCACTGTGGTGCCAGGGATAAAGTTGGCGGATCACCGTAGTCTGTCGGGGTACCCCGCAAAGGAGTCTGCATATTACCCGGTGCATTTTGTATGCCCATTGTGGATTCTGCAGCACCGTCTGCATCCCCGTTTTGCTTCATCAGGTTGCCCTCCTACCATTATAGGAGTAAGGGTGGCAGGTGAGTGTGGTAGCATGAATGTACCGTCCGGGTTAACCATGGGGTACAAGGTAGTAGGAAGGGGCAAGGGTGACATAGGAGTGACGGGGGGGTCTGGACCGAATGATATTAAAGGTCCGTTCATGGGCGTTGCCTGGGGACAAGATGGCGCTGTAGCTAACACGGGAAGTGATGGGACGTGCTGGGGAGTAGTTACCAAGGTGTGGTTTTGTGGGTGGGGAACCCCACAGGGAAGGCACGTATCACGGGAGGAGGGATTCTGTTGACCACATGTTTTGCAGGTCCACCCACCTTCTTTCTTCCCGGCGCCATTATAGGGTGGTGGCAAGTCATGTATCAATGCAACACCAGGCTTACAGAAATATCTCTGTCTTTTCTCATCAAAATTTAGTTCCCCCCCGGTCTGTTCAAATTCTTTACTACAGTCCAACCACACACGGACCATGTCTGTCAATTTATCATCTTCTAACTTCCCCCTCTTCTCGTTTAACAACACTTGCCAGGTGGCACTACAAAGGATGCCTCCTTTACAGACACTATAACTCTTCTCCAACTTAGTTAATCCTTTTATGAAACGTTTGCCTCTCCTGTCCGCCACGTACTGTTCAGGTAAACAGTAGCCCTTCGGGACACTTTCCTCATTTCCCATTATCTCTCGTACCTACTGAAGCCGCCTAAAGACCTCTGTATAGAGTAATCACTGGACGAGAAGACCTTTGAGTCCCGGTCAGCACACTCTGGGCTACCGCGAACCGTTCTCCCCCCTTCTGTGATCGTCCCCTTTATGGAGATTCGAGTCAGACACCGGGCTGAACTCCGATACAGGCACACAGGAGAACTCCGTGTCTCAGTCAGTGATACTTGTCAACAGGGTCTTCACAACTTATAGGCACAACACAGTACATCAAGACTTTAAAAAACATATGGGGTTCTTACTTTCATGCCCTTGAGGACGTCCCAGACTGCTTCCGCACCCCTCCCTCAGACGAACACCAAGAGGCTACACCAGGGGACACTTTATGGGCAAGATGACTCAATTTTCTTACCTCATATCACGGGTTGCGATCCCGGTGTCCGTTAGTGCGCCTCTCCTCGTCTGGTCTCTGGGGGTACGGGAACAGAGGGTCCAATCCTCGAGCCCCACGATTGGACGCCAAAATTGTTCTGGTTCTGGCCAAGCTGCCAGTTCGGTTGATGTACTGCTCCAAATTAATTAATGTACGTGCACGGAGAGATCAAATCTGAGACAACACACATCTCTGAGTTATAACAGGATCTCTGGTTTATTTTCTGAAAAACAGCAGACAATACATAGGTTTTACGACATGAAGAAGTGGGAGGGGGGGGGTGAAAGATAGAGTATATCTTTTCTATTGGCTACGAACTCTATACTTTTCTGTAACCTTGACGGCTCAGAGGAAATTCCTCCCCCCTCCCCCCTTGCTCATGGGTGAAACCGTTACTTCTTCTTTCTTTGTAACTGCTTGCTTGAGCTGAACGGAAACCACAAAGAAACACATGATAAAACACAAAGTAAGATTCTAGTTTATAGGTGTTGGCTGAATGCCTGGCCGCCATCTTAGCATAGTCCTCAACAAGCAAGTATCCATTTTGTATCAATAGTCCATAACAGAGCAACAATTAATATTGAAAGAGTAACTAAACGTTTATACGAACGTTTAATATGTTGTCCCTAACCCCCTAAAAAATCTTTTTCTAATATACCGGTACTTTATTTATAATTTTTCTATTTTTACCATACTTTTTCACCCCTAGAGGGCACCATTCACTGGTGCGCTAAACCTCAGTTCTCCCTACACCGCTGAGCTGTCAGCTGTGTACGGAGTACTCATTTTTTGAATGGGGCTGCAGAAATGCAGGGAGTACGGTCAGAAGTGCTCCTGCCCGTACTCCCTGGACTATTACTAACTGCTGGCATAGCACATGGGTACCCTGTACCCATGTACTGTGCCAGGATTAGCGAAACGGGCTTCTGCCTTCTCCGCTAAGCTAAGAGAGCTGACATGCAGGAGACTGCTCCACGCAGCTAATCCTGCCAGCAGTTAGTAATAGTTCAGGGAGCACGGCAGGAGCAGCAATATGCACTCCTGCCCGTACTCCATGCACTGCTGCAGCCCCATTCATAAAATGAGTACTCCTTACACTGCTGACAGCTCAGCGGTGTAGGGAGAACTGCGTTTTAGCGCACCAGGTAAAAATGAGAAAAAAAACTTTTGAACAGAACATATAAACTTTATTGAACTGAACGTTAACTTTTTTTACTTACCGGTGTTTTTTTATTTTTTTATTTATTTTTTTACACCTTTATAGGACAAACCTCTCCTTCCCCATGGGACAATGTACAAAGCGCAAATTGCCCAAAGATGTGGCGAAGTACATTATGCACTTTATCCCAGGTGAAAGGAGAGGTTTGCAGCAGCTGTGAGTAAAAGGGCCCTAATAGCCCTGTGTGCCTGTCCTGTGAGATGCAATCCCTATGCTAAGTGTACCTGTGTGTGGTACTTCCGGAAACACTCCCCTAAGCATAGGGCAGGGTGGTCAGGGCAGTCAGGACAGAAATAGCGGGTGTCACGCCTTATTCCACTCCTGCTACAGACACAACATTTTTTTCGGGGTGACGGTTGGGTTGAGGTACCAGCAACGACATTGGGGAAATGTCGCTCTTGTAAACGGCTCACTACACTGGTGGTTGGGGCCACGGAACCTCCTGGATACAGGAGGTTCTCGATGATCTCTTCCTGAAATTTGAGGAAGGATCCTGTTCTCCCAGCCTTACTGTAGAGAACAAAACTATTATATGCAGCCAATTGAATCAAATATACAGACACCTTCTTATACCAGCGTCTGGTGCGTCGGGAAACTAAATAGGGAGCCAACATCTGGTCATTGAAGTCCACCCCTCCCATGAGCGCATTATAGTCGTGGACTGAGAGGGGCTTTTCAATGACACGGGTTGCCCGTTCAATTTGTATTGTCGTGTCTGCGTGAATGGAGGAGAGCATGTAAACGTCATGCTTGTGTCTCCATTTCACCGCGAGCAGTTCTTGGTTACACAAGGCAGCCCTCTCCCCCCTTGCAAGACGGGTGGTAACGAGCCGTTGGGGGAAGCCCCGGCGACTAGGTCGCACAGTGCCACAGCAGCCAATCTGTTCTAGGAACAAATGCCTGAAGAGGGGCACACTTGTGTAAAAATTGTCCACATAAAGATGGTACCCCTTGCCAAATAAGGGTGACACCAAGTCCCTGACTGTCTTCCCACTGCTCCCCAGGTAGTCAGGGCAACCGACCGTCTCCAGGGTCTGATCTTTTCCCTCATAGATCCGAAATTTGTGGGTATAGCCTGTGGCCCTTTCACAGAGCTTATAGAATTTGACCCCATACCGGGCGCGCTTGCTTGGGATGTATTGTTTGAAGCCAAGGCGCCCGATAAAATGTATTAGGGACTCGTCTACGCAGATGTTTTGCTCAAGGGTATACAAATCTGCAAATTTCTGGTTGAAGTGGTCTATGAGGGGCCGAATTTTGTGGAGCCGGTCAAAAGCTGGGTGGCCTCTGGGACGGGAGGTGGTGTTGTCGCTAAAGTGCAGGAAACGCAGGATGGTCTCAAAACGTGTCCTGGACATAACAGCAGAGAACATGGGCATGTGATGAATTGGGTTCGTGGACCAATATGACCGCAATTCATGCTTTTTGGTTAGACCCATGTTCAGGAGAAGGCCCAGAAAAATTTTCATTTCGGAAACTTGGACTGGTTTCCACCGGAAAGGCTGGGCATAAAAGCTTCCCGGGTTGGCGGATATAAATTGAGTGGCATACTGATTTGTTTCTGCCACGACTAAGTCCAAGAGCTCCGCAGTCAAGAACAGCTCAAAAAATCCCAGTGCCGAACCGATCTGAGCTGTCTCAACCCGAACTCCAGACTGGGCGGTGAAAGGGGGAACTACAGGTGCGGCTGAAGTTGGGGACTACCAATCAGGGTTTGCCAGCACCTCAGGGACTCTAGGGGCTCTATGGGCCTGTCTTTGCGGTGGCTGCGATGGGGTAACTATTGCACGTGCCACCGTACCAGCTTCAACTGCCCTTCTGATGCTCGCCACTTCACCATGTTGTACGGCAGTGCTGGTACTAGGTCCAGGATGGGCTGCGCTGCTGGTGTGCACGTAATCCGACAGCGCCAGCCCCACTCTGCTGCCCTTGAAACGGATCCTGCACAACCTGTGGTCTAGCGACACGGGGCCGGGTACGCCTGGTGCTATCAGGGACCTCAACCTCCTCGTCCGAACTTTAGGTCAGACTGCCACTGCTTTCTACAGGTTCATATTCTGACCCGCTAGAGGGGGCGTGGCCGAGCCAGCATGGAGTGAGGAAGCAGGATTGCAGTGCTCCTACAAAATCCTGTGAAATATCCTTTATACACCTGGCATAATCAGGGTTTTTTGAGCGCATTCACTATATGTTGGACCCCTTCATACTTGGGGACACTCTGCCCGATGCTGGATTGCTGAGTTTTGGCTGTGGCGCTGTGGATGCCGACGGATTGAGGGAGAGGAGCAGAGGGACGCAAACTGAGGAGAGTGTGGAGTGAGGCCGGGACACGATCCGCCACAAGGTACACAGTGCAGGTACGGCTTGCTGAAAGTTGCTAACAACTTACCTTGGACTGCTGCCGATACCTGCTGGAATCTTGAGCCGAAGACCGAGGCGGGAAGAAGCCACGCGGTGGGCGCCATCTTGCCGTTAAGTGTATGTGCAGCGGCGCTCCTCTCTGCCCCAGCAAACGGAGTAGATCGGTGAAATGCTCTGTATCTCCCTACTTCCACTATTATCCTGAAGTCCTGCAGTGGTAATCCTGTTAGGAGTCCTTATATATGAAAGTTTAATGGTGGTGCTGGTGTACTTATCCCCCTCCCCCCTGAGGAATGTAAAGATATCTGGCAGTCTACTTGGCTGAGTGGCAGGACTTGCTGAATTTAATAAAGCCTTATCTTGATTTGCTGCATGAGTGACAAACCCCAGCAGATCTTTAAAGTGTCTGTGGACTATTTCTATGGGCCGCAAAACTTCTTCTGTGGCTCCATCATCTGTTAAACGATTCATGGACGCCATGAGTCAAACTGAACAGGAAAGTGAGGGGTCTCCTGTCCCTGGTTCCTCTGCTGAAGCCTCTCAAATTATGAAAGCTATAGCTGCCTGTCAAGCTGCTCTTACATCAAAGATAGACCATCTACAGTCTGACCTTAGCTGTTTGCGACACGATTTTGACAAAATACGTGAAAGAACATCTGCAGTGGAGCAAAGAGTGAGTGATGTGGAAGAGCAGCTGGAAATAACACCAGGCAGCTGCTGCAACAGGTACAGATGCTGCAAGCCAGGGCGGAGGACGCTGAGAACCGCAATAGACGTAACAACGTCCGTATCCTGGGCTTACCGGATCGAGCAGAAGGGTCTACCCCAGAAATTTTTGCGGAACAGCTCATAAAAGAAGTGTTACATCCCATCTCACTTTCCAGTTGCTTTGTTATAGAAAGGGCACATCGGATTCCAACCAGGCCCTTACCGCCGGGATCCCCTGCTAGACCTTTCATCATGAAGATCCTGAACTACAGGGACAGAGACGCTATTTTGCTAGCTGCTCGACAGAAGGGGAATGTCAGCTATGAGAATGTCCGTTTGTCCTTTTACCCGGACTTTACTGCAGAGGTCCAGAAGAAAAGGAAGCAGTTTACTGAGGTCCGAGCGCGGCTGAGGGACAAAAATGTGAAATATGCCATGATCTACCCTTCTCGTCTGAGGGTGCAGGATGGTGAAACAGTCCGTTTTTTTTAGTACTCCTGAAGAGGCTACTGAATGGATTGAGAGAAATCTAAATGCAAGGCCTCACCGCTGATGGTTTATACTATAGTGTTGGCAGCTGAAGCATATAATACTTGATTAAATGTTAAATTGTTTTGCTGACAAGATGGTTGGGGGAGGGGGGGGGAGTATCTGGTTTAAATGCACCATTATTACTCCTGTTAGATTCCCTGTTCTTTGACTTTGTTTATTGATCAGATGTTTAACCCCATATTGGTATGCTGGGTGGCAGCACCCTGTATGACTATGCACTGTTGTGGGTAGACGTATATACTTGCTTCCTATCACCAACGTACCTATATGGTATATATGTTCTAATGAGTTAGGGTAGGTTATCGTACCCAGGAGTTGCTAGTTTGGGGTGTCAGGCTCAACCATGTTAGGAAGGTTTGGGCAGGGTGGGTTAGGGAGGTTGGGAATGGGTGGGTTGAAGAGAGTTTCTCTGTTGAGGGGTTCTTTGATGTGGATTGTGTGTGTGCGTGAATGTGCCTTCATTGGTCGGAAATTATGGAGATGTTATCTTTGGAAGAATAAATGGCGGTAATTAAGCTACTTTCGTGGAATGTTCGTGGTCTGAATGATAAGATTAAACGGTCTTTAGTGTTCAATTATCTGAAGAGGTATAACCCTGACATAATGTTATTGCAAGAAACGCACCTGCAGGGCCAGAAAGTACTAGCTTTGCGGCGCCCATGGATAGGCCCCACATATCATGCGGTTTACTCAAACCACG
This sequence comes from Bufo bufo, assembly GCF_905171765.1. Classification (NCBI taxonomy): domain Eukaryota; kingdom Metazoa; phylum Chordata; class Amphibia; order Anura; family Bufonidae; genus Bufo; species Bufo bufo. The sequence continues at coordinate 245,948,364 of NC_053393.1, read as the reverse complement.
CTAGAGGCGTGTCTATTTTAATTGCTAAAAGTCTTCCATTTCAAATACTATCTGTGCAGCTAGACCCTTATGGTAGGTATGTGATTTTACATGCTTGTGTCAGAGGCCTGGAGTACCTATTTGTGGGACTATATATTCCTCCGCCATTCCGCAGAGAGGTCCTAGACTTAATCACAGCTAAAATAGCAGGATTTCCAGCAATACCTTATATTATTATGGGTGACTATAATGCCACTTTAGATCCTATACGGGACAGAAGGGTTCCCCAGGCCTCACACAACAATGTCCTATCACATTGGGCTAATACTTATGACTTAGTAGAGACGTGGCGCTATTTCCACCCCGCGGATGCACAATTCTCTTGCTATTCGGCTTCTACTGGCTCACTCTCTCGTATAGATCTGGCCTTTGTCAGCAGAGACTTATCCCCCTATATCAAGTCTAGTGATTATCTACCGAGAGGAGTTTTAGACCATGCCCCCCTCCTTCTGATACTGTCACAGCCGCTAGCTTCGACTGATAAGCAGTGGCGGTTAAACCCTATGTGGCTCGAGGTATTACCTGTGGTGAGCGAGAGTCTAGATGCAATGGGGAATTACTGGGCAGAAAATGAAGGGTCTACGAATCCTCTGGTAGAATGGGATGCTTTCAAATCAGTAATGAGAGGGGCATTGATTGCTGCTATTGCAACTCATAGAAAGGAACTGAATATCAAACGGATAAAACTAGAGACGGAACTAGCTGATAAGGAGAGGTTATATATACTAGATCCGTGCCCTGAGAAGCAGACTTTGTGGCTTGAGGCGCAGCGTAGGTTTACTTTGCATTTAACTGAATATACTGAGAAGAAACTTTTAAATCAGAGGCAAACTATTTTTTCAGATGGTGATAAGTGTGGCAGGGCCTTGGCGTACTTGACTAGATCTGAGACACAGCAAACGGTGGTGGCGGGAGTTCTGAATGACCAAGGGATCTTATTGAGGGAGCCCAGAGATGTCTGCCGACAGTTTGCCTCCTATTATGAGACATTGTATGCCCCCAAGATCACGTGTACTTCGGAGGAAATTGTCAATTTCTTAGCAGGTATTAATATTCCTTCTTTGGACAGAGATGACAGGGCAGCCCTGGCGGCAGACATATCTGACCTGGAGATTGAAACGGCCATTAGTTCCTTAGCAACCAAGAAAACCCCGGGACCCGATGGATTTCCTGCTGAATGGTATAAGCGATTTTCTAAAGACCTGGTTAGTAGATTTGGGAAGCTGTTGAGGTATGCACTGGAAAGTGGTTCGTTGCCACCGTCCTTTCTGGAGGCAACGATAGTAGTGATTCAAAAGTCGGGGAAACCATCTGACCAGTGTAGCTCTTATCGACCTATCTCACTTCTGAATCTTGACGTCAAAATCTTTGCGAAGGTACTGGCGTTAAGATTGCGGGGGGTAATTCTCTCCTTGGTTGGGGTAGATCAATCGGGTTTTATGCCAGGGAAAACCACAGATATTAATTTAAGGCGATTGTTCACTAATCTTCAGGTCAAACATGATAACAGAGGTATGAGGGCTCTTGCGTCCTTAGACAATGAAAAAGCATTTGATTCAGTAGAATGGGAATTTATGTGGGCAGTGCTGACTCAAATGGGCTTTCCGGAGAAATTTTTGTGCTGGTTGCAAATGCTTTATAGATCCCCTTCGCCGAGAGTCAGGGTGAATGGGTACACATCGGACTCCTTCCCCTTGGGTAGAGGCACTAGACAGGGCTGCCCTCTCTCCCCCCTGTTATTTGCATTAATTATGGAACCTTTGTCGATACTCATATCCTCTAATTCAGGTATAGAAGGCTGGGAAATAGCTGGAATATCAGAAAAGCTTTCATTATATGCTGATGACATGCTGGTTTACCTAGCAGATTCAGGGAAATCCTTGGATACCCTTTTAGGTGTTGTTGATCAATTTGGGGGTTTCTCAGGTCTCCGTGTGAACTGGGCTAAGTCTAGTCTATGTCTGGTTGATGATGTTGACCCAGCTCGCATTTCGGTGAACAATAAGCTTCAGATTGTGGAGCAATTTACATATTTGGGGATTATTGTTTATAGAGATGTGGCAAAATTTTATGATTTGAATGTTGCTCCTACAATGCAATCCATTACTCGAAAGCTAGAGGCTTGGGAAAACCTTCCTTTAACTCTGATTGGGTGTATCAATGTGGTAAAAATGATTCTTCTCCCAAAATTGCTATACTTATATAGGGCTGCCCCAGTGTTACTCCCCAAGAGACATTTTGCTACTTTGGATAGAATAATCGCTCCCTTTCTATGGAATAAGTCTTCTCCCAGAATAGCGAGATCCACCCTCCAGGCGTCTTACCTGCGGGGGGGTCTTGCCTTGCCAAACCTGTACATGTACTATGTAGCGGTGCAGCTGAGCTATGTGGCGTGGTGGGTACGGGCTGACTCAGGCAACCCGGCGGTAGTGTTGGAGGCAGCTTTATTGGGGTCCTATGAGGCACTTACGAACTTGGCGTATAAGAGGGGGGCTAGGTCTACAATACACTACACCCAATCGATGGCTGCTGCAGTACAGATGTGGGTCAAATGGGGTCAGAAATGTAACCCTGATGAGAATGATATTACTTGGTCGCCATATTTGCCTTTGTGGAGAAACAGAGTGCTTCCGGAGCTGTTCTCATTACTGGAGTTTGAATTTTGGCCTCAGTGGGGGGTGCGCTACCTTACCCAACTATATGATAAGGGCCTATTTAGAACCTTTAATAGTTTGAAACAGGAATTTAATTTGCCCCAGCGTTGTTTGTATAGATATCTTCAACTCAGGCATGCCTGTCAGGCTCAGTTTGGTAGAGAACCTTTAAAGCTGGAGTGTGGTACAGTTGAGGCAGCGATTAGGAGGGTTCCGTTGGTCAAACCAGTGTCGACCCTGTATGCGTCGTTGATGGCGTTGCAGGACTCCCCCCTAGACAGGGCATTTGTTAGGTGGAAAAGGGACATTGAAGGTTTGGAAGATGTTCATGTTAAAGAATCTAGCTGTACATGGAGATCTACAGTGGTAAGTGCTAGGGATGAGTTGATTCAAGTTAAATGGCTTCATAGGATTTATTATACTCCTGTGAGGCTATTTAAAATGGGTAAATTGCCGAACCCTCATTGTACAAGATGTGGACATGAAAACGGTTGTCTTATACACATGGTTTGGCAGTGTCCGATTATTCATGGCTTCTGGGAAGAGATCCATAAATATTTTAATGACAAACTAGGCTTTCCTAACGTCTGTACTGAACTCACTAGTCTGTTGGGAGTAGCCAACGAGATTGTTCCAACCAAATTTGGCAGAAAGCTGTATAGAATACTCTTATATTATGCTAGGAAAACTATCCTTCTCAACTGGAAACCTCCTAAGAATCCTACTGTGCAACAATGGGTACATCTAGTTAATGCTAATCTTGAATTATACAAGTTTGTGTATGAGAGAAGAGGGACCCCTGATCGCTTCATGAAGATATGGGACCCCTGGATTGGAGCCCAGACTCTAGTACCATAGATGACTGAAAGACTGTTCTGACCAATGAAGGCGTGTGTGAATGTGTGTGTGTGTGTGCAGTACTTTTAATCTTCCTTAGGATTGATATGTTGGGTACTGTTCATCCTGAAAGTGATATCTTTTTCTTCTGTCCCAAACTTGGGTCATGAGGAACTGTTATGATTGATCCCATGTATTTGATTTGTACTGGACTCAATTGATGATTGTCTGTATTTGATGTGTTTGTTATGCTTTTTGCTAAATTAATAAATAAAAAGATACTATTAAAAAAATATTCTGACCCGCTAGATTCGTCAGATGAGGGTTCCCATTCCTCATCCGACTGGGTCAGAATCCTGTAGGCCTCTTCAGAAGAATACCCCCTGTTTGACATTTGGACTACTAAATTTAGGGGTATTCCCTGAGACTACCCAAGAAAAAAAGCAAGCCTGTCTTACAAATGGGAGGCTAGCGGTACTAAAGTACCGGAGGCCGCTGCGATTGATAAAAAATATCAAAACTGATTTTTTTTATCGCCGCAGTGCTTGTAAAGTGATTGTGCAGTGATCAAAAAAAAATTATTTTTTTGTCATTGCGGTGGGGCGGGCGTGGGTGAATGCACGTGTGGGCGACCGATCAGGCCTGATCGGGCAAACACTGCGTTTTGGGTGGAGGGCGAGTTAAAGAGGACCTTTCACCCATTATGATAATGTGAACTAAGTATACAGACATGGAGAGCGGCACCCGGGGATGTCACTGCACTTACTATTATCCCTGGGCGCCGTTCCGTTCTCCCGCTATGCCCTCCGGTATCTTCGTTCACAAAGTTATGGTAGGCGGAGTCTGCCCTTGTTCTGCTGTAGCGCTGGCCAATTGCATTGCAGAGCTCACAGCCTGGGAGAAAAGAACCTCCCAGGCTGTGAGCTCTGCGCTGCAATTGGCCAGCGCTACAGCAGAACAAGGGCTGACTCCGCCTACCATAACTTAGTGACTGAAATCTCTGCCTACCATAACTTAGTGAGTGAAGATACTGGAGGACATAGCGGGAGAACGGAGTGGCGCCCGGGGATAATAGTAAGTGCAGTGAGATCCCCGGGCGCCGCTCTCCATGTATGTATACTTAGTTCACATTGTCATAATGGGTGAAAGGTCCTCTTTAAGGTGACACTAATACAATTATAGATCTGACTGTGATCAGTTTTGATCACTTACAGATACTATAAAAGTACAAATGCTGATTAGCGATACGCTAATCAGCGAATAAGTGACTGCGGTGCGGTGGGCGCTAACTGACGCTAACTACCTAACCAAGGGACCTAAACTATCCTAAAACTATCAGTCAATACCAGTGAAAAAAATCACTTTTTTCCCTTTCACTAGGTGATTGACAGGGGGCAATCAATGGGTTAATTGGGGTGATGGAGGGTGATCTGGGGGCTAAGTGTGGTGTTGGTGGGTACTCACAGTGATGTCTGCTCCTCTGCTGGAACCAACCGACCAAAAGGACCAGCAGAGGAGCAGAGAAGCCATTTAACACCTTATATTTATAAATATAAGGTGTTAGATGGCTTCTGATTCGATTTTTTAAAATCAGCAACCTGCCAGCGACGATCATTGGCTGGCAGGTTGCTGGCGAAATACTCCTCGAACTTTTGCCGGCCCGCGATGCGCATGCGCGGGCCGGCTCTGACTGAAATCTCGCGTCTCGCGAGAGGACGCGTATATGCGTCCAGGAGGAATGAATCGACCGCCTACAGGACGCGTCGCTGCGTTCGGCGGTCCGGAGGCGGTTAAATGACATTCTTGACAAAGCTTTGGATAGAAACAAAAGGGTTTCCAACTGATTTGCATTATTTTCACCAATGCTGCTCCTTTCGGACCTAGAGACGTGGTAAACTTGACCAGAAGAAGAGAGAAAATCCCTCCAGCTAGCGGTCCACAAAAGGGAAAGGAAGAGGCTTCCTTTTTAACTCTGATAAGTCAGCCACACAATCCAACCAATGACGTCAGATGTAATGTGGGGGAAGACTAAAGAGACTAAAAAGATTCATATATGTGTGGGAAAGCATATCCACCTCCCCTTGGATCCTGGATGTAATTCAACAAGTATTCAGACTAGAACTCGCGTCTCCCTCTCCAATAATGATTGCAGAGAAACATTCAGCACCTTTTAGAGTCCCAGATCCTCTTAGGCTACTTTCACACTAGCGTTCGGGGCTCCGCTTGTGAGTTCCGTTTGAAGGCTCTCACAAGCGGCCCCGAACGGATCCGTCCTGCCCTAATGCATTCTGAGTGGATGCGGATCCGCTCAGAATGCATCAGTCTGGCAGCGTTCAGCCTCCGCTCCGCTCAGCAGACGGACACCTGAACGCAGCTTGCAGCGTTCGGGTGTCCGCCTGGCCGTGCGGAGGCAAACGGATCCGTCCAGACTTACAATGTAAGTCAATGGGGACGGATCCGTTTGAAGATGACACAGTATGGCTCAATTTTCAAACGGATCCGTCCCCCCTTGACTTTCAATGTAAAGTCAAAACGGATCCGTTTGCATTATCATGAACAAAAAAAAAAATATTTTTTTTTTTTGTTCATGGTAATGCAAACGGATCCGTTCTGAACGGATGCAAGTGTTTGCATTATAGGAGCGGATCCGTCTGTGCAGACACCAGACGGATCCGCTCCTAACGCAAGTGTGAAAGTAGCCTTACTCATTTAAAAAGAGTTTCTAATCCATGTTCTAGAAGACCAAATTTAAAATCCCTAAACAAGCACATATCCAACAAAAAGTTCAAAATGGAGACAGATAAACTATCAATTTACTAACGCAAAATTGCTACATGGTGACCCTAGATCTGGTAGGTGTCCCAATAAATAGGGACCATTAAAAATATTTAAGAATTGTTTTGTTCATAGACAATCGCCTCTTTCACCTACACTTTCAGGTATTACTGTTCCCGCTTCTCCTCTGTGCCAAGGATATTTCTGTATCAGTTTTCATTCACTATCTGGAGGATTCACTACCCGGACAAAAGATCTCAGAAACAATCTATAGATAGAGAGATGCTACAATCCTTGGGCTGGATGATAAATTTGGAAAAATCGGATCTCGTTCCAAGCAATCAAAACGTTTTTCTGGGAATAAAATTGGATTTTCGTCTCACGACATCTTTTTTTCCAGAACAGAAGAAACAAAACCTAATCAAAAACATATCTGCCTTTCATCAACATCAGAAAGCATCAATCAGAGAGATAATGACTTTTATTGACCTCCACTATACCGGAAGTAAAATGGGCACATTTTTTTTTTTATTTTTTTTTTTATAGGTATGGGATAAAATCAGTTATCCCTGAACAAAAAAAAAATGAAAATGCTTTTCCATGTGAAAAGGTCAATAAACTGGTGGCTGAGTCAAAAACATGTAAATCAAGGGGGTACAGTGGTGCCAGTTGAACCGGATTGTCATCACAACAGATGCAAGTGGTATAGGATGGGAAGCCCATTGCGCCCAGCAGATGGTATAGGGAACCAGATCTGCTCTGAGAATCCTACAATGTAAAAGAGCTAACAGCAGTACAGTTGGCCCTCAGAGCTTTTCTTTCAAAAGATCCAGTCTCAAAATGTGAACATCCTCTCGGACAACAGAGCTACGGTGGCCTATATCAACAAACTGGGGGAACGAGGAGCAGAAGACTTACCCAGATTGCAGCCTTGATGTTCTCTTGGGCAGAAAAACACCTGAACTCAATACCAGCAGTTCATTTAAAAGGGGAAGACAACCTCCTAGCAGACCTCCTGAGCAGACAGAACCCGAGTGAGGGGGAATGGAGTCTAAACCGAGCAATCTTCTCTCAGATTTTCAGAAAATGGGGAGGGCAGATTCTAAACCTCTTTGCTTCAGAAGCCAACAAAAAGGTGGATCAATTTTGTTCCCTTTCTTACCAGGACAATCCAGTCTTAGTGGATTCATTTTCAAGCTCATGGCTAAAAGGTTTGTTATAGTATGCCTTCCCTCTCTTCTCCTTGATACCAAAAACTCTGACAAAGGCGGACAAGGAGAAGAGCCATCTGATATTAATACCTCTATACTGGCCAAGGAGAGCATGGTTTCCTTTTCAGAATTTTGGCTGCTTCCTCAGATTCCAGACCTACATCAGGGGCCGATGTATTCAGAATGGACCATTTTGAAATATAAAGGTCTGATCAGATGTAGTTGTATCCACAAATAGCCTATAACATCAAAAATTTACTGCAGATCTTGGAAGGCTTTTCTTCAATTCTCGGCTGACTCATGGTATCCCTCCTTGGCTCCAGATGTTAGAAGGGATTATCCAACCCCTGTAATTAGCAGTAGAGGAAAAATGGTTGAAAAATGTTAATAAAAAACAATTGAAAAAGGTTTCTTTTTTTAGCCCAGAATGTGTAGAATGCATTTTGTGCTGCAATGTGCCCTTTGGTGCTATCAGGACTACTTTATTAGGTCCTGCGTTACTATTGGCGAGGTACCGTATTTTGTGCTGGTATTTGTCACTGCTGGTGAGGGATGTTGTGCTGCAGCAGGGTGTTCGTTTGGCACTACTGAGGAGGTAAGTTGTGCTGCACTCTGGTGCTGCTGGGGAGGGGAGTTGTGCTGCACTGTAGTGTTTAGTACTGCTAGAGGGCATTATGTGTGCTACATGCTGGCATTTGGTTAGCACTAGAACTAGTGAAGCCCTGGCATCACCATGATTTTGGTTCCCATGCGCATCAGTGAGCCTTGGTGTCATGGCACCTACCATACACAGTACACTGCTCTTACTTTGATACTCCTTGACTAGACCTATGCTCTGTTTTTACCCCATCGAACTCTACAGAGGGCTCTCCCAAGACTACCTCAGTCTATCCAATGTCTACTGGATTCCATGCTGTAGGACCCCACCCTAACCTGCTTGGGACTTCTGCCCATGCCAGAGTACACCCTGCACAGCAACTGCAGCCGAGCCAATACACGCACGATAATAACAGTACCTTTCTTGTTTTGGTTCGATTCTCTAAAGCTGCAGAAACAAGGTTATAATGGTATGCAAATGAGGGCTCGCAGGTGCCCAGGGGCGGCGTTCTTGCTGTAAGTGCCCAAGCCCCTCTGCGTTTTGTGTGCCTAACTCCTCCCCAGTGTATTGTCTGGCCAGCCCTTTCATGATGTTAAATCATCCTCTCCAATTAATTTCCAAAGCATCTCCTATCAGTGGTCAGTAGAAAACGGAGCAAACACGAACAAAACATGTATTCCATCCGTGACCAATATAATTTAATGGGCATGTTTGATCCTGAGACTGGCTGCTTTTTTGTTATACTAGTAGGGCAATTTATAAAGCCCTGCACTCCAGAATTCTTGATTCAAAAAGTCGCCAAATAGGGCTTTGTGACTTGCTGGGTTTATTTGCATGCAACAATATTTAGTTTTGAAAGATGTGTGTCAAATTGACTGCCATAAGCTCATAAAGTTGACTTAACGGTTCACTTAGTTTTGGTAAAACGTTTGACATGTCATACAGGTATGAAAAGTTTTGATTGGTGGGTATCTGAGCTTTGAGACCCCCAACGATCGTTAGAACCAGGACATCAAAGAGCACACACCTCAAGCTCTCACTCCTGCCTCAATAGAAATAGGTGATGTAAAAAGTAGAGCAACATCTCACGACAAAAGTGTTCAACTTAAAGATGCATAGAATTATATTATGGGACGGGCACCTACATCGGTGGGTCTGAAATGCAAAGCTTTGGATGCAGATTTATATCACTGATTTTGTCTGTCCTTCTGGAGATAGGTAGTTGTATTTTCAAATACCCACAGAAAATTAAAGAAAAAAACGGATCCTGTGTATCAGTTAGGTACAGTTTGGTATCCGTTTGAGCCATTTCCATCCTGTATACAGGACTTTCTTCTGTTTTGAAATAACGGATCTCTAAAGGTAACTGCTCAAACAGATGCCAAATGTGCATAACTGATGCACAGGATCTGTTGTTTTCTTTCTCTGTTCTTCTGATGGATCAGAAGAATGGAAAAATAACGTTTATGTGAACTCCCCCTAAGTTATTTGCTTACTTTTCTTTAATCCTGATTTTATTTGCTTATTTTTGTGACATTTTAGAGGCTACTGAACCAATGACTATTTTTTCATAGTGTTAAGGTGTCATTTTAAGGCGTCATGCACATGACTCTATCCATTTTGAGGTCCACAAACTGCAGATCCACATAATACGGATATTAGCCTTGTGCATGCCACAATATTCTCACCGTTGCCAATGCTGCTAATTAACCACCTCAGCCCCCCTAGCTTAAACCCCCTTAATGACCAGACCCCTTTTTACAATTCTGCACTACACTACTTTCACCGTTTATTGCTCGGTCATACAACTTACCACCCAAATGAATTTTACCTCCTTTTCTTCTCACTAATAGAGCTTTCATTTGGTGGTATTTCATTGCTGCTGACATTTTTACTTTTTTTGTTATTAATCGAAATTGACCGAAAAGTTGTAAAATTTTTCAAATAAAACTACATTTCTATATAAATTTTTCTCTAAATTTATTGTTCTACATGACTTTGATAATAAAAAATGCAATAAGTGTATATTTATTGGTTTGCGCAAATGCACCGTCCTTCTTCCTGTCGGCGGCCAGAAATCTCGCGCATGCGCAGTACCGCATGCGGCATGCGGCCTGCGCCAGCGCGATCATCAACCTCCTCAGGGCAACAGCTCTCAGATTACGTCACTGGGCTCGGCGCATGCCCAGTGAGACTTTTGAGGCTGTTGCCCTCAGGACCTTGATGATCGCGCAGGCGCAGGCCTCATGCGGTACTGAGCCTGCGCGAGATTTCTGGCCGCCGACAGAAAGAAGGACGGGGCATTTCTAGAAGGTAGAAGATGACGTGGGGAGGGGGCGGAACCGTTTGCCGGGGCTGTGGGAGGTTATTTCAGGATCAGGAGGCGTTCTTGGGATTCAAATTAAGGCGGGCTGGGCACTGCAGGGGGGCGTCACTGGGCACCAGAGAGGGAAAAAAACGCCCCTCTGGGCACCTTGGAGCTTCATTAGCATATCATAAAAAGGGCTTTTTTATCAAAAGGACAAAACGAAATAAAGTAAGAAGAAGACTGCAGGAAATAAGGTACTTTAGTGAACATGGCGATGGTGATAGCTTAAAATGCTAAAAGCAGGTGACAGATTCCCTATAATTTACTAATAAAGACCCAACTGTATAGCTGGTCTTCATTTTTAATGCCTGTGCGGCACCTTTAAACGGGCTGTTGCTGGTACGGGGTTTGGCTGGTTAGATGGGGGCACAATATGCATATTATTGCTGTTCTGGCCTGCAATCTCCTGCAGGTTATTTGACAGTAAACACAGAATATTATTCAGCTCTGGCATACCCACTACTCCAACCCCAATGCTCTGCTGCCCTACAGGTGGGAGCCCTTCTGCCACCTGCTTTTCCTTCTTTTCCACATCCTATAATATCGATGAGAATATGTCATCAGGAACATCTAGCTCCTCCTCTCTCTGCATCTTGCTGACTATTCTAGGACATGAAGACTTTGAAGGATGATTTGGAAGAAGTAAAGCCAGCAAAAGATGAGCATGGTCATCATTAAGACCTTGCCCCCCTAAGGGGTGCAGACTGGATGGTATTGGTTGGCACACTGGCACTGGAATAATAAAGGCTTCCATTTTATTGGTATTGAATTACATTTATGGCTGGTGTAGGAATAAATAAAACGGACGTTAAGACTAGGGAATTCAAGAAACCCTTTCAAGTTATACCTGTTTTGGTGTCACTGCATAAAATATTCCATGTGGAAAAATAATTTTGTCAGATAAACTATTTTAAGCTATACAGCGCATCAACATTTCATCCGCAGGGCTTCTCCTGATCTGTTTATTATAGGTGTGTATGGAGATGTGCAGGGGTGTTGCTAGGTTAAAACATTCGGGGGCCAGGGTCCCTGATGTTTTGTCCCAGGCCCCGAATGTACTGTCTGCCAGCTCGATACAACTGTATTGCCATCCTCAGGACGGCAATACAATTGAATCTAATGCCCTGCAAGAGCTGAAGGACCTGTGATAACATCTGTCTATGTGATCATTTCTAAATGCAGTAGCTGAAAAGGACCTGTGATGATGTCACCATCATGTGACCAGTGCAGGAGAGGACGGCTCCGCAGTGAAGAGAAGTCCTGGGAAGAAGCTGCGCTAAGGTCTGTTAAATGAGGACAGGTAAGTAAAGGTAGATTACTCAGTGTGAGAGGCAGAGCAAGGTTGGAAGTTGTGGTTATTCAACTGGGACTGTATGTTAGGGCTGAAGGGAGAGAAGTTATTTACATAGGACAGTGGGGTGGACTGATGTTATTTACAGGAGACTAAAAGTTCAGGGGGTGATGATATTTACATGCGAATGCATGTTGGAGGTGGGTCAGGGTGATGTTATTTGTATGGGACTGTATTTTGAAGGTGTCTGGGTGAGGAAGTGATGTTAATTACATGGGACTGAATATTGAGGGGGTGATGTTATTTACATGGGACTGTATGTTGAAGTTGGCTGGGGAGGGGGAGATGTTATTTACATGGGACTGTATATTGGACGGGGCTGGAGAGATGGTGTGATGGTATTTACATGGGACTCTGGTGGAGGGAGGGAAATTGTTATTTACATGGGACTGTATGGTGGAGGGAATTATAATTTCTGAGTTCACTAAACTACAGGGGGCATTATAAATACTAAGGGGGCTTCAGGGCGAGCATTATAACAATAGGGGACAATATAAATACTGGGGGAACTGAAGAGGCATTATAACAGTAGGGGCAATATAAATACTGCAGCACTTCAGGGTGAGCATTATAAATACTGGGGGACTGTAGGGGCATTTGATCGACTTAGAGAGTTGGGCCATATGCATTGGGGCTTAGGCCCCGGATCTTTTGAGACCCTAGCAACGCCCCTGGAGATGTGCATGGAAGGCGCATGGTCAGAGCCTGTCACAATGGTAACGCAATGTGATCTGCCAAAAGCATGTTTTAGGTCGAGAGGAGCTGAGTAGATAATACATAGTTTTGGTGGAAAATATTCAATATAACTATTTCATTCATTTAAATACCTGCTCATTCTGGGCTTTGAAGTCAAGGAGGTGGTCCTTTCAGCGATTGACGGCCTTCTCTCTGACTGTATATACAGAGATAGCTGTCAATCACCGATAGGACCTCTTCCTTGACGTCAAAGCCCAGTCTGAGCAGAGATTTAAATGAATTAAATACAAGTTAGGGCTCATGCACACGACCGTATGTATTTTGCGGTCCGCAAAAACCGGATCCGCAAAAAAAAAAATGGATGACATCCATGTGCATTCCGTATTTTGCGGAATGGAACAGCTGGCCCTTCATAGAACAGTACTATCCTTGTCCGTAATGCGGACAATAATAGGACATGTTCTATTTTTTAGCGGAACGGACATACGGAAACTAAATGCAGACGGCGTAACTTCCGCATTAACCCTTGCACTGCCGCGGTCAGCGCTGTCCGTGGCACGTGCGGTATCCTGGCGTGTCCATCGGGTCCCCGCGCTGCTGTGACGGGCACCCGATGGCTTGGACGGCTGCCATCTGTGTCAGCCTGTGAGATCCAGCCCCCTGGATCTCACAGGCAGGAAGCTGTAAGTGTATTACACTGGTAATACACTTGCAGCCAATGCATTACAATACAGATGTATTGTAATGCATTGTAAAGGGGATCAGACCCCCAAAAGTTGAAGTCCCAGAGTGTGACAAAAAAATAAAGTTAAAAAAAGATGTAAAAAAATAAAGTTTTACAAAAAAATTAAAAGTTTCAAGTAAAAAAATAACAAACTTCCTTTTCCCCAAATAAAGTTACAAAAATTGGGAAAAAGAGAAAAGTAGACATATTATGTATCGCCGCGTCTGTATCGACCGGCTTTATAAAAATATCACATGATCCACCACGCCAGGTGAACACCGTAAAAAAAATAAACTGTGCCAAAACAGCCATTTTCTGGTCACCTTGCCACACAAAAAGTGTAATACCAAGCAATCAAAAAGGCGCATTTAGCCCAGAATGGTACTAATCAAACCGTCATCTCATCCCGCAAAAAATTAGACCCTACAAAAGACAATCGCCCCAAAAATAAGGCTCTCAGAAAATGACACATTGACAAGATTTTATTCTGTTCAAAAATGCTTTCACTTTGTAAAACTTACCTAATATGTCTATAATTTTAATTTTTGTTATCGCTGCGTCCATAACAACCTACTCTATAAAAATATCACATTATATGCCCCATAAGGTGAATGCTGTAAAACAAATAAAAAAAACTATGCCAAAACAGACATATTTTTTTTTCACTTTGCCTCACGAAAAGTGTAATACCAAGCGATCAAAAAGTCTTATGTACCCCACAATAGTACCAATGAAAACGTCACCTCATCCCACAAAAAATGAGCTTCCACATAAGACAATCACTTAAAAAATAAAAACCATTGCAGGGCTCCAGACTAAAAAAATATCAAGGAGCCATTGGCTCCTAACCTGAAATTTTTAGTCGCCAAACTTAAAATACATATAATTACGGTATAATAAAAAAAAAAAACCCACACGTCTTACCTAGGGTTGTCACGATAACAAAATTTTTACTCGATTTCGATACCATAAAAAAGTATTGCGATACTCGATACCACGTGAAAAAAATAAAACACCAAAAAAGCCGCGTGCATTCCAGATTTTATGGAACGTCTGGACCTAACCTAATTTTTGTTGGGACAAAGGGACAAAAAAAATGGCGTTCACCGCATAGGAGATATTTTTAAATGTTTTAATAGTTCACACTTTTTCGGGCGTGGCGATATGTAATTTTTTTTATTGTTTCTAATTTTATATGTAAAATTGGTCAAAGGGGTGATTTAAACTTAATATTTTGGTGTTTGTTTTTTTTTTTACATTTTTTTAAATTTAATACCTATTTACCCCCTTAGGGGCTAGAGCCTGGGATCTTTCATCCCTTGTCCTATTCACCCTGATAGAGCTCTATCAGGGTAAATAGGACATCACACTCTCCCTGTGCTTTGTGCACACAGCAGCATGTAGCTGACCATGGCAGCCAGGGCTTCAGTAGGCTTACACTGCTGGGGCTCCGATCGGAAGCTGCCACTGCCACCAATGATAATACTTGGGGGATGGGGGCGCACTGCACCACCAATGATTATAATACTTTGGGGGGGGGGGGGGGGGTTGGAGGCACAGTGCGCCACCAATGATTTTACTTTATAATACTTGGTTTGGGGGGGGGGGGGTCCACCACCAATGAATATCATTATGCTTAATACAAACGCAGGTTGCCATGCGGGTGCCGGACATATCCCATACCCGGCACCCAGCCTCTGACTGCGCTGCGATCCGCTGCTATTAACCCCTCAGATGCCGCACCTGGGGGGTTTATAGCGGCGGATCGCAGCGCGCAGTCATAGAGGCTGGGTGCCGGGTATGGGATGTGTCCGGCACCCGCAGCCTGC
This sequence comes from Bufo bufo, assembly GCF_905171765.1. Lineage (NCBI taxonomy): Eukaryota > Metazoa > Chordata > Amphibia > Anura > Bufonidae > Bufo > Bufo bufo. The sequence goes on along the minus strand of NC_053393.1, from coordinate 245,933,282 downwards.
GTTTGTATTAAGCATAAACGATATTCATTGGTGGCCATAGCCCCTCCCTCCTCCTCCCTGCTATCAGCCCATTGGTGGCAGCAGCAGTACAGGGGGGAGGGACTGCCTCCTTCTCCCTTGTGCTGTTGAGAAGAACATGGCACACGCGTGCCATGTCAGTAATGTGAAAGCGGCAGGTCTAGGCGCAAATGGCGACAAGACTACAAAGTCTTGTCGCCATTTAGCAATTCTAGGTCGCATTTGCGACCATTTTGGTCGCCATCTGGAGCCCTGCATTGGCACCCGTAAACCAATCCATCAAAATCTGCGCTGCAGTGCTCCAGACTAAAAAAAAATATCAAGGAAAATTTAGGAGCCAAATTAAATTTTTTGTTGCCAAATTTAAAATACATATAATATAGCAGGGATGCTTAGGAGCATAGGGTTTTCTAAGCTGCAGCCCACGCAGTTAAAGGGGTTGTAAACTCATTTCCATGACTTGTCAGACTAGCCAGATTCGCGTTGGTAATCCCTAGGTGCTGGGTCCTGGCTCATTTGCTTCCAGGCCTCCGCTGCTTGTCTTGGGTTTCTCCATGAAAACGTTTGGCTGCACTGGCATCAAGACAATCACTGGCCACAGTGTGAGGGGCTGATCTTTACCCAGCAGACGTCTGTCTGCTGGATAAAAGCCTTTTTTTCTTAGAGGCAGAGCAATGGGTCTAGGCGCAAATGGCGACAACACAACAAAGTCTTGTCGCCATTTTGCAATTCTAAGTCGCATTGGTGACTCTTTTGGTCGCCATCTGGAGCACTGGCGTCCGCAAATTGCGGATCTGCAAAACAAAACGGATGACGTCCGAATGGCATCCTTTTTTTGCGGATCCATTGTAACAATGTTTATCCTTGTCCGCAAAACGGACAATTTCAATTTTTTTTGCGGGGCTATGTAACGGACATACAGACACGGAAACAAAATACGTTCGTGTGAATGTAGCCTAAAGGTGTATTCACACGCAGCAGATTTGTTATAGAAATTTCTGGGACCGAAACGCACTTCCAATCATCTGAATGCGGTTGTTCCTGCAGCAGGTGCATAGTTTACTGCCTTCAGTTGAATGGGACAGTCACAGAAATGTCTCCAATAAATCTGCCAAGTGTGAACACACCCTAGACACCAGATTTACTGTAAAGGATTTACTAAGAACTAAGGGGGTTCATCAAACTGGTGTAAAGTAGAACTGGCTGAGTTGCCCATAGCAACTTCTACCATTCATTTTCCAAAGGAGCTGTGAAAAATGAAATGAGGAATCTGATTGGTTGCTATGGGCAACTAAGCCAGTTTTACTTTACACCAGTTTGATAAAGTACCCCCTAAGAGTTTTTCTAGAATCATAAAACCTTCATAAGGCTGTATCACCGCTGAGGTGCATCAAAAACTGCAGGTGTCCAGCCTAAACAATCACCCCCAATTATTCTACCAGACATTTTGGGGCATCATATCCTCTGTGTGGCAGTTGCCCATAGCAACCAGTCCGCCTGCAGCTCAGAGAACATAAACAGGTCTGATTGGTTGCCAAGGGCAACTGCTAACCGTCCTCTCCTACCTGCCGGAGTGAGCGCCTTACACGCCGCCATCTAGAGCTGTGGCCTGCTCTCTTCGTGTCCCGGTTTGAGCGCCGCGGCCCGGACTTAAGCGGTCACCAGGAAGACGGTGCGGAGGAGGGAGAGGAGAGCGGACACCACAGACCTGGCACACACCAGGCCATCCTCTTTTATCACCTCCTGGCCATTCACCTTACTGCTAGGCAGCATAACCACCCCGACCACATCGCCCCCTGCAGGCAGGCGCTTACAGATATCCCTTAGTATTTCCCGCCACTGGCGTTGTGATGGCGGGGAACCAGCGATTCCGGGCGGCACAGGAAGAATATCAGTCCGAAGCGAAAAGTCCGGTTGTGGGGAGGCTGCAGCCAGTCTGAGCCCGGTTTCTCCCCCTTGCAGTAGTTGTCATCTTTCGGGGTTCCATGCTGAGAGGCCCATTGTTTAACCCCTTATGGACCGGGCTCATTTTCACCTTAAGGACCAGGCCATTTTTTGCAAATCTGACCAGTGTCATTTTAGTTGTGAATAACTTTAAAACGCTTTTACTTATCCAGGCCATTCTGAGATCGTTTTTTTCGTCACATATTGTACTTCATGAAACTGGTAAAATGGAGTAAAAAAAAAAAATTCATTTTTATTTATAAAAAAATACCAAATTTACCAAAAATTTTGAAAAATTAGCAAATTTCCAAGTTTAAATTTCTCTACTTCTTCTATAATACATAGACGTTACAAATTTAGATGCAAATCTTGAAATTTTTCAGAAATTTTCCAAAACCCACTTTTTAAGGACCAGTTCAGGACTGAAGTCACTTTGTGAGGCTTACATAATAGAAACCACCCAAAAATGACCCCATTTTGGAAACTACACCCCTCAAGGTATTCAAAACTGATTTTACAAACTGTGTTTACCCTTTAGGTGTTCCACAAGAGTTATTGGCAAATGGAGATGAAATTTCCGAATTTTAATTTTTTGGGCAAATTTTCCATTTTAATCCATTTTTTCCAGTAACAAAGCAAGGGTTAACAGTAAACAAAACTCTATATTTATTGCCCTGATGCTGTAGTTTATAGAAACACCCCATATGTGGTTGTAAACTACTGTATGGGCACACGGCAGGGCGCAGAAGGAAAGGAACACCATATGGTTTCTGGAGGGCAGATTTTGCTGGATTGGTTTTTAGACACCATTTCCCATTTGAAGCCCCCTGATGTACCCCTAGGAGTAGAAACTCCAAAAAAAAAAAAAACATTTTGGAAACTACGGGATAAGGTGGCAGTTTTGTTGGTACTATTTTAGGGTGCATATGATTTTTGGTTGCTCTATATTAGGGATCGACCGATTATAGATTTTTTAGGGCCGATACCGATAATTTGTGAACTTTCAAGCCGATAGCTGATAATTTATACCGATATTCTGGGAATTTTCATTTTTGAAATAAAAAAAAAATTCCTACACAAATCTGCTGAAAATTAATATGTTTATTGTTAACGTGTAGGATTTTTTTTTGTAAATCTTTCTTTTTCATTTATACTTAATATTTTGGTGTTTTTGTTTTGTTTTTTACTTTTATTATTTTTTTACTAACTTTTAGCCCCCTTAGGGACTAGAACCCTTGTCCTATTCACCCTGATAGATCTCTATCAGGGTGAATAGGAGCTCACACTGTGCCTGCTGCTCTGTGCTTTGTGCACACAGCAGCATGGAGCTTACCATAGCAGCCAGGGCTTCAATAGCGTCCTGGCTGCCATGGTAACCGATCAGAGCCCCAGGATTACACTGCTGGGGCTCCGATCGGAGGATCAGGGGAGAGGGGATCCTGTGGCCACTGCCACTAATGATTAATACTTGGGGGCTTGGGGGAAGGCGCACTGCGCCACCAATGATTACTACTGGGGGGCTTGGGGGGGGGCGCACTGCGCCACCAATGAAGATAAATCTCTCATTAATTCATATACAGGAGGCGGGAGCTGGCTGCAGAATCACATAGCCGGCTCTCGACCTCTATGAGCGGTAGCTGCGATCCGCGGCACCTGAGGGGTTAACTACCGCTACAGCTCATAGAGGTCGGGAGCCGGCTATGTGATTCTGCAGCGGGCTCCCGCCTACTGTATATGAATGAATTAATGAGTTGTCTTCATTGGTGGCCACAGCCCCTCCCCTTCTCTTGTCCTCCTTCCTCTCATCGGCGGCAGCAGCACTGGGGGGAGGGAGACACTGCTTCCTTCTCCTCTGTGCTGCTGAGGGAACACGAAGATTGCTGAGAGCAGCGCGATCTGTGTTCCCAATAAGTTATCGGAATATCGGCAAAATAGATGCCGATACCGATAACAGTCAAAATACTGAATATCGGCCGACAATATCGGTAAAACCAATAATCGGTCGATCCCTACTCTATATTACACTTTTTGTGAGGCAAAGTAACAAAAAATAGAAATTCAGAAATTTCATCTCCATTTGCCATTAACTCTTGTGAAACACTTAAGGATTAACAAAGTTTGTAAAATCAGTTTTGAATACTTTGAGGGGTGCAGTTTCTTGAATGGGGTCATTTTATGGAGTTTCTACTCAAGGGGTGCATCGGGGAGGGGGGGGGGGAATTCAAATGGGACATGGTGTCAAAAAACCAGTTCAGCAAAAACTGCCTTCCAAAAACCATATGGAGTTCCTTTCCTTCTGCCCCCTGCCGTGTGGCCATACAGCAGTTTCTGACTACATATGGGGCATTTCTGTAAACTACAGAATCGGGGCAATAAATATTGAGTTTTGTTTGGCTGTTAACCCTTGCTTTGTTACGGGAAAAAATGGATTAAAATGTAAAATTTTCCAAAAAAATGCTGTTTTGGCACCGTTTTTATTATTTACAACGTTTATCTGACAGGTTAGATCATGTGCTATTTTTATAGAGCAGGTTCTTACGGATGTGGCGATACCTAATATGTATACCTTTTTTTATTTATTTAGGTTTTACACAATAATATCATTTTTGAAAAAACATAAATCATGTTTTAGTGTCTCCATAGTCTGAGAGTCATAGTTTTTTCAGTTTTTGGGCGATTGTCTTAGGTAGGGTATCATTTTTGTGAGATGAGATGATGGTTAGATTGGCACTATTTTGGGGCGGGCATAGGACTTTTTGATCGCTTGCTACTACACTTTTTGTGATGTAAGGTGACAAAAAATTGCTTTTTTGACACCATTTTATTTTTTTACGGTTTTCACCTCAGGGTTTAGGTCATGTGGTATTTTTATAGAGAAGATTCTTACTGACGCGGTGATACCTAATATGTCAACTTTTTTTCCCTTCTACGTTTTAACATAAAAATGCATTTTTGAAACCAAAAAATCATGTTTTAGTCTGAGCCATATATATATATTTTTTTGGCACATTGTCTCATGTAGGGGCTAATTTTTTGCGGGATGAGGTGACGGTATGATTTGTACTATTTTGGCGTACATACGACTTTTTTTATCACTTATTACCTTTTTTGGGAAGTAAGTTGGGCAAATTTCAATTTCAGCATAGATTTATTTATTTTTTTATGGCGTTCACTGTGCGGGGAAAGTAACATGACCGTTTTATAGATCAGGTCGTTACGGACGTGGGGATAATAAACATGTTTAGGGAATTTTATTTTTTTAATTTTTAATCAGTGATAAATGTGTTATTTTTTTTAACATTTTTTTTTCACTTAAAAAAAAAAAAATATTCTGACCCAGACCCACTTGGTTCTTGAAGATCCAGTGGGTCTGATGTCTGTATAATACAATACAGTACACTATATAGTGTACTGTACTGTATTTTCACTTTACTTAGTCTGATCAGACTTCTGCCTTTAGCAGAAGTCTGATCAGCACCATGGACAGCCAGAAGCCTGTGAAGGCGCCTGGTTGCCATGGTAACCATCACTCTCTGCCACAACAGAGCAGCGGGTTAAGGGGAGGGAGGGGGGCCCCCTCCCTCTGTGATCTCGTCAAGAATCGTGGGCTGAAAAGACACAGCAGTACCCGATGGGATAGGGAGGGAGCTCCCTCCCTGTTAACCCCTTCCATACAGCTGTCCCTACGGACCGCGGCATGGAAGGGGTTAAACGGCTGACATCTGTGTGATGATGTCAGCCGTTTCAAGCAGAGTGTCACTCTGCTTGCTAACCGCTTGGCCATCCTGAAAATGAGAGGGAGGGAGGGCGGTTGATCGTGCGGATGAAAGAAGGCTGCAGGGGGGGGGGGGTTAAACATTAAATAAAGGCATTTTGAAGTTTCACGAACCACGGTGATCAGAAACTTCCTAAAGCGCTGCAAACCGCAGGTCTGAATTGACCTGCGGTTTGCAGCGATCGCCGATACGGGGTTCGCTCGGCGGTGATCAGAACTACACAGGACGTACCTGTACCCCCTGTGTCCTTAAGTAACAAGACATCAGGGTGTACCGGTACGCCCTGTGTCCGTAACAGGTTATGGAGGCAGATCAGCTGAGGGTCTCGGCGCAAATGGCGACAAGACAATAAAGTCTTGTCGACATTTTGCAATTCTAAGTCGCATTGGCGACCATTTTGATTGCCATCTGGAGCCCTGGCTGCAAAAGCCATATGGCGCTCCTTCCGTTCTCAATCCTGACATGTGCCCCCCCCAGCAGTTTACCACCACATATGGGGTGTTGCCCCCAGGAGAAATTGGGTAACCCCTTGTGAAAATGAAAAATTTGGGGCTAAAGCAAAATTTTATTGGAAGAAATTAAACTTTTCATTTTCACAGCCAAGTGTTTCCAAATTCTGCAAAATGCTTAGGGGTTCAAAGTGCTCAGTACCCCCCTTAATTTATATTTTAAGGGGTGTAGTTTCCAAAATGGGGTCATTTTTTGAGGATTTCCACTGTAGGGGTAAGTCAGGATCTCTTCAAATGCAAAATGGTGCCTAAAAACCATCCTAGCAAAATCTGCCTCCAAAATCTATATGGCGCTCCTTTCCTTCTGACCACTGCCACATACCCATAGAGCAGTTTACTGCCACATATGGGGTATTACTGTAAACTACAGAATCAGGGTAATATATATTGAGGTTTATTTTGCTGCTAAACCTTGCTGTGTTGCAAGAAAAAATTGATTAACATAAAAAAAAAAAAGGAAATTTCACCTCTATTTTCCTTTAATTCTTGTGGAACACCTCAAGGCCAAGTTTGTAACATCAGTTTTGAATAATTTGCAGGGTGTAGTTTCTAGAATGGGGTCATTTATGGGTGGTTTCCATCATGTATGCCCCTCAAAATCACTTTATAATTGAATTGGTGCTTAAAAAAATGTTTTTAAAATTTTGTTGAAAATTTGAAAAATGGCTTCTAAGCCTTCTAACGTCCTAAAAAAAATAAAGATGACACTTACGAAATGATGCCAAAAAAAGTAGACATATGGAGAATGTTAAGTAATAAATATTTAAAAACAGAGAAATAGAAATTTTCAAAATTTTTAGTAAATTTTTTTATAAATAAAGGTGAATTATATTTACTCAAATTTCTGACTCTCATGAAGTACAACGTGTCACGAGAAAACAGTCTCAGAATGGCTTGGATAAGTAAAAGCGTTCCAAAGTTATTTACCACATAAAATTACCACCTTATAACTAGTTGTTGTAATGTTTGCTGTGATAATATATGTTTTATGGTTATGTGTTGTGGTGTAACATGTTCTGGTGTGATTCACATATATATACAGTATGTATTTATGTTGCCAGGCCAGCAGCCATTGATGAATTGGTTTAAGGCTGCATATAGGCCGAGATATCTGCCTCATACCTCGGAAAACAGCAGCCTGCTCCCCGGGGGTAGTTAGCACAGAGATGCTAACGAGGATGGGCACGTTTGATGGTCACACTCAGGACTGGGGACAGCAGACTCTCCGGCGTCTTGTGTCAGCATGGGGGCTTCCTAACCAGAGCATGAAACATAATCTGTAATCCTTCATAACTTGTTCAGGAGGGATCGGATGTCACCAAAATCTAGCTTATCATCTCTGGTATGATGAGGCATCGCATGGACACCAGACATGACATATCAACTCTCCTTCATCTTCTTAAAATAAGGATCTCATCTTCCGAGCGTCCTGGAAGTGTAGCGTTTAATATGCTAGGACTTGGAACAATGAGATATTAATTATGAAGAAGGTCTGGGGTCTGTATCTTCACCAGGGCAACTGGGAAACTATCTTTTTGATAATATCTTACCTGTTCCCTAGATGCCCAGGGGGCCGGCTGCATGGGTAATGTAGCTTGACCCAGAGGGGCTGAGTCAGAGGTGGGAGGGAAAATAGTCCTCAGGCCTGCCCCTGGAGGAAAGGCATAAAAATGTGATTCCTGGGATATTTGGGTGTCACAAAGTGGGAGATCCAATCGAATTGGTTTGTGCACCATTACTCTGCCTAATCTCCTGGGAGGAAAATACTTTTACCACACAAATGTTAAGTATTAGAACTTTCTTTGTCTTGCCATTTATGTATGTCTCTTGTTAATAATTTTTTGTAACCAAGTACTGTCTATTTTTTATACATTAAACCAGGGCTTGGAATCTAAGAGCCAGCTAAAAAAGTTAGGAGCCAGGCGGAGCCGCGTCATAAAGCCCCCAGACTGTTGATATTGAAGTCTATATGTATATATACACAGCTCGCTATCAAGGGAAATACTGCATAAATGTATCTGTCGTGTGTACCCATTCTCTGTGACCAGATACCTTTTTCATATTGCTTTGTTCTAAGAAAAAAATTAATAAAGATATTAAAAAATAAAATAAAAAATAAAGCCCCCAGTAGATGCCCCCATTATGCTCCCCCCCCACTTCTCCATAGAGCCCCCCAATAATGCATGCCAGTACATAGGGCCCCCAGTAGATGCCCCATAGTGCTCCTTCCCCTCTTCTTCATAGTGCCCCCCATAATGTGCCAGTATATAAGGCCCCCATAATGTGCCAGTATATAGGGCCCCCATAGTGCCCCCCCATGTTGTGCCAGTATATAGGGCCCCCATAGTGCTTCCCCTCTTCTCCATAGTGCCCCCCATATTGTGCCAGTATATAGGGCCCCATAGTGCTTCCCCTCTTCTCCATAGTACCCGCCCCCCCATATTGTGCCAGTATATAGGGCCCCCACCCCCTGCTTTCCACATTATACTATAAATTATAAAAACAATAAACTCATACACTTACCTTATGCTGCTGTCAGTGATGCGATGCAGGCCTCTTCCGGCCTGTGTCCCTCACTGTACGGCTCAGGCGGCGCGATGTCGTCATCGCGCTGCCTGTATCGGCCTCTGATAGGCTCTCCTCTGCTCCTCCGCACCATTCATCTGTCCTGAGGACGGCAATACAGATGAATATGGAGATGAGCGCTTCCACTCCTGCTACCTCCGGACAGAACGGGCCCCCCTCCGGTGCTCCGCACCCGTCGCCCGGGCACCTTTGAAAACGGGCTGACATACCCAAGCGCCAGGACCAAATTCCTGATCGCCATGGCGACCTCCGGTCTCCAGACTAAAAAAAATATCAAGGAGCCATTGGCTCCTAACCTGAAAAATTTAGTCGCCAAACTAAAATTTTTAGTCGCCAAACTTAAAATACATATAATTACGGTATAATAAAAAAAAACACACGTTTTACCTAGGGTTGTCACGAAACCAAAATTTTGACTAGATTTCGATACCATAAAAAAGTATAGCGATACTCGATACCATGTGAAAAAAATAAAACGCCAAAATAGCCGCGTGCATTCCAGATTTTATGGAATGTCTGGACCATAATAGAACAGTCCTAACCTAATTTTTGTTGGGATAAGGTGACAAAAAAATGGCAAATTGCAAGTTTTTTTTTTTTTCGGTTACGGCGTTCACCGCATAGGAGATATTTTAATAGTTCACACTTTTTCGGGCGTGGCTATGTATTTTTTTAATTGTTTATATATTTTATATGTAAAATTGGGCAAGGGGGTGATTTAAACTTAATATTTTGTTGTTTGTTTTTTATTTTATTTATTTTTTTACTTTTTATTTAAAGGGTTTCTATCACTTCGTATGCCAAAATTAGCTCTCAGACACTAGCAATCCGCTAGTGTCTGCTCTGGCCAACCATCCTAATATAAGAGCTTTTTGGGCAGCCGTTTTGCTAAAAAAATAACTTTTATAAATATGCTAATGAGCCTCTAGGTGCTATGTGGGCGTCATTAGCACCTAGAGGCTCCGTCTACCTTCATACACAGCCACTGCCCAGCGCGTCCCTCCAGCCCGCCCATCTCCTGATGAATGCGATCCTCCGTGTGACGCAACGGACAAATTCTCGCGCATGCGCCGTGCGCGGCTGTATTCGGCGCATGCGCAGAGAATGTCTGACCGCTTCCCTGCTCAGACATCTCCACTGCGCCTGTTCCTTGGAGCACTATGACGTCATCGGCGCAGGCGCAGTGGAGATGTCTGAGCAGGGAAGCGTCAGACATTCTCTGCGCATGCGCCGAATACAGCCACGCACGGCGCATGCGCGAGAATTCATCCGTTGCGTCACACGGAGGATCGCATTCATCAGGAGATGGGCGGGCTGGAGGGACGCGCTGGGCGGTGGCTGTGTATGAAGGTAGACGGAGCCTCTAGGTGCTAATGACGCCCACATAGCACCTAGAGGCTCATTAGCATATTTGTAAAAGTTATTTTTTTAGCAAAACGGCTGCCCAAAAAGCTCTTATATTAGGATGGTTGGCCAGAGCAGACACTAGCGGATCGCTAGTGTCTGAGAGCTAATTATGGCATACGAAGTGATAGAAACCCTTTAATACCTATTTACCCCCTTAGGGGCTAGAACCTGGGATCTTTCATCCCTTGTCCTATTCACCCTGATAGAGCTTTATCAGGGTGAATAGGACCTCACACTCTCCCTGTTGCTCTGTTCCCTGTGCACACAGCAGCAGGGAGCCATGGTAACCGATCGGAGCCCCAGGATTACACTGCTGGGGCTCCGATCGGAAGCTGCCACTGCCACCAATGATAATGCTTGGGGGGTTGGGGGCGCACTGCACCACCAATGATTTTACTTTATAATACTGGAGTTGGGGGGGTGTGTTCAGTGGCTGGGTGCCGGGTATGGGATATGTCCGCAGCCTGCGTTTGTATTAAGCATAAACGATATTCATTGGTGGCGCAGTGGCCATAGCCCCTCCCTCCTCCTCCCTGCTATCAGCTCATTGGTGGCAGCAGCAGCGGTACAGGGGGGAGGGACTGCCTCCTTCTCCCCTGTGCTGTTGAGAAGAACATAGCACGCGCTGACAGCAGCGCGTCCCATGTCAGTAATGTGAAAGCGGCAGGTCTAGGCGCAAATGGCGACAAGACTACAAAGTCTTGTCGTCATTTAGCAATTCTAGGTCGCATTTGCGACCATTTTGGTCGCCAACTGGAGCCCTAGACCTGGCGCCTGGGATTTGTCGAGCTCTGCATTAAACCTAAAAGTTTGATGGTTTGTCTTGTAACCTTAAGAACCAGTAAGCTCCATGAAGAGTGTGTGTGCAGTCTGAGACTGTATGTTGTTTTTCCGTGAGGCTTGCTATCGTGTGTGTGTCTGCTTGCGAGTGGGACACTCAGGAGTGTCCTGTCGACCTTATAACGGGCGGCAAAAGTTTTGTGTTATTGCATGGGTGTGCTTGCAGGTTTTAGGTGGCGATTTATGCTCGAGTTACGGCTCAGCGCAGGGCGTAACAGCGTATGAGGACGTGAGGTGAATCTGCCTGAAGTGCTTGGGCAACCCTTGTCACATGACGTGGTGGGCTAGTCTGGTCCCTGGTACGTGACGGTGATACATGTCAGATTTCCAAAAATCGGCCTGGGATTTAAAGAGGACCTTTCACTACAATAAAAAAATCTAAACTAAGCATACAGACATGGAGAGCGGCGCCCAGGGATCCCCCTGCACTTACTATTATCCCTGGGCGCCGCTCCGTTCTCCCGGTATAGGCTCCGGTATCTACAGATTTTCGGCTCAACTGGGAGGAGCCTGCCGGCGTCTCCTTCTCCCAGGCTGGAGTGCTGGCCAATTGCAGCGCTCAGCTCATAGCCTGGGAGAAAAAAAGGCGCCGGCAGGCTCCTCCCAGTTGAGCCGAAAATCTGTAGATACCGGAGCCTATACCGGGAGAACGGAGCGGCGCCCATGGATAATAGTAAGTGCAGGGAGATCCCTGGGCGCCGCTCTCCATGTCTGTATGCGTAGTTTAGATTTTTTAATTGTAGTGAAAGGTCCTCTTTAAGGTGAAAAGTGTCTCGGTACTGAAGGGGTTAAGTCTAAAGTCTTGAGCCAATATAAACAAATGACATTTGTCAATGACTTTGTTTGCAAGTGACTCATGAAAGAAACCAGCAATAAAGATAACAAAGTTGTTTTTTATAAGTTTTGTTTCCTCCTCTTTGTTTTCTTGCCACAATATATGAGTCCTTCTAATGCTAAGTTCACATCTGCATCAAAGGTTCCCTGGACATATCTGTCATGTGACAAATCCATATAGCTGTTTGGGTTTTGTTTCTGTCCTGGAACAGAAAACTGGAAATGTTTGGCACAGATTAGAGTCTAGCCCAACATGTACTGTAAGTTTCGTTTCTCACATGTTCCATGATTGCAAGTAGGAGTCACTGTTCCCAGTTTCTGTTTCAAAGAGTGACGTACAATAACAGACACTTCTGCTTTTGCCTGCTTATGCCACGTAATTCTTTTCTAGTAGATCCAGTGTGGATCAAAGCTAGGAGTGGATCCGAAAGTGTCTAAAGGTGTATATAAAAGGCTTTATATTCACTCTTTGTTTTGGTTAAAAAAAAAAGCATAAAAAACTACTGTGTGAATCTGGCCGTTTAATGGCAGGAAACAGCCCATGCGAGCCAAAAAGGCAGACTGAAACTATTTTTGTATTGGCATATATGCATCTAACAGAAAACCTAACTCCTATAAATAAAATCACTCCATACCAATAAAAGACAAATTGGTAACTAATTAGGCTACTTTCACACTAGCGTTCGGAGCGTATCCGTCTGATGTTTCATCAGACGGATCCGCTCCTATAATGCAGACGTTTGCATCCGTTCAGAACGGATCCGTCTGCATTATTACTTAGAAAATTTTCTAAGTCAGAAAGTAGCCTGAGCGGATCCGTCCAGACTTTACATTGAAAGTCAATGGGGGACGGATCCGCTTGAAGATTGAGCCATATAGTATCATCTTCAAGCGGATCCGTCCCCATTGACTTCCATTATAAGTCTGGACGGATCCGCTCGCCTCCGCACGGCCAGGCGGACACCCGAACGCTGCAAGCAGCGTTCAGGTGTCCGCTCACTGAGCGGAGCGGAGGCTGAGCGCTGGCAGGCGGATGCATTCTCAGTGGATCCGCCTCCACTGAGAATGCATTGGGGCCAGACGGATGCGTTCGGGGCCGCTCGGGAGCCCCTTCAAACGGAGCGCACGAGCGGACACCCGAACGCTAGTGTGAAAGTAGCCTTAAATGATAGGAGAAACAACTGTACACCAAGGGATGACATATCACTAGTATCAAAATATAACAAAGTGCAAATGCTAATAGGATACATAAAGTAATGAATCCATCGTGGAGCAAAGAGTAATGGTAAACTGGTTCAATACATGGTGTAAGCGTTATACGTGAAAGAGTTTGTCAGCCAAAATTACCCTTAGGCCTCTTTCACACTTGCGTTGTCCGGATCCGGCGTGTACTCCACTTGCCGGAATTACACGCCGGATCCGGAAAAACGCAAGTGTACTGAAAGCATTTGAAGACGGAACCGTCTTCCAAATGCGTTCAGTGTTACTATGGCAGCCAGGACGCTATTAAAGTCCTGGTTGCCATAGTAGGAGCGGGGATCGGGGGAGCAGTATACTTACCGTCCGTGTGGCTCCCGGGGCGCTCCAGAATGACGTCAGAGCGCCCCATGCGCATGGATGACGTGATCCATGCGATCACGTGATCCATGAGCGTGGGGCGCCCTGACGTCACTCTGGAGCGCCCGGGGAGCCGCACGGACGGTAAGTACACTGCTCCCCCGCTACACTTTACCATGGCTGCCAGGACTTTAGCGTCCCGGCAGCAATGGTAACCATTCAGAAAAAGCTAAATGTCGGCTCCGGTAATGCGCTGAAACGACGTTTAGCTTAAGTCCGGATCAATGCCTTTCAATGGGCATTAATTCCGGATCCGGCATTGCGGCAAGTGTTCCGGATTTTTGGCCGGAGCGAAAAGCGCAGCATGCTGCGGTATTTTCTCCGGCCAAAAAACGTTCCGTTCCGGAACTGAAGACATCCTGATGCATCCTGAACGGATTTCTCTCCATTCAGAATGCATTAGGATAAAACTGATCAGGATTCTTCCGGCATAGAGCCCCGACGACGGAACTCTATGCCGGAAGACAACAACGCAGGTGTGAAAGAGCCCTTACAGAGCTTTAACACCATTGTAGACATAGTTGATATGAAGTCACATCTCAACATAACTATGTTGCCATTCATAGCAGTAGCATAACCAAAACAAGCAGGTATAATTCATTTTGCAAGTATGAATATTAGCTGGTTCCCTCGTTCCTTTGTTGGGAAGTGTCTTGTCTGTTTGTCACCAATGCTCTCACTATCCGTTCAACCTGATTGATGGCTTTGGGCTCATTAACACAAATTTTACGTCCGGATGCTGTTCTGGTGTAGAGCATTCAGCACCTGGACAAAACTGACCCATTAAGTCTCTTTCACACAAGTGATGCGGATTGCATCAGGATCTGTTCAGAAATCAGCGACACGCATCGCATCTGGATGGAAAACTCATTCGTGTGAAAGAGGCCTTAGGGCTCTTTTACACGAGTGTATGCTTTGCTGGTAATCCGCTGAGTGAAAGATTGCTTAGGCCTCTTTCACACTTGCGTTGTCCGGATCCGGCGTGTACTCCACTTGCCGGAATTACACGCCGGATCCGGAAAAACGCAAGTGTACTGAAAGCATTTGAAGACGGAACCGTCTTCCAAATGCGTTCAGTGTTACTATGGCGCCCAGGACGCTATTAAAGTCCTGGTTGCCATAGTAGGAGCGGGGGAGCAGTATACTTACAGTGGCTGCCGGGACGCTAAAGTCCTGACAGCCATGGTAAAGTGTAGTGGGGAGCGGGGGAGCAGTATACTTACCGTCAGTGCGGCTCCCGGGGCGCTCCAGAGTGACGTCAGAGCGCCCCATGCGCATGGATGACGTGATCCATGTGATCACATGATCCATGCGCTTGGGGCGCCCTGACGTCACTCTGAAGCGCCCCGGGAGCCGCACAGACGGTAAGTATACTGCTCCCCCGCTCCCCACTACACTTTACCATGGCTGTCAGGACTTTAGCGTCCCGGCAGCCATGGTAACCACTCTGAAAAAGCTAAATGTCGGCTCCGGCAATGCGCCGAAACAACGTTTAGCTTAAGGCCGGATCCGGATCAATGCCTTTCAATGGGCATTAATTCCGGATCCGGCCTTGCGGCAAGTGTTCCGGATTTTTGGCCGGAGCAAAAAGCGCAGCATGCTGCGGTATTTTCTCCGGCCAAAAAACGTTCCGTTCCGGAACTGAAGACATCCTGATGCATCCTGAACGGATTTCTCTCCATTCAGAATGCATTAGGATAATCCTGATCAGGATTCTTCCGGCATAGAGCCCCGACAACGGAACTCTATGCCGGAAGAAAAGAACGCAAGTGTGAAAGAGCCCTAAGCTGCGCTCTGGACAGAAGAGACACGGAGCAATAACATGATTGATAATGCTCCGTCCCTCTCTGTGACCTTTTACTACAAAATCACAGTGAGATAAAAGGTCACAGAGAGGCACGGAGCATTATCAATCATGTTAATGCTCCGTGTCTCTGCTGTCCGTGACGGGGCATGGCTGTCTTTAACGCAGCGAATTCCATGCATGGCATCCGCTCGTGTGAAAGAGCCCTAAGGCCTCTTTCACACAAATGAGTTTTCCATCCAGATGCGATGCGTGTCGCTGATTTCTGAACAGATCCTGATGCAATCCGCATCACTTGTGTGAAAGAGACTTAATTAACAAAACACATTGGTGCACATTTACTAAGACTGGCTTTTTACACTGGTCTTAGTTTCCCCCTCTGCGCTGCCACTAGATATGTCTAATGATGAGGCGTGTGCCTCCTCATAAATTAGGTGCATCTGTGGCAGTCTGTGCACCAGGAGTAAAAAGTTTTTAGCTAAGACTTGCACCTGTTTCCAGGCGCAAATGTAAGTTAATTTGCCCAACTGGTGTACAAGACCCAAAAAAACTAATGGATTTACAACACACTTAGACCTAAAAAGTGTCGCAAGTCCCCTTTTCTGTCCGCCCGTGCGACACAATTTTGGTGCATGGCCGGACAGAAAAGGGGATTTGCAACACTTTTTACATCTAATAGTGTCACAAGTCCATTAGTAAATGTGCCCCATTAACTTAAGGAAGTGGGTGCGTGGGAAAATGGATGGCACACTGATGCCATCTGTGTGTGGTGCGTTTATAAACTCTTCCACATTTACCATCTGGAGAGCGAGTTTTCTAGCATTCATCTGAAATCCTTAGCGTTCCCTCAGTTCACCTTCCTTCTGGATGTATTTCACACCATCGCCATGGTAGAGAGCAACGCAGGCGTCAGATCCGGAATACTCTGCACAGACACAGATTTCTACTCCTCATGATGTGGTCAATTGCCCCGGCAACCACCCCCTCCCCCAGATTAATATATATGTGTAGAAATATATTTAAAAAATGAAAAGCCTGCACCGACAGCTGTTGGGCGAATGGACTCAAGTGCGCCTGAAATTGCTTCTTTTTACAAATAGTAGTTGAATAGGTATATTGATAGAGTGGGGCTATTCAGTGAACTGAAGGGGTCAGGCATGGGTTAAATGGTGTAATGTTTCTGTAACTCAGGGCGTGTGTCTGGTCAGATACAGCTGAACAGTGGCCTTTGTGAGAAATGAAACTGAAAGGTTGTTGTGAAGTCTCTGCTCTGACATCAGGAGGCGGATGCTGGAGACCAGGATTTCTAGGGGTATGCAACACAGAACTTGTAGTGACTGCTTTGTTGCCGGAAGGAACAGGTCGGCTGCTCTTATTCTCAGGAAAAGGTAATACTCCTGCACCTCAAATTAGACAGAAAAGATTGTGATCAGATCCATGCATGTTGTTTTTCACTGCACACATTATTCTGACACTTTTTGAAGCTTTTTTTTAATCAAAATGACAAGAAATTAAATTCTTTGCAAATGTTTTTTCGCGATGTCTGACACTGATCAAAAATCAGACATTACATGTAGCAATACTACTATGCGCAAACATTGAAAACATGGAGTATTCTGCGATGTGTTATGGCTTTACTTGCGGAACATGAAAATATGCGGCTGTTTTCACGTACAGTAAGTGATGCAGTAATGCACTTCTGTATCCACTTCTCCAATATTTCCATGTCTGCGCATAAAGCAGGGTGTTACTACATGCTGTGTTTGCTTGCTTTTCCATGTCAGCCTTGGCAGTATGCACCTGTACATTAATTTGGTATTTTTTGGAGGTGCTGCTCAAACTTTTTTTGCATGACGCAGGGATCTGTCATGTTGTAATTTCTCGGCTTGTTGTATAGGGCAATCCTTTTCTCTTTAACCCCTTCAGGACTCTGCCATTTTTCACCTTAAAGGGGTTTTCCCATCTCAGACAATGAGGGCATATCGCTAGGATATGCCCCCATTGTCAGATAGGTGCGGGTCCCACCACTGGGACCCGCACCTACAATTAGAATGGAGACGGGAAATGAGTGGAGGGCGCACTACGCATGCGCAGCCGCCCTCCATTCATTTCTATGGAGCCACTGAAAATAGCCGAGCGCTGGCTTGGCTATTGCCGTCTGCCCCATAGAAATGCATGGGAGCATGGGCCGCACATGCGCGGTGCGCTCCCATTCACTTCTATGGGAGCAGCGCTTGGTGGTGGACGGACCCCGGGAAATCCGGAGTCCCTCAGCCACAGCGCTCCCCGCTTCGTTCACGTTGTAGGTGCGAGTCCCAGCCGTGGGACCCGCACCTATCAGACAATGGGGGCATATCCTAGCGATATGCCCTCATTGTCTGAGATGGGAATACCCCTTTAACCACCTCAGGGCCGCCGTACGCAGGATTGCGTCCTGGCGGCGGCCCTATTGTTCTGGGTGGACGCGCCTGCGCGTCCTCTCGCGAGAGGCGAGATTTCCTGTGAATGCGCGCACACAGGCGCGCGTGTTCACAGGAACCGAAGGTAAGCGAGTGGATCTACACCCTGCCAGCGGCGATCGTTCGCTGGCAGGCTGTAGATGCGATTTTTTTAACCCCTCAAAGGTATATTAGACGCTGTTTTGATAACAGCGTCTAATATACCTGCTACCTGGTCCTCTGGTGGTCCCTTTTGCTTGGATCGACCACCAGAGGACACAGGCAGCTCTGTAATAAGTAGCACCAAACACCACTACACTACACCCCCCCCCTGACACTTATTAACCCCTGATCACCCCATATTAGACTCCCTGATCACCCCCTTGTCATTGATCACCCCCCTGTAAGGCTCCATTCAGACGTCCGTATGTGTTTTGCGGATCCGATCCATGGATCCGCGGATCCGCAAAACACATACGGATGTCTGAATGGAGCCTTACAGGGGGGTGATCAATGACATATAGCCCATATAGACTCCCTGATCACCCCCCTGTCATTGATCACCCCACTATAAGGCTGGCTCCATTCAGAGGTCCGTATGTGTTTTGCGGATCCGCGGATCCATGGATCGGATCCGCAAAACACTATACGGACGTCTGAATGGAGCCTTACAGGGGGGTGATCACCCCATATAGACTCCCTGATCACCCCCTGTCATTGATCACCCCTTTGTAAGGCTGGCTCCATTCAGAGGTCCGTATGTGTTTTGCGGATCCATGGATCGGATCCGCAAAACACATACGGACCTCTGAATGAAGCCTTACAGGGGGGTGGTCACCCCATATAGACTCCCTGATCACCCCCCTGTCATTGATCACCCCCCTGTAAGGCTCCATTCAGACGTCCGTATGTGTTTTGCGGATCCGATCCGTGGATCCGCAAAACACATACGGACCTCTGAATGGAGCCTTACGGGGGGTGATCAATGACAGGGTGGTGATCACCCCATATAGACTCCCTGATCACCCCCCTGTCATTGATCACCCCCCTGTAAGGCTCCATTCAGACGTCCGTATGTGTTTTGCGGATCCGATCCGTGGATCCACAAAACACATACGGACCTCTGAATGGAGCCTTACAGGGGGGTGATCAATGACAGGGTGGTGATCACCCCATATAGACTCCCTGATCACCCCCCTGTCATTGATCACCCCCCTGTAAGGCTCCATTCAGACGTCCGTATGTGTTTTGCGGATCCGATCTGTGGATCCGCAAAACACATACGGACCTCTGAATGGAGCCTTACAGGGGGGTGATCAATGACAGGGGGGTGATCACCCCATATAGACTCCCTGATCACCCCCCTGTAAGGCTCCATTCAGACATTTTTTTGGCACAAGTTAGCGGAAATTGATATATTTTTTGTTTTGTTTTGTTTTTTCTTACAAAGTCTCATATTCCACTAACTTGTGACAAAAAAATTAATCTCACATGAACTCACCATACCCCTCAGAGAATCCAAATGCGTAAAATTTTTTAGACATTTATATTCCAGACTTCTTCTCACGCTTTAGGGCCCCTAAATTGCCAGGGCAGTATAAATACCCCACATGTGACCCCATTTTAGAAAGAAGACACCTCCAAGGTATTTTGTGAGGGGCATGGCGAGTTCATGTAAAGCGGAAAGGGAGACTTTGTGAGAAAAAACAAAAAAAAATCCATTTTCGCTAACTTGTGCCAAAAAAAAAAAAACTTCTATGAACTCGACATGCCCCTCACGGAATACCTTGGGGTGTCTTCTTTCCAAAATGGGGTCACATGTGGGGTATTTATACTGCCCTGGCATTTTAGGGGCCCTAAAGAAGAAGTCTGGGATCCAAATGTCTAAAAATGCCCTCCTAAAAGGAATTTGGGCCTCTTTGCGCATCTAGGCTACAAAAAAGTGTCACACATGTGGTATCGCCGTACTCAGGAGAAGTTGGGCAATGTGTTTTGGGGTGTCATTTTACATATACCCATGCTGGGTGAGATAAATATCTCGGTCAAATGCCAACTTTGTATAAAAAAATGGGAAAAGTTGTCTTTTGCCGAGATATTTCTCTCACCCAGCATGGGTATATGTAAAAAATACCCCAAAACACATTGCCCAACTTCTCCTGAGTACGGCGATACCACATGTGTGACACTTTTTTGCAGCCTAGGTGGGCAAAGTGGCCCACATTCCAAAGAGCACCTTTAGGATTTCACAGGGCATTTTTTACACATTTTGATTTCAAACAACTTCTCACGCATTAGGGCCCCTATAATGCCAGGGCAGTATAACTACCCCACAAGTGACGCCATTTTGGAAAGAAGACACCCCAATGTTGTGGTAAATATTAATAGTTGCAATCAGCTCGCATCAAAGTTTGTGTAAGGAAAATGGTGAGTCCCCCTTCCCTCAGCCCCAGTCAGAGAGCGACACATCTGTTACCATCTTGGTTGAAAATCCTGAGAGACTCCTCCGCCCTGCTGAGTCTGCTCACCTTTATTTACTAACAAAAGGTGTAAAAAGGGGCTGGCCCAAGACAAGGATACAGGAAGTGATGACATAGGAAGATAAGACACCATCATTTAGAATAACCTAGCTAGCTAACAAACACATGTATACTATAACCTACCATTACCACTGGAGCTAATTTTATCCAGCCTTGCTCGGTGATCAATGCCAGATAAAATTACGATGATCCTCATGCATGTTTATTTACAGGACAGCGTCATTATCTCCAGCGGCTGATCAGGCGCACTAGAGACAATAAACGCACGTTATCCACGCCAACAAAACACTGCTCTGCTGAACACATCAGTCTCCCCCGGCCCACAGCCCAGTGGTTAGCACATGGAACATTCGCCAACGGAGACCTCTGCGCCCAGCAGCTGTAACAGGACATACACGGGAAGATATCCACTCCAATGGTTTACCCTGACACTGAGAGACATGATGACAATACACAATATATTAAATACACATCCTAATAAAATTTCCACAACAGTCCCTCCTCTTTGTCATATGCTCGCCAATGTCCCTTGACGGATCTCGATCTTCTTCTTTGAAAAAAACAGTCTTTGTAAAGTCAATCTTGACACGTCTTCTTTTCTTCGGGAGGTGACTTAGGAGGTGGCGTTTCGCGTTGGTCGCTGGCTGGTTTGGGATCCTCTGCATCTGGTCCATGGTTTGGTCTTCAGGGCGTCTTGTCTGTTCGGTCTTCGGTAACTCAGTCGATTAGACATCAGGAACATCTCACTCCGGCGTATAGAAGGAATGGAAACAAAAAACATAAGTACATGTCCCATTTCCTTTCACCCGGATCCAATGGAAAACCAGTGAGCCCCAAGACCTCCCAAAGCTTTAAAAAGGATTCTAACCGTCACTAGTCATAGCTCCGCCTCTGTCCTGCTCCTGTCAGTATGGGCCTGACCCTTGTCAATGGTGTCTGCTAGCCAGGCATAACCTTCCTCACAACCGGAGGATCCCACATCTACGGGTCGCCTAGCTGCCCGGACACCCATACATGATTAATAAGCAAGGAGCAGGAGCCAGAGCTAAAATTAATAATGTATCGTCTATCAACAAATGCCTCCTTGTAACAAATAAACAAAAGTGATACTCTGCATTCTTTGACTTAGTTGAGCAGCTTCTTGCAGTGACCGGTGTGGATCCAGTTGTCTCATCCTTCGAACTTCAGAGAGGTTGGCGTCATCAGCAGCACCTGGAATGGCCCAAGATATCTCGGCTCGAGTCCCGTCCTCGGATGTTTCTTTAGCACGACCCAATCACCTGGTTGACTAGAATGAACACTGGTTATTGAGTCTGGGTCCGGAAGAGAACTCCCGAACCCGGTGGTGGACATCGGGTGATAACCCGTGGGGCTGCCTGGGGGCATACCTGATGGAATAAAAGGGTTACAGTGGAAAATTCAGGCCATGGATCGGCCGTGATTTTTACCTTCTTTGCAAAAATCGGACCCAAGTACCAGCAAAGAAAAGGATTGACATTTGAGAAGAAAAGGATTGACATTTGAGAGGTTAGAAAGTTTGAAGATCGTTGTTTTCTGCACCACTTTCCCCCCTTCTCATCGTCCCTAAAACCAGGACGAAGAGAAGCTGGATTAAACATGGTGCATCGTCTCAAGGTTAGATGGAGAGATGACGAAGGGATGAGAGAGAGATAGAGAAACAGAAAAGGAGAAAAGCGCTTCTCTTGGACTCTGCAGTCTTAGCGGGACGGGATTACATGACAGTGTTAGTTCGCACTGTCTGGGACTTTTGAAAGCCCTGTTGTTGGAGCTCGATGGATTCGTGCAGCCACAGTTCTGCCTTCTGGAGGGAACCATGGCTTTGGAGTCTAGTGGGGAATTCACGGACAAACTTTTCCCAAATCCAGACCTCAAAGGTCCCTTCTTTGGGGATGGTCCACTCTGAACCTACAGTCCATTGGTGCCAATCTTTGAGGGGCTTAACAACTCCTCCTCCATAGATGGATTTCATGTGCTGCTTCGCTGTCCTATAGTCAGAAGTGGTACCCTTCTGTTCCCTAAACTCATGCTCGAGCTACAGTTTCCCGCGACCTACGCAAGGAATTTTTCTAAAAGTAGGTTCGTCCACCTCCAGTGTCCTGCGACAAACGCCCTGGACGGCTGCTACTCCGAATCGTTCGCCTCTGAGTTGCCCTAGGGTTTTCTGGCACCGACACACGGACTCCGTTCACCCTAGTTAGACCTCAGGAAAAGGAGTAACAGCGTGAGGAAAAGGGCTCTCGCCGACACACGGCGGCCCTCTGAGTCTCCTAATGAGATATACCAGCCTCGGTTTTGGCTCTGAATAGTGACCTGACCACAGGATAGGGCTTCCAATTGACCTGGAGTGGAAAAAGGGGTGCACAGAGAACACACAGTACCTTCTGTGGGGACGGGGGGTGCACAGGAAACAAACCCACAGTACTCCTGTGGGGAATGGGGTTACTCACACAGCTATTGGTATGCCCAGGTGATATATATCACCTTGTCTCCTTAAAAAAATGCTCATCAGCTCACTTTCCTTTGCCGATATGATTCTATATAGTCCAGCTGAACAGCACACGAAGCCCTTTTTGCAGTGACTGATCAGAAACCTCTCACTCAGCAGCAACCCTTGAATTCAGACAGTAGTTCCCACACAATATCATAAGACCCCCAGTACTCCTAACCAAATCTGCAGAGAAAAGAGAGGGAAAGAAAGAGAAGAAAGAAAAAGAGAAAAGCGCCAAAATATGAAAAACCTAAAAAATTCATAAAAAGGAAAAAATTAATAATAGGCTAAAAAATAAAAATGGGTTGTTAAATAAGGAAAAACTGAAAGAGACTTCAATAAAAACCTTAAAAAAATAATAATAAATGGATTAGTAAAATAAGAAGACCTGTAAACAGGAGAGAAAAACAAACATAACAAACTTCAGTTACAGACAGTCCTGCTACATACATTGAGATTCAGTAAAAAGTTAATTTTACCTTAACCCAAAACGCATACAAAAACTAAAACCTTAGGAACACATACAATTGTATAGGACTGAATTAACAAATCAATGTCTTAGAGGGTTCCCCTGAAACCGTACAGGAGAATTTTTACCCACCCAGTAATTGAAATGTTAATTTGCCCAGCCCCAAACAGCTTCAGATTTATTTTACCAGAGAAGCAGGACTTAACATCACAAGGTCCCAAAACCGGTTTCTTTCACATTTTAACCGTTCATATTGTGATTTAAAATCTGCTTCATTGATCAATGACCTTTGCTGTCTCTGCCTTTGCAAAGAAGCATGTCTGGGACCATTGCCCCATCGTACTGAATAAACCACTTTACTTCTAGGTGTGGTTCTGGGGTACTTAACATACCTGTGTCTGTTGCCATTAGCAACGTTACAATATCGTGCAATGTGCCCGTATTCCCTGCATGCAAAACAAAGAATACCTCGCCTCCCTGCATAATACCTTGTCTGGGCACATGGCAATTTGATTTGGCGCACAACATTAACCATATTGAGTCCACTTACCACGGACTCATCTGAGGAATCTTCTGGCCTTGTGTTAATACGCCCAACTCCAGGGTCAGACACATTGTCCATCTCCATCCATGAGTCGGTTCCACTATCTGAACCACAATCCTCAGACTTCTCCATGCTTACAGTGCATACATTGCCTCCAATCCCAGACACATTACTCTCCAACGGTTGTTTCAATAACTCTGGCAATTCCCTTACAGCACCCTGTGCTTGCGTCAGGCTTTCAGCATTTTCCTTGTGCAGCTCAGTATTACACCTCACAGTACATTCATAATTAGCGCTAGCTTCAGCTGCCTGCTGGACAAGAGTTCTCAATTTAACAATTTCCACTTTTAAATCTTCCACTTCTCCTTCCAAACTCAGCTTCAGCCTACAAGACTCCTGATATTTATCCGCTATCCACCCAGCAGCAAAAATCAGAGCATACTTGCCTTTCCTTTTGCGCCATTTTTTGGTACCGATCAGGTTTGCTACACAATTCTGAGCCTGCAGCCATGGATCAGTAGATCCCTGCATAGCCTGAAGAATGGCCGCCGTGTCCTTCAACTTTGCTACTTCTTTAAAAATACTTTCCATTGCACAAAAACAGACCCCACAATGGTTGCTACAAAAAACAAAACACTAGTACCAATTTCTAGGAGTTGTCCCAATACTTTTGGCACAGAACCTTTCTACACTGTAATACCCGTATTAATTATGCCAAACAAGTCTACAATTCAGTGTAACAGCCACAGATATACAAACATTAAGCAGAATCATCAACTATAGGACGATTTCACCACTAAACTGCCACTAATGCTCACACAATGATTCCTGTATCAGAGTGGTCACTGCGCTATACCATAACCGAACACTCAACCGATATCCAGCACAAAACTTATCAAAACAAAATCAAAATGTACATAGAAAGGTTACAAAAAGACAAGATAACTATTCGACAAAACTAACATTTCAGGCAAAAACAATCAGATCGCTTTCCATAGTAAACTGACTAAGATGGGCCGACAAGCACATGGTAAAGATGGCCGAAAGATGGCCTACAAGGACATGGTCATCACACAAAGGAAATCAAGATGGTGTCTACAATATCCAAAAATAAAAACAGTTTCTATATTCCCTGTTCCCTACTCCCTGAAACCAAAGCACAACCTCCACTCTGTGGGTGATTTACAGGTTAACAATATAAAAACACTCTCTAAACGCTGTCTCTAATGTACAAACACTAAAACCAATTGCTGCCTCTATAAACCTCTATAAAATTGCCTCTTACAAAATCAAAGTAACATAAAAGTTAAAAGTTACAAAAAACACAATACCCTGTACTACTCATCATACAATCTCATCATACAACCTCTGTACAATCAACTTACAAGGGAAAAACACTTACACACCCCTTGATGCAGCAGATAACAACCATATACACCAATAAGGTTCTTTTAAGTAGATTTCTTTCCAAATATCAGCAGATTGGAGTACACAGATTTAAATTCACAAAGAGCAAAACCTTCTCAACAATGAGAGTAAGGAAAAGGATATTACCTTATGCCGGCCTTTTTTGCTTTTTGAAAACTAAGCTGTGTCTCCTTTAAGTTCTGCTAATAACGGGGAAAAAAATTAGCTTTCTAATTCGTGGTCGCCAACTGTTGTGGTAAATATTAATAGTTGTAATCAGCTCGCATCAAAGTTTGTGTAAGTGTTTTTCCACAACACCAAGGTATTTCGTGATGGGCATAGTGAGTTCATGGAAGTTTTTATTTTTTATCACAAGTTAGTGGAATATGAGACTTTGTAAGAAAAAAAAAAAAATCATCATTTTCCGCTAACTTGTGACAAAAAATAAAAAGTTCTATGAACTCACTATGCCCATCAGCGAATACCTTAGGGTGTCTACTTTCCGAAATGGGGTCATTTGTGGGGTGTTTGTACTGTCTGGCCATTGTAGGACCTCAGGAAACATGACAGGTGCTCAGAAAGTCAGAGCTGCTTCAAAAAGCGGAAATTCACATTTTTGTACCATAGTTTGTAAACGCTATAACTTTTACCCAAACCATTTTTTTTTTGCCCAAACATTTTTTTTTATCAAAGACACGTAGAACAATAAATTTAGAGAAAAAATTAAATAGAAATGTAGTTTTATTTGAAAAATTTTACAACTAAAAGTGAAAAATGTCATTTTTTTTGCAAAAAAATCTGTAAATTTCGATTAATAACAAAAAAAGTAAAAATGTCAGCAGCAATGAAATACCACCAAATGAAAGCTCTATTAGTGAAAAGAAAAGGAGGTAAAATTCATTTGGGTGGTAAGTTGTATGACCGAGCAATAAACCGTGAAAGTAGTGTAGGTCAGAAGTGTAAAAAGTGGTCTGGTCATTAAGGGTGTTTAAGCTAGGGGAGCTGAGGTGGTTAAGGACCAGGCCATTTTTTTTTGTGGTGATAGCTTTTAAACGCTTTTACTTATCCAGGCCATTCTGAGATTTTCGTGTCACATTGTACTTCAAGACAGTGGTAAATTTGGGTCAAAATATAAAAATTTTATTTATAAAAAGTTACCAAATTTACAAAATAATTAGAAAAATTTGCAATTTTCAAAATTCTAATTTCTCTGCTCTTAAAACAGATCGTGATACCTCCTAAAATAGTTACTTTACATTCCCCATATGCGTACTTCATGTTTGGATCATTTTGTAAATTACATTTTCTTTTTTGGGACGTTAAAAGGCTTAGACATTTAGAAGTAAATCTTGAAATTTTTCAGGAAATTTCCAAAACCTACTTTTTAAGGACCAGTTCAGGTCTGAAGTCACTTTGTGAGGCTTACATAAAAGAAACCACCCAAAAATGACCCCATTTTAGAAACTACACCCCTCAAGGTGTTCAAAACGGATTTTACAAACTTTCTTACCCTTGAGGTGTTTCACAAGAATTAAAGGAAAATGTAGATAAAATTTCAGAATTTTACTTATTGGCAGATTTTCCATTTTTTCCAGTAACAAAGCAAGGGTTAACAGCCAAACAAAACTCAATATTTATTCTAGTATATTTAGGCACACCTACATCTGAACGCACAATGGATTCAGTAAGGCTACTTTCACACTAGCGTTCGGAGCGGATCCGTCTGATGTTTCATCAGACGGATCCGCTCCGATAATGCAGACGTTTGCATCCGTTCAGAACGGATGCGTCTGCATTAAAACTTAGAAAATTTTCTAAGTGTGAAAGTAGCCTGAGCGGATCCGTTCAGACTTTACATTGAAAGTCAATGGGGAACGGATCCGCTTGAAGATTGAGCCATATTGTGTCATCTTCAAGCGGATCCGTCCCCATTGACTTACATTGTAAGTGTGGACGGATCCGCTCGCCTCCGCACGGCCAGGCGGACACCCGAACGCTGCAAGCAGCGTTCAGGTGTCCGCTCACTGAGCGGAGCGGAGGCTGAGCGCTGGCAGGCGGATGCATTCTCAGTGGATCCGCCTCCATTGAGAATGCATTGGGGCCAGACGGATGCGTTCGGGGCCGCTCGTGAGCCCCTTCAAACGGTGCGCACGAGCGGACACCCGAACGCTAGTGTGAAAGTAGCCTAATATTAGTAAAACTTGATTATATTTACTAATATTGTATATTAAAATATCTCCCAAAAAAACTTCATTAAAACATCCTAAAATACACACTAATAACCAATTGTTGATAGCCCACAATGATATAAATAGTAGCTTCTAAAGACAATGTAACCTGCAAACACAAAATTAAGTTAACTATGGTTTGCACCTTATAAATGTGTCTCAATGATAGTGTGTTACATTAAGATATGTATAACATACGGTGCAAACCTGCAGACTATAATATCAGCTCCTTAATATAGGCAAATAAAAGTTTTTGGATGTCACAATTATATATTTTGTGTCGATATTGCTAATTAATATTCATTGGTCTTTCAGCAAAAACACTATTCTGCTCTGCATCGGCTGTCCCCTCCGTGCCACAGAACAGGTAAATATATAACAAGTCTCTTTAGGGGTTTTCACTGAATCCCGTATATTTTGTAATATTATTTCAGATGACATCAGTCCATGTACTGTTATACTGATCCTGCTGATTATTAGAGGTCACGGTATTGATTGGGTGAATTATCATATATTGCGCAATGAAATTCACTTATTCTCTATATGCTGTACTGGAAATGGTAATTCCAACAATATTGCTTATGGAGATGTTGTTGTTGTTAATAATTCAAGTCTTATACCGTAGTTGTGCTTGCATATATATACTTGGGCTATTTTGGATCGCCAATTACTGTTCGCTGGGTTGGGGTTGGGTCCCGTATCTGGTGTGTGTTGCGATCTGGGAAACCCTTACCTCCACCTTCTTTCTTTCGTGAGTATTGTTGCGCTGTGTTTCCTAGTTGTATGGCCGCAGGATCAAGAGAAGCGATGAAAGAATGGCTGTATTGGAAAAACATTTTAATAGTACAGGCGTTTTCGGATGCATTAATGACCATGATGTTTATATTTTTGATTTATGAATTTAATTTTTAAATTTTTTAGGAAAGAGGGGTGAGTAAAATTTTTATATTTTTTTAATTTGTATATATTTTTTTACACTTTTTTTATTTTACTTTTTTATATTTTTGTAGCCAGTGTAGGAGACTGCAACACTCAATATTTTAATTTTTTTATTCAATATATAGCATTGTAATTTGTGAATCTCATTTCTTATGTTGGCCTGCCACCTGCTGGCCAACATAAGAATTGCAGCTGTAATATGCTGGGTCTCTTCAGAGAGACCCGGCGTATTAAAGTCAATTGCCGGCATCCTCATTGGCCGTACGGGGATACCTGTATTCTGGGTTTTTCAAAGTTTAGATGCCGTTATCACACTTTATCACGGCATCTAAAGGCTTTTATCACCACTAGAGATGAGCGATTTTCAGGTTATGAAATTCGTTCACGCTTCATTTAATGGTAAAAGGTGAATTGTGTTATGGATTCTGTTGCCACGGACCATAACGCAATTCTATGATGAAATGCATAACAAAATGCCTTTAGAGGCATTCTGTTATTCATTCCGTCATAATAGAAGTCTATGGGCTGCAAAACGGATCCGTCCCGTTTCCGTTATGCAGGAGAGGACTCCCCTGCATAACGGAAACGGAACTGATCAGTTTTGCAGTCCATAGACTTCTATTATGACGGAATGAATAACAGAATGCCTTCCGTCATAGAATTGCGTTATGGTCCGTGGTAATGGAATCCATAGCGCAATTCACCTTTTACCAGTAAATGAAGCGTGAACTAGGGCTGCAAAGAATTATTGATGTAATCGATGCAAAAAAATCCTCAATGCAGTTTCCCTGCATCGAGGATTCGTTTAAATCACGTGACCACTGAGCGTGAGTGAAGTAAAGCCTTTACATCAGTGCTCCGTGGCCTCCCGTCAGCACCGCGCTGCAGGGCCTTGCGTGCACACACAGTCAGCGCGTGCTGGCTGACATTGTGTGTGACGTCAGGTCCCTCTCAGTGCATGCTGGGAAGAAGACGCGGTCCGTCTCCTGCGGACTCCATGTCAGCGCACTGCCAGGAAAGGTAAGTATAAAGTTAGCACTAGCAGGGGCCCGAATATGCTGGCGGGTGATGTTAGTGATTTGAAGGGGCTGATGGCGCTGGGGGAGATGGATGGCAATAGTATGGAGGGGCTGATGATATCTGATGACACTGGGGGACATGGCATGGAGGGGCTGATATCTGATGGCACTGGGGGAGTGGGGGACATGGCATGATCTGATGACACTGGGGGTGTGGGGGACATGGCATGGAGGCAGTGGCGACTCTAGGAACAATATATAGGGGGGGCACAAAGATACCACAGTGAAAAATGGGGGGGGGGGGCAAAAACAAAATAAGTATATATAAAGTATATATAAATTAAATAGATTACAAAATACGAGAGAATTGCGGTATGCAGGGATACATTTATAATAAAACAATTTACTTACAAAAGAAGCTATTCAGTCGTCTGCTGTGCCGTCCTCTGCTTGCTTCCGCGGATTCTTTCCCCTTCTTTCTGTCTCTCGTCAGTGCGCAGGCGTACTGTTATGGTGGATCTGTGAAGACACACTGTTATGGGGGCATCTGTGGATGACACTTATTATGCCTCTCAATATTAGCCCCCATATGCTGCATCTCATCATTAGCCCCCATATGCTGCATCTCATCATTAGCCCCCATATGCTGCCTCTCATCATTAGCCCCCATATGCTGCCTCTCATCATTAGCCCCCATATGCTGCCTCTCATCATTAGCCCCCATATGCTGCCTCTCATCATTAGCCCCCATATGCTGCCTCTCATCATTAGCCCCCATATGCCTCTCATCATTAGCCCCCATATGCTGCCTCTGATCATTAGCCCCCATATGCTGCCTCTGATCATTAGCCCCCATATGCTGCCTCTCATCATTAGCCCCCATATGCTGCCTGTCATCATTAGCCCCCATATGCCTCATCATTAGCCCCCATATGCCTCTCATCATTAGCCCCCATATGCCTCTCATCATTAGCCCCCATATGCTGCCTATCATCATTAGCCCCCATATGCCTCATCAGTAGCCCCCATATGCCTCATCATTAGCCCCCATATGCCTCATCATTAGCCCCCACATGCCTCATCATTAGCCCCCATATGCCTCATCATTAGCCCCCATATGCTGCCTCTCATCATTAGCCCCCATATGCTGCCTCTCATCATTAGCCCCATATGCCTCTCATCATTAGCCCCCATATGCCTCTCATCATTAGCCCCCATATGCCTCATCATTAGCCCCCATATGCCTCATCATTAGCCCCATATGCCTCATCATTAGCCCCCATATGCCTCATCATTAGCCCCCATATGCCTCATCATTAGCCCCCATATGCCTCATTATTAGCCCCCATATGCCTCATCATTAGCCCCCATATGCCTCATCATTAGCTCCCATATGCCTCATCATTAGCCCCCATATGCTGCCTCTCATCATTAGCCCCCATATGCTGCCTCTCATCATTAGCCCCATATGCCTCTCATGATTAGCCCCCATATGCTGCCTCTCATCATTAGCCCCCATATGCCTCTCATCATTAGCCCCCATATGCCTCATCATTAGCCCCCATATGCTGCCTCTGATCATTAGCCCCATATGCTGCCTCTCATCATTAGCCCCCATATGCCTCATCATTAGCCCCCATATGCCTCATCATTAGCCCCCATATGCCTCTCATCATTTGCCCCCATATGCCTCATCATTAGCCCCCATATGCCTCATCATTAGCCCCCATATGCCCCCAGCAGCCACATTTTTTTATAAAATAAAAAAACACTTACCTCTCCTGCTCCTGGACGCCGCCTGCCTCTCCTCAGTCGACTGTGCTCTGAACTGGCGCGCACAGCGTGAGGTCACAGAGCGCCCTCACGCTGTGCGCAGCCCTGCACAGCCGACAGCCGAGGACCAGGAAGTGGTAAGTACAGAGCGTTCACCACTTCCTGGTCCCTCGGTTCTAATGAGCGCTTCCATAATGGAAGCGCTCATTAGTATTCACCTGGGGGAATCAGCGGGGGGGCAAAGAACAACATAGGAGGGGCGATTGCCCCCCCCTCGCCCCCCCCTAGCGACGCCACTACATGGAGGGGATGATGATATCTGATGGCACTGGGGGACATGGATGGCAATGGCATGGAGGAGCTGATGATATTTGATGACAGTGGGAGACATGGCATGGAGGGGCTGACAATATCTGATGGCACTGGGGGAGTGGGGGACATGGTATGGAGGGGCTGATGATATCTGATGGCACTGGGGGAGTGGGGGACATGGCATGGAGGGGCTGATCTGATGGCACTGGGGGAGTGGGGGACATGGCATGGAGGGGCTGATCTGATGGCACTGGGGGAGTGGGGAACATGGCATGGAGGGGCTGATCTGATGGCTCTGGAGGACATCACATGGCAATGGATGGTAAGGAGGCACTGGGGGAGTGGGGACATGGTAATGGATGGCATGGGGGGTCTGGCTCTGATTGCAGCAAGGGTCTTATGGTGGCAGCCTGGGGGTCTGATTGCCACCATGGGGGGGTCTGATTGTTTTTATAAAGCAATACGTTATTTTAAGAAGGTTTTTCTTATTAGAGTACTCGATTAATTGTTGAAATAATCGATAGATTACTTGATTACTAAAATTATCGTTTGCTGCAGCCCTATCATGAACGAATTTCAAAATATGAAATTCGCTCATCTCTAATCACCACGATCAGCATTATGCTGGTCGCAGTCATTAAAGGGATTCTCCCACCATTAAATAGTTTATTTTCTGTTAGCTCATACAGTATTTCAAATTTTCAATTGAGATTATTGAACAAAAATGCTCCCATATTCAGATATTGCTGTTTCAAAATTATTATGCAGCCCATATGTTTATTTTATTCCCTTTTGAGAATGTCTTCAGAACTGCGTTAAAGGGTTTATCCCATGACTAAAAAATATAAATCATACAGGACATGACAACCTAATTTCTAATAAAGCTAAAACCAGCCATGTACCTCACATGGATCCAGAGATATCCCCATTCAATGCTCTGCTAGATTTATAAGGGTACGTTCACACTAGTGTTTTTCTTTTCTGGCATACAG
The DNA here is from genome assembly GCF_905171765.1 of Bufo bufo. NCBI lineage: Eukaryota > Metazoa > Chordata > Amphibia > Anura > Bufonidae > Bufo > Bufo bufo. The sequence continues at coordinate 245,900,780 of NC_053393.1, read as the reverse complement.
TTCCGTCCTAGGGGCTCAATACAGGAAAATAACTGATCAGGCATATCCCCATGCATTCTGAATGGCGAGCAATCTGTTCAGGATGTCTTCAGTTCAGTCATTTTGACTGATCAGGCAAAAGATAAAACCGTAGCATGCTACAGTTTTATCTCCAGCGAAAAAAACTGAAGACTTGCCTGAATGCCGGATCTGTCATTCAAAATACCGGAATGCCGGATCCGTCCTTCTGGTCTGGTCAAAAAAAGGTGAAAAAAATAAATGCCGGATCCGTTCTTCGGAATGACACCGGAAAGACGGATCTGGCATTTCAATGCATTTTTCAGACTGATCAGGATCCTGGTCAGTCTTACAAATGCCATCAGTTGGCTTACGTTTTGCCGGATCACTCTGCCGCAAGTGTGAAAGTACCCTAAGCTGGCAGCTCAAGGGGAGTTTTTTTTTTCTGCTGCAGCTAAGGGGGCGTGTCCATGCTCTCCCTATCACAGCTCAGGAGGCAGTTGAAGGATGAAAAGGAACAAGCAGCAGGTGGCGCTATACAGATACATTTTATTGGATAACTCGGTGGCTATGCCAATTTTTTTTTTACATGCAATTATAAAAGTATAGAATAGTTTTCCTGGGACAACCCCTTTATGTGCCAGGGAGGAGAAACCTCTTCTTATTGGCTTGCCTGCGTAATAGCAGGAAGTACTCCGTCATTCATGTACAAGAGGATTCTACGGGTGGGACTGTGCAACTAATGGTTCTTGACCTATTAGATGGATGGTCTTGATTAACCTTTTCACACATTTGGACGTAACTGTACGTCCAAATTGCAAGTAATTTGCTGCATTTGGACGTACAGTCACGTCCAAGTTTCAACCTGTCACTGCATTGTCAGCCATGGTGACAGGGACAGGATGGCAACTGTCTCTGACAGCTGCCCGGCATAGCTCTGTGGCACAGAACCAATCACAGCGCTCCCGTGCCGGCGATCGTTGTGATTGGCCAGTCAGTGCAGACTGACCAATCATAACGTTGAATGCTGTAGTTGCCATCATCTCCAGCTCTGACAAGCTCTGTTCTGTCGGGGAACTTGTCAGAGAAGGAGATCGCAAGTGCAGAGATTAAGAAGTAAAAAAATTATCTAAAAACCCTCCGTTCTACCCACCCACCACCCTACAAGTCAGCCGTGCATACACCTACCATCCTCCGTTAAAATATAAAAGATAACCCGCCCCCCCTTGTTCTGCCCATCCACCACCCCAGTATTCCTCCACACATCCACCCACTTACCTCCGTGGCACTGAGCTTGTCGGAAAGGAGATAAGAGGAGAGCGCATCTGCCAGAGAGAGATCCCAACTGAGGAGCCTTGGAGGCTCTGGGCATAAAAGCTGTAAAAAGTAAAAAAAAAAAAAAAAAGTCTAAAAACCCTCCGTTCTACCCACCCACCACCCTACAAGTCAGCTGTGCATCCACCCACCCACCTCCGTGAAGATATAAAAGATAACCCCCCCCCCTCTGTTCTGCCCATCCCCACCAGTCCTCCACACATCCAGTGACCAACCTCTGTGACGCTTATTGTTGAGATCAGAGGAGATTGCAGCTGCAGAGCCTGTGAAGAAGCTCTGTGTGAGAATAAAAGTTGAAAAATCAATACTGATCACACACTGGGATCTCTGATATAAATCCTCTGATCTGCCACACACCACCCACCTATACACCAAGTTCTGTGACACTATTATGACCAGAAGGCAAAACAGCTGAGGAGGCATACGCAATACTATGCTCTCATACGGACACCGCCCCGCCAGAGAAGATGAAGCACAGTTTTCGCTTTCATCTTCGTCCGGGTCCAGCAACGCTGAATCTTCCCCCCTACCCCGTCTGCTCAGTAGAGTTGTAGGTCCTGCTCTGCCTGAGCTGACATGGGTAGCAGCAGACAATTACAACCCCCAACTGCCTGATTTTAGTTCCACCCCAGGTCTTAAATTTGCCACCACAGGATTCGAGGCCATCAATTTTTTCCCCCCCCTAATAAATGCAATGGTAGAGCAGACAAACCTTTATGCTGCTCAGTTTATTGGCCAGAATTCCCGCTCTTTCTATGCCAAAGGCCAACATTGGACCCCCACAAATGCAGCAGAACTTTTGGGGCATATTTCTTAGTTTTGGCATCATAAAAAAGCCAAGTATTCGCAGTTATTGGTCCCCAGTAGGGCTGCAGTAAACTATTATTTTAGAAATAGAGTATTCTATTGATTATTTTTTACGATTAATCGAGTAATCTAATAAGAAAAAAATGAATTAATAGACCGTTTTCCTTTAAAAAAAAAACTCATCAGAACCCCTGTGTCATCAGCTCCACTATCCCCCCGTGCCATCAGTTCCGTTCCCCCAGTGCCTTCAGGTCTCCCCCACCCCAGTGCCTTTAGCTCCACTACCCGATTGCCATCAGCTCTCCCCCACCCCATTAACATCAGCTCTCCCCCACCCCATTGCCATCAGCTCTCCCCAACCCATTGCCATCAGCTCTCCCCAACCCATTGCCATCAGCTCTCCCGCCACCCCAGTGCCATCAGCTCTTCCGCCACCCCAGTGCCATCAGCTCTTCCGCCACCCCAGTGCCATCAGCTCTTCCGCCACCCCAGTGCCATCAGCTCTTCCGCCACCCCAGTGCCATCAGCTCTTCCGCCACCCCAGTGCCATCAGCTCTTCCGCCACCCCAGTGCCATCAGCTCTTCCGCCACCCCAGTGCCATCAGCTCTTCCGCCACCCCAGTGCCATCAGCTCTTCCGCCACCCCAGTGCCATCAGCTCTTCCGCCACCCCAGTGCCATCAGCTCTTCCCCCACCCCAGTGCCATCAGCTTAACATATCAACAGTTTAGATCAGTGTGGGTCTGAGTGCTTAAACCCCCATGATCCCTAGAACGAGGGGAGAGAAGCACCCACATATATCGCTCTCTCTCTCCTCACTGCTGATGATAAAATCAAGATGGGCCTATAGACTTCTATGGAGCCTGTATGCTTCCAGTATATGTAGAGTTCCCATTTAAAATAAATTAAGTGTTCAGACCCTGTTTTTGTGCACTTGTTGCAAGGAGTCTGACAACCCCATTAAGCTGATAGGATCAGACTACTGTTTAGATTACTGTACAGTCTGTTTCTAGGTGTTTGTTATTAGTTAAGATTTTGGGGTTGGATTCCGCTGATGTTGTCTCTAGAAATGTCTGATCCTGTTTTCGCAGGCAGATAAGCGGAACCCCGGATGTTTGGCAGCCATTTATCCCTCTTTGTATACTGAACTAAAGAGGCATGAATGTTCTGACAACCAGCACTGTGCGCAGGCAGCTTGTGTCAGGATCCCCTGGGAGAGTCAGCAGATCTGCATCATCATGGTCTACAGCTGACTAACATGAGTGCAATATGATAATGATGCAACAGCCCTCCTCCATGGAAGTGAATGGAAATTCTGCCCTATGCCGTATCCACCTTCTGTGGGAGGGAAGTGGCACCTTGTGACTCCAGATGTCAGGCAGCTGCTATCGAGAGCCCTGCTGAATGCAGCTGTCTGGTAGTCTACAGTGCATGCTGAGACTTGTAGTACTACAGAGGCTGTCTCTGGCAGCTCACTGTAGCAGCTGGTTGGATATGTGGCAGAAATAAACATTCCCAGCAATGATTGATATTATGGGAGAAGGAGACACAGGCAGTAGTTACAGTAATAACTAGCAGTCTGTTTGGCGATGTATGCTGCTCACCTCCGATAAGCCGAGATCCACCATCACCAAGCGTCAGCTGTAGGCTGTCCCTTTATGTCACTTCTGGGTCACAGCAGCAGACCTGCGGACATGTGAGACAAGATGGCGGTGACCAGGAGCATCTAGCGGGAGGCGGAAAGGTGATTATTATGCGGGCCAGCGGGAGACCACGGAGCTGGAGTAATGGCAAGCGCTTCACTCCCATTCTGTGGTCACGTGACACAAACGTATCCTCGATGCAAAAAAAAAATTATTTGTGTCGAATTACTGTATTTAGTTGAGTACTCGTTGTAGCCCTAGTCCCCAAATATATTATATAGCACCCCCCTCTACCACATACTTATGAGCCGAACACGTTTTGAGGCTATCCTCAAATTCCTTCACTTCACGGATAATAGTCTCTGTCCACCACCCGAAGACCCAAATTTTGATTGACTCTATAAAATAAGGCCACTAGTTAATCATTATTCTAGTACCTTTTCCCAATTTTATATGCCTGAGCAAAATATTGCTGTAGTTGAATCCCTTGTTCATTTTAAGGATCAAATTTAGGCAACATCTCCCAAATAAAAGAGCCCGGATCTATAAGATCTGTGAGAGTGCCACCGTGTATACCTACCGTTTCCGAATATATGAGGGGGAAGGACACTAAACATGACCCCCATCGCTAGGTGTTAGTGGCAAGATCATATGGGATCTTACACATCCTCTACTAGACAAAGGGTATCATTTATATATAGATAACTTCTATAACGGTGTCACTTTGCTGAAAGCCCTTTTGTCTAGATGAAGGGGAAAGAGCTCAACTGCATCATGTGTTTGAATTTTAAGGGTATAAGTATTGCACCTTATTCACTTTGTACACTGCTTGAAATAGACCACACTGGTCGAAACGTCGCTGAGAATTGATGATTAAATGTAGAGTGCCGTGGTATATCTTCAATACTTAATTTACTTTTTGTCTAGAGCCACTGCATTCTGTGGCACAATATACAAGAATTAGAGGGGTCTCCCCAAAACTTTCTTGGGACTATCAATTAGCGTGGGAGAGAACAGGGCCATCTGCAACGAAAATTTGCTGCTTGTGAAATATAGGGATAAGAGAGACGTCCTGATTTTAATCACAATCCATGATTGCAGCAGTACCCTTGTCCCTGTACGTGGGTCCACCACTCAAGCCAACAAACCTGTTTGAATACAGAAGTATAATAAATTCATGGGCGGCGTGGACCTTTCGGATCAGGTCATCAAGCCATACAACGCCATGCGCGAAACAAAAATATGGTACAAGAAGCTGGCTGGCTGTCTATCTGACCAAAGTTTCTCTGAACAATGCCTTTGTGCTCTACAGATATGCTGGCAATACAGAGACCTTCCTGCAATTTCAGGAAACATTTATCAAATCGCTGATGTTTACTGACCAGGAGGCAGGTCACAGTGCATCAGGTAGTGATGTCTGCAGGATAATTCCTGGCCAGCATTTCCCCACAGATATTCCCCTCCACTGAAAAAAAAGGAGGCCCCAAAAAAAGATGTTGTGTGTGCACAAAATGTGGGATTAGAAAGGACACCATCCACCAATGTGAAACTTGCCCCATAAAACCAGGTCTGTGCATTAAGGATTCCTTTAAAATTTATCATACTTCCATTATTTTTTTTTATTTAACTGACCAGCGCCATAGCAAACAAATTATAATAATATTGCAACCCCAAAAGCAAAGCCACAGATATTCCCACAATACTCAGTATACTGTCGGCAACTGGAAAAGTACTAGAGGGAGGGTCTCTTTCACCTTGCTTGCATAGCTGGATGAGAGGAATGGATATAGCAGAGTTGATTTGCCTCAGCATTTTTTTCTGATGTTTTGATAAGCTTTTTTGGGGCCTTTATTTTATGGAATGGTGGGTAGGTTGGTAGTGGGACCTGCCATTCCCCCTCCTCCCCCAGTGCGGGATTTCCAGCTTTCCCTCAGTCACCTTACTTTAAATTCCCACAGGACCCCTAGATTAATATCAAGAAGGATGTCCCCTCAGAAATCTAAAATTCTCACTATACCCCTAGACGAATACCATGAGGGGTGTGACTTTCCATAAACTAAAAGTTATTGCTATACCTCTAGATGAATTCCTTCAGGGTGTAGTCTCCAAAATGGGGTCACTTCAAGCTGGTTTCTTTTTTTGGGTTCACCTCAAAGCTTTTGCATTTGTACATCAAAATATGCCCTCCAAAATTCTAATAGCTCTCCTTCCCTGCCAAGCCTTGTTGTGTGCCCATAAAGCAGTTTATGACCACATATAGGGTATTGCTGTATTCAGGAGAAAATGTATAACAAACTATTGGGTGCATTTTGTCTTTGAATTCCTTGTGAAACAGCAAAATGTGGGGCTTAAGCTATATTTCATTGCAAAAAATTTATTGTTTTTAATTGTATTGTTCAGTGTTGACAATTTCTGTGAAACACCTGTGGGGCCAAAACAGTCACTGCACCCCTAGATAAATTCATTGAGGGGTGTAGTTTTGAAAATGGGGTCACTTTTGGTTTTTTTTCACTGTTCAGGTACCACTGGGTCTTCAAATGTGACATGGTGTCCCAAAAGCATTCCAGCAAAATCTGCCCTCCAAAATCCTAATAACCCTACTTCCCTTCCAAGCCTTGTTGTGTGCTTATACAGCAATTAATGACCACATATGGGGTATTGCTGAATTCATGAGAGAATGTGTAACAAACCACAGGTTGCATTGTGTCTTTGAATTCCTTGTGAAACAGCAAATTATGGGGCTAAAGCTACATTTCATTGCAAAAAAATTTAATTTTTAAATTTTATTGCTCAGTGTAGATAAATTCTCTGAAACACCTGTAGGGCCAAAACAATAACTGCACGCCTAAATAAATCCTTTTAGGGGTGTAGTTTCCAAAATAGGGTCACTTTTTTTTTTTTTTTCACTGTTCAGGTACCTCTGGGTCTCTGCAAATACGACTTGGTGTCCCAAAAGCATTCCAGAAAATCTGAACTCCAAAAACCACTTGCGGCTCCTATCATTCTGAGCCCTACTGTGTTTTTGCTGTTAACCCTTGCTGTGTTACAGGAAAAATAGGTTAAATTGGAAAATCTGCACAAAAAAGTGAAACTTTTAAATTTCCCATCTATTTTGCTTAAATTCCTGTGGAACGCCTAAAGGGTTTACATAGTAACATAGTACATAAGGCCGAAAAAAGACATTTGTCCATCCAGTTCGGTCTGTCATCCTGCAAGTTGATCCAGAGGAAGGCAAAAAAACCCTGTGAGGTAGAAGCCAATTTTCCTCACTTTAGGGGAATAAAAAATTCCTTCCCGACTCCAATCAGGCAATCAGAATAACTCCCTGGATCAACGACCCCTCTCTAGTAGCCATAGCCTGTAATATTATTACACTCCAGAAATACATCCAGGCCCCTCTTGAATTCCTTTATTGTACTCACCATCACCACCTCCTCATGCAGAGAGTTCCATAGTCTCACTGCTCTTACTGTAAAGAATCCTTTTCTATGTTTGTGTACTAACCTTCTTTCCTGCAGATGCAGAGTATGTCCCCTCGTCACAGTCACAGTTCTGGGGATGAATAGATGATGGGAGAGATCTCTGTACTGACCCCTGATATATTTATATATATATTAATTAGATCTCCCCTCAGTCGTCTTTTTTCTAAAGTGAATAACCCTAATGTTGATAATCTTTCAGGGTACTGTAGTTGCCCCATTCCAGTTATTACTTTAGTTGCCCTCCTCTGAACCCTCTTTAGCTCTGCTATGTCTGCCTTGTTCACAGGAGCCCAGAACTGTACACCGTACTCCATGTGTTGTCTGACTAATGATTTGTAAAGTGGTAGGACTATGTTCTCATCACGGGCATCTATGCCCCTTTTGATGCAATCCATTATCTTATTGGCCTTGGCAGCAGCTGCCTGACAATTTTTAAAACAAGTTTTGAATTACTTGAGGGGTATTCTTTCTAAATGGGGTAATTTATGGGTGGTTTCTACTATGTAAGCCCCACAAAGTGACTTCATAACTGAACTTTTCTTAAAAATGTAAACATTTGCTTCTAAAATTCTAAGCCAAAAAAATAAAATGACATTTACAAAATGATGCCAACATAAAGTAAACATATAGTTATGAAGTATCGCTATCCGTCTTAAAATCAGAGAAATTCTACTTTTGAAAATAGTGAATTTTTTGACATTTTCTGCAAATTTTAGATTTGTTTATACATAAAGGTAAAACATATCAACTCAAATTCACCACTAACATAAAGTACGATGTGTCACGAGAAAACATTCTCAGAATGGCTTGAATAAGTAAAAGCGTTCCAAAATTATTACCACATCAGGTGACACATTTCAGATTTGAAAAATAGGGCTCCGGCATTGGGTCCAAACAGACTGGTCGCTTGCATGAGCCCTTATACTATAAGTCTCCACATTCAGTTCTGCCATCCAAGGACCTGACTCTTCTGTCCCCGATGAAGTGATCTATCAGAGATCATCTGGACAGATATTTTTCTTTGCAGTTTAGCACAGAATAAGAAGGCTGCCTTCAGACATGGAATGAATTTACCTTTAAATTTTGACAGAATTCCAGAGGAAAGAATTAGCAAATTGGGGCACACAGCATTTTTGTGCAAAGATTTGCTGCTTTTTGTGATTTCACACTCTCTTAGCACTTTTTAAAAGTGGATGTGGTTAGTTATGTTATTTAGGTATATGACACATTTAGGAACTGCGACTTTTTAAGGACGTGTGAAGTTGTAGTCGGTAGAAATGTACTGAAATGACTGATATGTAGTATTGTGTGGTTTAGAAATGTCAATCATAAATATATGTTATGTTCTATCAATCTAAGACTCTTATTTATATTAAAAAAAAAAGTGATAATCAGGGTGTTCTGGTGGTGATAGATAATCAGTTCTCACCTCTCCTGTCCTTTATACTATAAACAGTAGTAAGCAGGGTGTTCTAGTGGTGATAGAAATACAGTTCTCCCTCTCCTGCGATCTCTGAACACTGTACAGATGATGTCCGTTTGCATTCCGTATTTTGCGGAACGGAGCAGCAGTTCCCCTAATAGAACAGTCCTATCCTTGTCTGTTATGCGGACAATAATAGAACATGTTCTATTTTTTTTTGCGGAACAGACATTCGTGTGCATGAGCCCTTATACTATAAACACTGATAAGCAAGGTGTTCTAGTGGTGATAGAAGTCTGCAGTCATCTCAGAACTGCTAGACAGAACAGGAAGACTGCATTAAAGTTGTTGTCTGGGAATAAGTAACCTTTCACATGTGCCCTCAGCCTTCCTTTGTATGGAATGATTCATGCTTACCAACTTCCCGCCGCTCTAATCCTACTTTCTGGCTTCTGTGTGTCCATCTTTTTGATGGCTTGTTTAATTGTTCTCTGACATGGGCATGATCATCTGTGCCACTGAAGCCAATAACTGGCCTCAGCATCGATTTGTCTTTTGTTGAAACATCACTGCTTAATGCAGGAGTTATAATCTGAGTCAGAACTTGGGCTTACCAACTCCACGGCCCTGGGCATTGCTGTAACTTAAAGGGGTTCTCTAGGAATTAAGAAAATTAAAATACTTAGTCTACGTAGACCTTTGGAGACAATTTTTTAATGATTGCATTTTGCACATTTTTGGCTAACAATCATTTTTTCAATTGTCCTTTTTAAAAAAAATATTGAGCCGTTCTGATACAAAGGGTTAACTGTTCTAGCTCTGTGACTGGTACTTTCACTTTGTACTGGTCAGCTAATAAACCTTATCTCTAAACTACTGAGAGGTCATAAACATAAACGTAAGCCACATTCTTAGCAATAAGATAATAATTGAGCTATAATGAGTGTTTAGGAGGTTAGAGAGCACCGATAAGGAGTCCGTCCGCTCCTGGTGTGACGGAAAGAGCAGAAAATCCAAAGGGTTCTACTAGAAAATCTCTGCTCTCGTACAAAAAAAAAAAAGGATTTTGTATTTGTAATAAACACCAATTAAATTATTTATAGCTAAAAATGAGTACAATGCAATAATAAAAAATATTGCCCCAAAGGTGTAAAGTATTACTTTATTATAAATATATTCCCAAATACATTTCATTAGTTATGATGGCTCATTTTGCATAGGGAGCAATCATTAGTACTCAAAAAACCTTTCCTAATCACACAGGAGGACAAGTAATTTCACAACACTGAGCTAAAGAGCTGCCTTATCCTCCTGTCTGCTCTACTTGTCAGGGATCTTGAATACAGCTGATAAGATCTTTAGCTAAATCTCTGCACAAATGGAGGTTATGAAGAGAAATGAAGGGGCTGTGATAATGGAGACTGCTGCTGTTCACTAGCCCATCCCCACCTGAAGATCATATTAAACTGTATTCGGGATCATAATCCCTGACAAGTAGAGCAAAGAGGAGAATTAAGGCAGTTTTTTAGCTCAGTGTTGTGAAGCAACTTGTCCTCCTGTGTGATTAGGACAGATTTGTGTGTACTAATAGGACAGAAGCCATTATAACTAATGAAAGATATTTAGGAATATATCTATAATGATGTCATATTTAAGTATCTTCAGTAATTTTATTTTCTTAATTCCCGGAGAACCCCTTTAAAGGAATTATCCAGCTTTTACTAAGTGGTGGCCTATCCTCCAGATAGGCCATAACTAGCTGATTGGCAGGGGTCCGACAACCCTCGCCAATGCTGATCAGCTATTTGTGTGTTTAGCATCTGAACACGCTTAGATCGAGGCAACTGTTCATTCGCTATAGTAGCCTTGAGCATGCCAGAAGTTCTTATGGATACCACAACGATGTCACAGGGCTCTATATGAACATAATGACATCACCCTGCAAAAAACGAGCCCTCACATGGCTCTGTAGATATAAATATATTTTTTAAAAAGTTATGGCGGTCTAAATAAAGCAATGCAAAGAAAAAAATAACAGTTTTTTTAAAAAACTATATAAACGTGACATCACAAAACCCATAAAACTCTTTTTCTGCTATGACAATGAGCAGGTAAACAGTGAAGAGAAGGCTGTGCTGACACAGTGTGTGCCTTCTCTTCAATCAGCTGATCGGCAGGGGTGCTGGCTGTTTAACCCACACCAATCTAATATTGATGGCCTATCCAGAGGATAAATAAAAAGTCTTTTGTATTTTATCATATTAAGTGGCTTCTTTTAACCCCTTAAGGACCGGGCTCATTTTAACCTTCAGGACCAGGCCATTTTTTGCAAATCTGACCAGTGTCACTTTATGTAGTGATAACTTTAAAACGCTTTGACTTATCCAGGCCATTCTGAGATAGTTTTTTCGTCAAATATTGTACTTCATGACACTGGTAAAATGGAGTAAAAAAAATGCATTTTTATTTATAAAAAAAATACCAAATTTGCAAAAAATGTGGAAAAATTTGCAAATTTCCAAGTTTCAATTTCTCTACTTCTATAATACATATCAATACCTACAAAAATAGTTATTACTTTACATTTCCCATATGTCTTCTTCATGTTAGGATCATTTTGGGAATGACATTTTATTTTTGGGGGATGTTACAAAGCTTAGAAGTTTAGAAGTAAATCTTGAAATTTCTCAGAAATTTTCAAAAACCAACTTTTTAGGGACCAGTTCAGGTCTGAAGTCACTTTGTGAAGCTTACATGATAGAAACCACCCAAAAATGACCCCATTCTAGAAACTATACCCCTCAAGGTATTCAAAACTGATTTTACAAACGTTGTTAACCCTTTAGGTGTTCCACAAGAATTAATGGAAAATAGAGATACAATTTCAAAATTTCACTTTTTTGGCAGATTTTCCATTTTAATATTTTTTTTCCAGTTACAAAGCAAGGGTTAACAGCCAAACAAAACTCGATATTTATGGCCCTGATTCTGTAGTTTACAGAAACACCCCATATGTGGTCGTAAACTGCTGTATGGGCACACGGCAGGGCGCAGAAGGAAAGGAATGCCATACGGTTTTTGGAAGGCAGATTTTGCTAGACAGTTTTTTTTTACACCATGTCCCATTTCAAGCCCTCCTGATGCACCCCTAGAGTAGAAACTCTATAAAAGTGACCCCATCTAAGAAACTACACCCCTCAAGGTATTCAAAACTGATTTTACAAACGTCGTTAACCCTTTAGGTGTTCCACAAGAGTTATTAGCAAATAGAGATGAAATTTCTGAATTTACATTTTTGGGCAAATTTTCCATTTTAATCAATTTTTTCCAGTTTCAAAGCAAGGGTTAACAGCCAAAAAAAACCTCAATATTTATGGCCCTGATTCTGTAGTTTACAGAAACGCCCCATATGTGGTCGTAAACTGCTGTACGGGCACACGGCAGGGTGCAGAAGGAAAGAAATGCCATACGTTTTTTGGAAGGCAGATTTTGCTAGACAGTTTTTTTTTACACCATGTCCCATTTGAAGCCCCTCTGATGCACCCCTAGAGTAGAAACTCCAAAAAAGTGACCCCATTTTAGAAACTACAGGATAGGGTGGAAGTTTTTTTGGTACTAGTTTAGGGTTCATATGATTTTTGGTTGCTCTATATTACACTTTTTGTGAGGCAAGGTAACAAGAAATAGCTTTTTTGGCACCGTTTTTTTTTTGTTATTTGCAACATTCATCTGACAGGTTAGTTCATGTGGTATTTTTATAGAGCAGGTTGTCACGGACGCGGCGATACCTAATATGTATACAATTTTCTTTATTTATTTAAGCTTTACACAATGATTTCATTTCATGTTTTAGTGTCTCCATAGTTTTTTCAGTTTTGGGGCGATTATCTTAGGTAGGGTCTCATTTTTTGTGGGATGAGATGACGGTTTGATTGGCACTATTTTGGGGTGCATATGACTTTTTGATCGCTTGCTATTACACTTTTTGTGATGTAAGGTGACCAAAAATGGTTAATTTAGCACAGTTTTTATTTTTAATTTTTTACGGTGTTCATCTGAGGGGTTAGGTTATGTGATATTTTTATAGAGCCGGTCGATACGGACGCCACGATACCTAATATGTATACTTTTTTATTTATTTATGTAAGTTTTACACAATAATATCATTTTTGAAAACAAAAAAAATGTTTTAGTGTCTCCATATTCTGAGCCATAGTTTTATTTTTTGGGCGATTGTCTCATTTAGGGGCTCATTTTTTGCGTGATGAGGTGAGCCTGGGGGCTGGGCCTCTTAGGCTTCCGTACATGACAGGCCCCAAGCCTTGGAATGGCTTGGGGCTGCCATGGCAACCATCGAGTCCCCGCCACAGCAGCGCGGGGACCCGATGTATGAGATGAGGGAGTGCAATCCTCCCATATGCCGCGGTCAGCGCTGACCGCGGCATATGAGGGGTTAATCCACTGGCATCGGCGTTATCGCTGATGCTGGTGGATGCAGCAGGAATCCGGCTGTCAGTATCCGCCGGTTCTCTGCTGCTGATCGGGGGACCGCACGTGGGGGGAGGAACGACTGCAGGACGAGAATGCTCGTCCTCGAGCGCTAAGTGCCGGCGATTGAGGACGATCATTCTCGTCCTGGGTCGTTAAGGGGTTAAATGGGTTTTTGCCCTCGCATACAATGGGGGTATAATACTAGGATATGCCCCCATTGTCTGATAGGTGCGGGTCCCACCTCTTGGACCCGCACCTACAAGGAAAACGGAGCATGGAAATTAATGGAGGGCGCACTGCACATGCGCAGCCGTCCTCCATTAATTTCAATGGGGCCGCCGAAAATAGCCGAGCGCTGCCCCATAGAAATGAATGGGAGCAGGGTCCGCGTGGTGCGCTCTCATTCACTTGTATGGGAGCAGCGCTTGGTGGTGGAGGAAACCCGGGGTCCTCCAGCCACAGCTCTCCCTGCTCCATTCTCCTTGTAGGTGCGGATCCCAGAGGTGGGACCCGCACCTATCAGACAAGAGGGACATATCCTAGATTGTATGTGATGGGAATACCCCTTTAAATAAGTCCACCCCATGCTTATAAAAATGTGTAGAAATCTGAGTCTCACTTCCTTCTGGGATTCGCGTCCCCACCTATCCCTTGGTTGAACTTGAGGGACTTATGTCTTTTTTTCAAACGTATTAACTATGTAACTATGTAATTTTAAGCAACCATGCACAGCACAAAAGTAAACTGTATAAAAATGCATAATGACCTTTCAAATTTTTATTTTTTTAACAGGATGGATAATTTAGACTATTCAAACTGGTTAAAAAATGCTGGAAATGAGCTGTACAAAGCTGGGCATTATATAAAAGCTCTTGAGAAATATCAGAACGCCATATATGTTTTATCTAATATCTTCTACTTTGGGTAAGTGCAGTATTGAGTATGTGTATGTATTTACTGATCAAGGTGTTTTTTGAATATTAAGAATGGACCTACTTATCGTATTGTTTCCCTTCCTCATTGAAGATCCCTCAGAAAATATTAACCAAAATCCTTATTAATTTACACATAATACTGTGAAGCTCATTGTACAGGTAATGATATTTTCTCGCCCATATTCATTGGGGGTACACAGGAACCGTGGGTAAAGCTATGTCCTCTAGGAGGCGTTGACACTAGTAAAAGCTGTTAGCTCCTCCCCTGGCAGCTATACCCCCTCCAGCCTGGAGAGAGAGCTCCAGTTTTTTCTAGTGTCAATAGGAGGCAAGACCTGTAGCTCCTGAAGATTTTTTATTTTAGTTAGTTTTTTTCTCTTCTTTTAGTTGGGAAACAGTGGTCGCCTCACCTCCCTGTTCTCCCGGGGGGAGCACGCCAGCGTTGGTTCGCCACGCTGCCTCCTCTCCCTACCAGAAGACAAGGTGGACCAGGGCAGCCTCGCTCCCTGCATCCCGCCAGCCAAGGGGTCACTCGTCCAAGTTCCTCTTCCAGCTTCCTGCCACTACGGTGCCAGTAGCTGAAGGGGTGACCCTGCTGGAACAAGAGGAAGGGTGAAGATGGCGGCTGGACAGATAAGTAGATGTCATCGATAACCCCCTCTTCCCCGGCCCGCCTAGCTTAACCTCGTGGCTCAAAAACGACCTGCAAGGATTAATCCAGAACAGCAGCAGCAGTTTATTCTCAGTAACATCAAGCAGGGCCGCACAGTGTCTCTCTGGTAAGCGATTCACTTAGCGCTGGGGAACAGACATGGGCCGCAACCGGGGGGCGGAGCCTAGCGCATACTGCGCTTACAAGCAAGGAAGTTCGGGGGCGATTCACCGCTGCGGCTTGCGGCGATCCGTCTCCCACAACGATCGGGCGGCCTCCTGATTTATGGTGCTGTCTGGGCAGGGTGAACAAGGGGTCACAGCGTGGAGCGATCCTAGCCATACGGGGGTTAGTGGACACGCGCACATCGCAGAGGCTCTCTGGAGGGATGCAGGACCTGAGGGGGCGGAGCTTATGCTTTCCCACCTCAGCGCTCAGCCAGCTCTATCCGGACCTCATCTGTCGGCGCTTCCTGGGCCTGGTAGGAGCTGTTTTCCTCCTCAGGTCACTGTATCCCTCCAGCCTCAGATATATCTGATTTCACCATGTCTGATCCCTCTGGGGTTCTTCCGCGGCCAATAGCTATTCATTATGCCTGCTCTATATGTCAGGCTAAATTCCCTTGTGGGCAACAGGATTCTGTCTGCACCGCTTGTCAGACGCTCAGGCAGGGTCCCCCCCCTTCAGCCCATACCGCTGCTCCCCTGGCATCTGAGTTACCCGACTGGGCCAAAACGCTCTCTCAGGCGGTGTAAAACCTTGCTCAAATCTCCCAATCCACCCTATCTATTGTGGGTCGCTTGGTTGAGAATCCGCCGACAGCGCAGACTGCGCCTCCCTCAGATGCACCCTCCAGACCTTCTGGCTCGCGCAACCCCCCCCCCCAGGTCACTTTCCCCCGGTGATTCCGTCAGCGCACGGCATTTACAAAAGCGTCCCAGAGTAGACCATGTTTCTTACTCTGACGTATTTCCCTCTCCACCACGTGTGTGGTCTTTCTCTCAGGTTTTTCCTCTCCTGGAGACGTGCCGTCCGACGGTGAGGTTGAGGATTTGGATGCGGAGCAGCCTTCTAGGTTGGCCTCCACTGTGGATTGCCTCATTGCTGCCATCAGCGACACCTTCCAGGTGCAAGACGATCCCCCCCCCCCCCCATTGACCAGCAGGGGGTATTCTTCTACCGTCCAAAACAGGCCTCACAGGTGTTTCCTCGCTATAATGATTTTTCGGCGGTCGTCTCCCAGGCTAGGGATCACCCAGACATGTTTTTTTCCGCCCCCAAAAAACTGAACATCCTATATCCTTTTCCAGCGGACTGCGTTTCCACGTGGACATCCCCTCCTAAGGTGGACCCACCTGTAGCACGGCTGGCCAAAAATACGGCTATTCCCATAGCCGATGGATCCTCCCTTCAGTCCGCTGAAGATCGTCGGATGGAATCCTTGACAAAGTCCCTCTTTGCAGCCACGGGGTCAGCACTTAGGCCCGTGTTCGCTTCCGCGTGGGTGGCTAAGGCAATCTCTGAGTGGGGCAGCCAGCTGGACCAGGACTTTGTATCCGAGGTCCCTTCTCAGGACCTCCGATCCTTGGCGCAGCTGATCATTCAGGCAGGGAAATTCCTCTGCGAGGCGTCCCTGGACGTTGGCGCCCTCATCGCGCGCTCTTCAGCGCTTGCAGTCACCTTACGCCGCGAGCTTTGGCTGAAGGTGTGGGCAGCGGACGCGACTTCCAAGCGTTCTTTAGTCGGTCTCCCCTTTTGCCAAGGCCCGTCTCTTTGGTTCTCGGCTGGACGAAATTATTTCTGAGGCCAGGGGTTGTAAGAGCACCCATCTCCCACAGCCTAGGGCCAAGCGGGCCTCTCACATTAGGTCAGGTTCCTCGCGTAGCAGACCTTTTTGTCGATTCGCTAGTTCCTGCCCCTTAGCGAGTTCCTCCGCTGGGGGCGGCGGCTTTCCTTCCCAGGATCTGCGCAAAAAAACGTCCTTACGGGCACAGCCCTCCTGGCGTCCCAGACCCAGGCCGCTCGACCCCCTGCGGCTAAGCAGGCCTCGGCCTGAAGGTGCGCCCCCGCCCAACAGGGTGGGGGCCGCCTCCTCCTCTTCCAGGACGTCTGGCGAGCCCACGTGTCCGACGCTTGGGTGCTCGAGATTGTATCCTCGGGATACCTGATCGAGTTCCTATCTCTTCCCCCAGGCAGGTTTTTTCAATCCCGTCTTCCACGGGACCCCGAGCGGGCAGCTGCCTTCTCCCAGGCCATTCAGTCCCTCCTGGCCTGGGGAGTCATCTCTCCTGTTTCCCCAGCAGAAAGGTTCAAGGGGTTCTATTCAAACCTTTTTGTGGTCCAGGAGGGCTCGGTGCGTCCCATCCTGGACCTCAAACTGCTAAACAAGTTCCTTCGCCTTCAGTGGTTTCGGATGGAATCCCTTTGTTCCGTAATTGCTTCTCTGGAGCAGGGGGAATTCCTTTCGGCCATAGATATTTAGGATACATACCTCCATGTCCCCATCGCGCGGAGTCACCAGCGCTTCCTGAGGTTCGCGATAGGAGACTGTCATTACCAGTTTGTCGGCCTCACGTTCGGGCTGGCAACTGCACCTCAGGTCTTCACAAAGATTCTGGCCCCTCTTCTCGCCCTGCTTTGTTCCAGAGGCATCTTCCTTATGCCTTATCTGGACGACATCCTCATCAAAGCCTCCTCCTTTGCTCAGGCATCAAACAGCGTACAGATCACGCTGGAAGTCCTGGCACGTTTCGGGTGGTTGGTCAACCTGCAGAAGTCATCTCTGACACCCTCCAGACAATTGGTCTTCCTGGGTATGCTTCTGGACACGGACATGGCACGGGTTCGCCTTCCCCCGGACAAGCGACTGGCCTTGCACCGTTCCGTGAGGAGCCTTCTCGACTGCAGACTTCAGTCCATTCGACTTTGCATGAGGACGTTAGGGAAGATGGTCGCCTGTTTCAAGGCGATTCCCTTTGCCCAATTCCACCTTCGCACGTTCCAGAGAGCGATCCTGTCCTCCCGAGACAAATCTTCTGAGAGCCTGGACCATCTCATCCGTCTCTCCCCTCAGGTACGGTCGTCCCTTTGTTGGTGGCTGTCTGTTCCAGTTCTGGGAAGGTCCTTCCTTCTGATCTCCTGGACGGTTGTTACCACCGACGCCAGTCTACTGGGTTGGGGAGGGGTGTTCCCTCCCAGGACAGTCCAAGGCACATGGTCTCATCGGCGTCCAAGCTCCCGATCAATGTCCTGGAACTCGGGGTGATTCTTCTGTCCCTCCGGCACTGGACCCACCTCTTGAAGGGTCGCCCAGTCAGAGTCCAGTCGGACAACGCCACGGCTGTGGCGTACATAAACCACCAGGGGGGAACGCGCAGCCTCGTGGTGATGGAGGAATCCGCTGAGATCTTACGGTGGTCGGAAGCCTATGTACCGGCAATTTCAGCGATCTTAATTCCTGGGGTAGAGAACTGGACTGCGGATTTCCTCAGCAGGACCACGATGGATCCGGGCGAGTGGTCCCTCCATCCGGAAGTATTCGAGGCGATCTATCTCCTTTGGGGTCGCCCCGACGTGGACTTGATGGCCTCAAGGCTCAATCGGAAACTTCCAACCTTCCTTTCCCGCGCAAGGGATCCGGAAGCTTACGGCGCGGAAGCTCTGATCTCCTCTTGGCAGGGGTTCTCCCTCCTCCATGGTTTCCCCCCTTCCCCCTTTTGCCCAGGGTTCTACGGAAAATCAGGATGGAGGGCATTCCGACGATCCTCATCACCCCAGATTGGCCCCGTCGCATGTGGTACGCCGACCTCGTTCTTCTTCTGGGAGACGTCCCTTGGTCACTGCCGCTCAGAGACGACCTGCTTTCGCAGGGACCGGTCTTCCATCAGCATTTAAGGTCTTTCTTGATGGCGTGGCCATTGAAACCGCCATTCTAAAGCGAAGAGGTTTTTCGGTGGATGTTATCCGCACTATGATTCAGGCTAGGAAGCCTGCTTCTAGGATCTATTACAGGACCTGGAGGTCCTTTCTGGGTTTCTGTGAAAACCGAACCATTCCTCCTCTTCGAACCATTCCTTTTCTCTCCCCACGATCCTGTCCTTTCTTCAATCAGAGTTGGACCTTGGTTTGAGCCTTAGCTCTTTGAAGGGTCAGGTCTCGCTGCTTTCTATTTTTTTCCAGCGCCCTCTGGTCCCCCTCGGGCCTGTAAGGACTTTTCTTCAGGGAGTGGCACATACGGTTCCTCCGTACAGTCCTCCGTTGCTGCTTTGGGATCAGAATTTAGTGCTCCTAGCGCTCCAGGCTTCCCCTTTTGAGCCTCTACGGGAGATTTCTCTCCTCCTGTCCTGGAAGGTAGTTTTCCTTGTGGCTATCACTTCCATCAGACGGGTGTCTGAGTTGGCGGCCCTTTCTTGTAGAGAACCCTTCCTGGTTCTTCATAAGGATAAAGCAGTTCTCCGGCCCGTTCCTTCCTTTCTACCGAAGGTGGTCTCCGACTTCCATATCAACGAGGAAATTGTCCTTCCCTCTCTGTCTCCCTCTCCTTCACACCCTAAGGAAAGGGAGTTGCATCACTTGGATGTTGTGAGAGCTCTAAGGATCTATTTAGCATCCTCCCTTCTGCCATACAGACTCCCTTTTTGTCATTCCGGAGGGTCCTCGCAAGGGATTGTCTGCCTCCAAGGTGGCAATCACACGTTGGATTCGGGCTGCAATTGAGGAGGCTTACCGCGCCCGGGAGAGGGTTCCGCTCTCAGGTGTCACGGCTCACTCCACCAGAGCGGTGGGCCCATCTTGGGCTCGGAGGAATCGCGCTTCGGCTGCACAGTTGTGTAAGGCGGCTACTTGGTCCTCCTTACATACTTTCACGAAATTTTTCCAGGTGCATACTTATGCATCGGCGGACGCTGCCTTGGGCCGCTTGGTATTGCAGGTGGCAGTTTCCTAGATGCCTGCAGGGACGATGTTTCCATGGGGCTGTGGTTTTTCTCTCCCTGTGGACTGCTTGTGGACGTCCCACGGTTCATGTGTCCCCCAATGAATATGGGCGAGAAAAGGAGATTTTTGTATAACTTACCAGTAAAATATCTTTCTTGCTCTTCATTGGGGGACACAGCAACCACCCAGCATTGTTGTTCAACCACAGCTGTGGCTGTTTCTGGTTAGAACCCCGTTGGGTTTTTGGCATGGTTGGTGTTCCATATTTTTTTCTTAGTTGGCATGCTTCTACTACTGCTTGTGCACAAACTGAAGCTCTCTCTCCAGGCTGGAGGGGGTATAGCTGCCAGGGGAGGAGCTAACAGCTTTTACTAGTGTCAACACCTCCTAGAGGACATAGCTATACCTGTGCCCCCCAATGAAGAGCGAGAAAGAGATTTTACTGGTAAGTTATACAAAAATCTCCTTTTTAATAGTTTATAATCCGTAATACTGGCTACAACAGAAAATGGGCACATCTCCCTGCTTATCGCTGCTGTCTATGTCAAAGCAGCGGTGAGCAGTAAGAGAGACGGGAGACATCTCTCTTCCTGTACATTTTTTTTGGACCCAATTTGAATAAAGAATCCTTGGAGGACATGCTGCCGTCTATTCTGCTTGGGACTATTCTGAAGATAGGTCATCAATATTAAAATCCCAGAGAACCCCTTTAAGCTCAAGCAGCTGGAATTATGACCATATATATGTTGTAGAAGTAGCAGCAGTTACCAGACCTGCTGCCCCTCTACCACATATAGCTCCACCAAAATTAAAATAAAAAAAGACACATTGTAGGTGGGGAGTCCTGTTGCAGATTTTGTGTCAAGGCCCAGGAGCTTCAACTTATTGCTTGAAATTTTTTGTGCCCTAATACATTTTAGCATATATTCTTGTGACTCACTGATTATTGATTTGATATGCTTCTGATCTGATGTGAAAGATCACTTTCATAGATCCATAATGTATCACATTCTTCCTCTTATTGCTTCATGGAAATGTGTGATATTGATGCATTTCAACATTGAGAGGCCATACTGGTAGGTAGAATTAAATTTGCTAGGGATGGTTAAAAGTGATGCCTGAACATTTCCTAATGAGGCTGATCGTTTCTTCTGGTATTATTGCCTGTACCATAGTGTAATAATTTTTTTACCAGAAGACACTGAGATGACATGAGTTCTCTACCAGAGCCTTGAGCTTTACAATGTCTGACAGAAGGGCCTTGATTACTTGAGTGACCATAAACTCGAGTTAAAATGAAACAAAATGTATATGTCTTCCAAAGTCTGTTCCAAAGTCTGTTTGGTTGATCCGTTGTATAAAGTGGATGCCATATGTAGAGCATTCTGGACCAGCATTGGGAACTGGCCTGTCTAACTGAATCCTGTACTCTTGTTTGGTTTAGGAACCAGGACTCACAATCTTGTAAATTATAATTATTTTTTTTCGTTCAGAAATCATACAAGAGAAATGGCTGTGCTTTGGAACAACCGTGCAAATGCCCTGTTCAAACTTCAAAGATGGTCAGATGCTTTGTATTCCGCAGAGCAAAGTGTACAACTGGATCCATCTTTTGTTAAGGTAAGCTGTACCACGTTGCCTACTGTTTTTGTACTGAACTTTCAAAACCCCAAAGTGACTTATAAAATAATGTGGACGTTAAAGTGTTTGTGTCACTTTGGCAAATAGCATTTATTATGTAGAGAAAGTTAATACAGTCCTGATCAAAAGTTTAAGACCACTTGAAAAATGGCAAAAAATTATATTTAGCATGGCTGGATCTTAACAAGGTTCCAAGTACAGCTTCAACATGCAACAAGAAGAAATGGGAGTGAGACAAAAAAAATTTGAGCATTCATTTTAATGAAAACAACGAATAAACTGAAACAGGCTGTTTTTCAGCTGATCAAAAGTTTAGGACCACACCTCCTAAAAAAAACTAAACCCCTTCCAAAACAGAAATCCAACTTCCAAACGTGAACTCAGTAATGAGTAGCTCCGCCGTTATTGTTCATCATTTCCAAAATTCGTTTCGGCATGTTTGATGCAAGCGTTTCCATGAGGTGAGTAGGAACATTTCTCCAAGTGGTGAAGACGGCCGCACGAAGGCCATCTACTGTCTAGAACTGTTGTCCATTTTTGTAAACTTCCCTTGCCATCCATTCCCAAAGGTTCTCAATTGGATTTAGATCAGGGGAACACGCAGGATGGGCCAAAAGAGTGATGTTATTCTCCTGGAAGAAGTCCCTTGTCCTGCTGGCATTGCGTACTGTAGCGTTGTCCTGTTGAAAAACCCAGTCGTTACCACACAGACGAGGGCCCTCAGTCATGAGGAATGCTCTCTGCAACATCTGGACATAGCCAGCGGCCGTTTGACGCCCCTGCACTTCCTGAAGCTCCATTGTTCCACTGAAGGAAAAAGCACCCCAGACCATTATGGCGCCCCCTCCACTGTGGCGCGTAGAAAACATCTCAGGTGGGATCTGCTTGTCATGCCAGTAACGTTGGAAACCATCAGGACCATCAAGGTTAAAAAATGTTCTCATCAGAGAATAAAACTTTCTTCCACCTTTGAATGTCCCATGTTTGGTGCTCTCTTGCAATGTCTAAACGAGCAGTTATGTGGCGTTAAAGGAAACGAGGTCTTTGAAGACGTTTGTTTTTGAAGCTCTTCAGTCTCAGATGCCGTCTGATGGTTATGGGGCTGCAGTCAGCACCAGTAAGGGCCTTGGGTTGAGGATCGTCCAGTGTCTTGACGGACAGCCAATTGGATCCTCCAGCTCAGTGCTAATGAAATTTTTTTGAGTCTTCCACTTGACTTTTTTGTTCCATAACCCTCAGGATCATTTAAGAAATTCCAAATGACTGTCTCACTGCGTCCCACCTCAGCAGCGATGGCGCGCTGTGAGAGACCCTGCTTATGTAGTTCAACAACCTGACCATGTTCAAGAACGGAGAGTTTTTTTTGCCTTTGCCATCACAATTCGTGACTACCTGACAGAAAATGACAATGAATCCACACTTTTGCACAGATTTGGCCTTTTAAAGGCATGTGGTCCTAAAATTTGGATCAGCTGAAAAACAGCCTGTTTCAGTTCAATCGTTATTTTCAATTAATTGAATGCTCAAAAAATGTTTTGTCTCTCTCATTTCTTCTTGTTGCATGTTGAAGCTCTACTTGGAACGTTAAGATCCAACAATATAAAATATGATTTTTTGCCATTTTTCAAGTGGTCTTAAACTTTTGATCAGGACTGTACAAGGCACTTCATAATGTATTGTGATTGTTCATATTGCCTCTTTTGCTGGCTACATGAATTTTTCCATCACATTAAATATTGCTAGTTTCCTTGGTTATGACCACCCTGCAATCCATCAGGAGTGGAAAAAGCAGCGGCCTGTGCACGCTCCTGTGAGGAATATGGAATATCATTTATTGGCAGCCCTGATTGTCATTTGATTCAGCTTTTGGCATGTACACAGTCAGTGTACATGCAAAATAAGTTCTTTCCCCCCAACCATCTGATGTCCGCTAGCAAGGGAGGAAGCCGCAGGGGTCCAGGCTTCAAGAAGTCCCCAGGTGGATAAAGTCACACCTCAACCAGCCAGGTTGGAGGCAAGCTAATCCTGCAGGAAAACCCCTAGCAGGAGGTCTCAGCCCTTGCCCAGGATCAATGATACCTCTCAGACATGTTGGCACCTACATTTCATAAGGAATTAGGAATCGTCCGTTCTTCCGAGGCATAATTTGGTTATCTTTTTGCGATCCTGGGGCAAAGCCAAACATCCACGTGGGCCTGACTTGATGCTAGGGTGCCCGGGAGGGGAGATATACATCTCCCACAGAAACCAAATAATGGTACCATGCTTGGACTCTAGTTGTAGCCGGAACCCAGGCGGATCAATTGGGCCCGGAACCATCTTCCTGCGATGTTCTGGTCTGGAGCTATGAGCCCTAAGGGGTTTTATGGGTCATTTGCTGCCAGCACCAGAGAAAGAGGGGTGGACCCTTCCCAGAGGCAAGGAGCTGAGCTGCCAGCTACAGTTCATAAGCCCATGCAAGCCAGCGGGCAGTGTCTTTTCTGAAGGAGGTCACATCGTGCCAATGTGTTTGGATAGACCGGGAACCAGCTGACATCACTGCCCCCACGTGACTGCAGCCAAGGACTATTCAACCATTATCACCCTAAGGAACTTTCATCTACCCGGTAACTGACTTTTGCTCGACTTAACCCTGTTGTACCTATATTATTATTATTTATTATTAAAGCGCCATTCATTCCATAGCGCTGTACATATGAGAAGAGGTATACATACACAATAAAAACAATTGCACTAATCATAAACAAGACAAGTTACAAACTGGTACAGAAGGAGAGAGGGCCCTGCCCGTGAGGGCTTACAATCTACATGGTATAGAAGAAGGACACAGTAGGTGCGGGTGAGGTTGGTCATGGCGGTATAGAGGCAGCAGGGTCACTGGTTGTATGCTTGTCTGAAGAGGTGGGTTTTCAGGTTTCTTTTGAAAGATTCCACTGTAGGTGAGAGTCTGATATGCTGGGGTAGCGAGTTCCAGAGTATGGGGGATGCACGGGAGAAATCACCTGTATCTGTAACCTCAGACCACTGTAAATATTCTGTGTATATTGTGTCATCTAGTGTGCCCTTAAGGCGATTAAATATATAATTTAATCTTGTGCTATCTTGTATCTCGATCTCGAATCCTCACGTTCGTGTTTCGGCCTAGTTATAAGCTACCGCGGGTTGGTTTCTCACCCTATATAATCCCGGTAGCGGACTGGGCTTATATCAAACGAGAAGCTGGTGACAGATTATCCGAGCTAAGAAAGCGCTGTTTCATTGTGGCAGTGAAAAGGCTCTCTCAGCTGGTTGCCTCTCTGTACCCGCGTGGACAGGAGGTGTCTGTGTAAACTGTACCAAGCTGACCTTACCTGCTCCTCTGGAGGGCATAACTTCACGCGTTGGTAACAAGTCACCATACTGCATCTCGTGAGCTCGACGTAGGTGACTTCAAGCGGGCACGAGGCGTGGTATTCGTCACAGCTCCCATGGTCCTGGCCACCAGAGAGGCTGGCACTTTTTCCTATAGTGTGCAAGCACGGCCATTGCTGCTGGATTGCAGGGGTGGTTGTAGCCATGGAATCAGGCAGTGTATAATGGAATGGAAAGATGAATCCAGCCAGAAAAGGAGGCAATATGGGCAATCCCTATTAGAGATGAGCTATAATACTGCACGGTGATTCGTTTCCATACAGTATTATAATATATGGGCTCTGATGAGCCGAAGGCCGTTATTCATAGAATGTGTCGGCAGATAAGAACCATTTGGCCCATCTAGTCTGCCCAATATCATTCAAAAAGTCTCACGCGACTTTGTGAATAACTTACTTCGGCTCATCGGAGCCCATACATTATAATACTGTACAGTATTATTTATTTATTTATTTTATGCACTTATATAGCGCTACTATATTCCGCAGCGCTTTACAGACATTAGCATCCAACTGTCCCCAATGGGGCTCACAATTTAAGGTCTCTATTAGTATGTCTTTGGAGTGTAGGAGGAAACCCATGCAAACACGGGGAGAACATACAAACTATATCAAATTTTTTAGCGAAGTGGCTTCGGATGTAGCATCCGAAGCTCGCTTCGCTTATCTCTAATCACAATACATTAGTGAGTGCCTTGTATAAACTTTCTCTACAAGATAAATTCCACTTTCTGAAGTGACACAACCCCTTTAATGGTGTTGAATATGCATCATGTCTAAAATTACTAGGGAGAGCAAAGGGAGAGATTCATACCTTACCTCCTTCCCACCGTTCCAGTCTTCCGCACTGCCCCTGCTGCCTCCATCTTCCGGTCCCTGCACTATTTACACCTGGTAGTGGGTGTAATGGGCATAGTCACATACACCGCTTCAGTCAATGACTGACTTCCGCGTTGAAATGCTGCTTGCGACCACATCACTGCTGAAGCCAGTCATTGGCTGGAGAGGTGCCAGATGTAAACCTCACGGGGACCGTAAGATGGGGGCAGTGCGGCGGACCGGAGTGGCGGGGAGCCGGTAAGTATGAACCTTCTCTTTCAGGGGCCATGCTGCAGAAACTTGTTAAAAAATCATTTTTACTGGGAAATCGCTTTAAGCCCCTGTTGGAACGCTTATATCTGGCCGGTATAATTGTGCCGCCGATCAGCTTATAAACAAGAAATCACTCGTTTGTCTGCTGATTTGCATATTTTATCAGGACAGATTAACGATTATCGCTAGCACATCTCTCTGTGTATTCAGGGATGGGCTACCAATAATCAATAGAACTGAATGAAGGAGGAATGGCTGTGGTAATGATCAATACTCCCCAGTCACTTTACATTGGCTTGTGTAATAGGCTGATGCAAATGAGCGCCAATTGACTTTTTTTTTTATTTGCGGCCCCTTGAAATGGAGCGATGTAACGATGTGGCTCTATGACTAAGAACGGTTTTCTGTATAATTTAAAGGGGTTGGCCCATCTGGGACAATGATCATTAGTGCTTTGTTTATCTGTTTCTCATGCCTTTCAAGCTGCTTGCATTCACTGAGTTTGAACCTCTTGTTATCTTCACTTTGTGTCTTCCAGGCTTACTACCGTGGTGGTGCTTCAGCTCTGAAGTTGCATAACATACCTACTGCTTTGATTATATTTGAAGAAGGCCTTCAAATTCTTGACCCACAAGTGGAAAGCAAAGAAGTAGTAGAATTTCTACATGGAATCTTTATGAGCTTTGAAGGTAATGTCTTGCATTTGTGCAACCACTGCAAATTTCAGTTTGTTAATGAATAAAATACAACTTCATCTCCGAATCCCTCTCTTATTTAGAGAGACAGAACAGAACCACTTCACCAGGGTCTACACATTCAACTCACATCTTCCAAAGTCAGAATCTGTTGTAAAGTACTGTACATTCTATAATAAATCTGTCAACTTATCCTCCTCTCAGTTATGAAGAGATATTTATTAGAGAGACAACCAGAATGAATTCTAGTGTCCACAGAGTCCAGTCATCCTGGCCCAGCCTATGTAAAGGAAATGTTCTCTTCCATGAAGGTCTTACCATGTTATTTCCATCTGATGGAACTTTCCCATATACATTGCACCCACCTGCTGGAATTTACATCTGCAGACCAGGTAAAGGTAGAATTAATATTTCAAACCAGGAGAAGGCAGAATAATATCTTAAAATAACCTTTCACTATATTATTGCTACAAGCCATTCTGAAGCCCGTTTCTTTTTTGTTAGTTTTTTTGTTTGTTTTTTCGTGCTTTCTAGTCTTGACAAAATTTGTTTAGGGAAAGTAATACACTACACAAATCACTGAAAGAATGCACCAAAATGATTGGTGTCGCATGGTCTGTTGTGGGTGCGGCTCACAGCTTTATTCTACCTCACAGTGCATTGGTGATACCACTATGGAGGCATGTGAGAGTCTGGCTGTGAGTTGGTTTCTAGCACTGATTCAGACCCTGTTCACACACCACGGGTAGTTGAGTGGTAGGACCCCATGCTTGCTGAGACACCGTGACGTGCATGAGGGGCTCCGATATGTTCCTGACTGGAAGATATTGGCAAAGTTCTCAGCTTTTAACATCGGCTTGAGGAATTAGCTAGTATTGTCAGTTGGGTATCATTTTGGTGCTTTTTTTGCATTGATTTGTGTATGTACGGATGGAGCAGAGTTAACACTGCTATTTTCTGGTCCTTACAGGAGATAGTTCTATTAACATGGGACAGAGATCATTGTTCCCTAAATTTCAAGATGAGCTTTCCAGAGAATGTAAAAAGCTCCCTATCTTGGTGGTTGGACCTGAGAAACCTCCAGAAGGGGGTTCCCTGGAATATGACTCCAGCTTCGGTGATGACCACGGACACCAGTCAGAAAGGTTGGCGTGCCCATTTACAGGGCTCCTTTCTTCAGGGAAGATGGTCCATCCAGGACGGTCAAAAATCTTCAAATTTCAGGGAACTAAAAGCGGTCCTGGAAACTCTGAAGGCAGCAGGGCATTTACTGAACAACCAACACCTGAAGATTCTCTCACACAATATGACTACTGTCTGTTATCAAGCGTCAAGGGGGAACAAGGAGTCCTCTTCTTCAAGGTGTAGCGGACCAGATCTTAACATGGGCAGAAAAGAATGTACTGTTCATATTGGCCATTCATTTAAAGGGGACATACAACACTACAGCAGATTTTTAGAGCCGACACAAGTTCAACCCAGGGGAGTGGATGCTCAAGAGGTGGGGCATCCCACAAGTGGATCTATTTGCATCAAGAGACAATTCTCAGACAGATTATTTCTTCTCTCTAAACCCAAGAGACATTCCGACGGGAGTAGATGCTCTCTCCCAGGAATAGAAAATGGACCTGGGGTATGCGTTCCCTCCCTTTCCACTAGTCCCGGCGGTCTTAAGCAAATTAAGAACAAGTTCAGCACCTCTAATCTTGATAGCTCCGGCATGGTCCAAAAGGTGTTGTTCCCAATTCTGAATGACTTGTCTATTGCAGAACCAATGTCACTACCAAAGAGACAGGATCTCCTTCTACAGGGTCCGCTAAAACACCAAGACCTCGACAGACTGAAGCTGACAGGCTGGATCCTTAGAAGCAGACGTTAAAAAGACGAGGTCTCTCAGACAAAGTAATATCGACTTTACAGAACAGTCGTAAGCCAGTAACTTCAGCCATATACAATAACATATGGAAGAAGTTTCTCATGAAATCTCTTCCCCTTCAATAGGCCAGATTCTGGATTTTCCGCAGATGGGATTTGATATGGGTTTAAAACCTAGTACCCTAAAATTTCAAATTTCGACATTATCCTTTTGTCTAGATACTCCATTGGCAGAGCATAAGTGGATATGATGAGACCTACTTTGAGACAATCTGTGCCAGCTTGGGATTTAAACCTAGTCCTAAATGCTCTTTGTAATCCACCATTTGAACCGGTAGAGCAGAAATCAGAAAATTTTTTGTCCTTCAAAGCCACGTTTCTGGTTGCTATAACCACGGCCCGTAGAATAGGAGAGATTCAAGCCTTATCAATTTCTAAACCATACTTGAAGATCTTAGATGACCGTATAATACTTAGACTGGATCCATCTTTTTTACCAAAAGTGGTCTCTCCTTTTCATAGGAAGCAGGAAATAATTCTTTTTTGTGCCTCCTCCAAAAAGGTTCAGGAGGAGCGTTTCCATTGCCTGGACGTCAGAAAAATAACCCTGGAATATCTTCAGAGAACAGAGTCTTGGAGGAATTCTTCTAATCTTTTTGTTCAGTTTGGCAGAAGGAACAGAGGCAACAAGGCCTCGAAACAGACCTTGGCTAGATGGATAAAAGAGACAATCAAGGAAGCCAACAGACTTCAGGATGTAGTCTGCCCTTTGACTGTGAGAGCCCATTCAACCAGAGCCATGGCTGCTTCATGGGCAGAGAAAGCTGATGCCTCTAGATCAAATCTGCAAGGCAGCTCCGTGGTCAAGCTTTCACACATTTTCCAGACATTATAGGCTATATGTATTAGCCAACCAAGACCTGGCATTTGGACAGAAAGTCCTCGAGGCAGTGGTCCCTCCCTAGTTCTGTATAATTTGATAGTTCTCCAGTAGTGCTGTCATTGAGGGACGTCCTAAAAACTAGGATTTAGTCTTACCGGAAACGGTTTTCCAGGAGTCAGACATGACAACACCTGGTATTAACCCCTGTTTTGTTGTTTTGTTTTACTCTATTTACGAATGTGATGTTAAACATAGTTAGTACATAATACATAAGTTGCATCAATCCGGTGTAGTAATTTGGAAGACACTGGAGATTGGGGGCGGTGAGGGGCCTTTTAATCTGTTTCGCTTCCTGTCCCTACCGAGATGAATAGGACATCCTTCAGTGGTGCTGTCATGTCAGACTCCTGGAAAACCATTTACCGGTAAGACTAAATCCTAGTTTTTTACTGATGACCTATCCTCTGGGTAGGTCATCAGTATCTAATTACTGGTAGTCCAACACCCGGGACCCCCATGATCAGCTGTTTAAGAAGGTACCTGTGCCATGGCCTCCTCCCAGCTTACCAAGCACAGCACTGTACGGGGTACATTCACACGACCGTGTGTAATCCTTTCCGTTTTTGGCGGTCCGCATTTTACTTTAGTTAGTGTTCCGTATGTCTTCAGTTTTTTCCGTTCGGCAAAAATCTGAAGAAAAAAAAAAGGGAGAGTGAGAAAAAAAAAAGAATTATTAAGGCCTTCAATAATACGGAAACGGATCGGTAAAAAACAGATGACATACTGAAACCGTTCGGTATGTCATCCGCAATTTGCGGCTCCATTAACTTGAATGGGGCTGCGGACCGATCTGTGCGGACAATAGTAGTACAAGCTTCATATTTTTGCAGACTAGAAGTGCGGAAAGACGGATGCGGAGAACATACTGAACGTTGTCCGCACGTTTTATTCTCCCATAGGAATGAATGGATCCTCATCTATTCCGCAAACCGCGGAATGGATGCAGATCAGACGCGGATAAAATGATGCGGTCGTGTGAATGTACCCTTAGTTGTATAGCGGCTGTTCTTAGTATCGGAGCTAAGCCCCATTCACTTCAATGAGCTGCACCTAGGCTACGTGACCAATGAACGTGTTGTCACTGGCACAGGCAAACCTTGAGAAGGCCACGGCGCAGATGATGGGGAGGGGGGTCCTGCGTGTTGGATTCCCATTGATCAGATACTCATCAGTTAAAAAGAGAGGGATGCTGAGCGCTAAACTGAATAAGAAATAATTTATTAGGTTAAAAGATAAAACTAGGGAACAGGGTGACATGTTTCAAAGAGGACGGGTCTTCCCTCTTCATCAGACCCAGTAAAAAAAAAAATATGATATTGCAAAATGTCAAGTTCAGACCTGCATTTATCTTAGGCACATGCATTTCAGTGCCCAGGGAGAGTGAGTGGCAGGGCAAAAGTAGATGGAACGCATGTATAGGGTGCTAGATGATACAGTACTTCCTTAATATTGCTAGGGATCACAATTTTCTGCTGCACCGACATCCCAAAAGACACAAATCTAAATGTAAGAAGAGCAGCTGCAGTAGCCAGTAACCTTTGCCTTACACTTTGTACAACTTTTTTATCCTGAAAAGATATGCGGAGTACACTAGGTAGAACTTGGCATAATTCAAGAGAACTCTTCAATAATGTGCAAGCTCTTGAAATTGCTATATGCACATTTTTACCAGAGTTGGCTTTTTTCAAAATCCTAAACTGCATCCAGAGAGTTCAGTAGAGAGTGGTAGGAATACAGGACTTATGAAGTCTACTGCCCGTGTACTGTATGGAGAGTCATTTCTCAGAAAGCATGTTCCAGACTAAGAGTTTATGACCATACATTATAGGTTCCTGAGAGGCTCCTTATGGATTGTGTTCAGCTCTTTAGTAAAGATGAAATGAATATGCCAACAAAATACTTTACTTTTTTTATTTTCATAAACAGTTGCTGGAAGTACCCTCCATTTCAAAAGGATTTTTGAATGTGTCTGGAGAGAGAGATACACAAAGGCTATCTGGCAGCCACTCATCGTGAAGCTGATGAAAGAAAAGATGTACAAGGTAATATGAGCTTTAGTACGAATGTTCATTGCCAATAATCGGCCTTTGTATATGTGCTGCCGATTACTGTCAATCTGTGAAATGACCTTTCGTACAATAGAAAACTGATCCGTCCCCCATTGACGGATCTGTCATGGATATAGAAGACATAATACAACCGGATTGTATTATTGTATGCGGTTGTATTATTGTAACGGAAGCGTTTTTGCAGATCCTTGACGGTTCCGCAAAAAACGCTAGTGTGAAAGTAGCCCAACAAGCATTTTGCTCGTTCATTGGGTAACTAGTAGTACCTATACATTGGATCTGCCCAAAGTACATGGAGTTTACATGGAGTTTAAAGGCCCCTTATACTGCACTCTACTGGCCAGAAACATTGAATCTGTATTATGACTCTTCATCTCCACCTAAGAGGTGATTATTGGATAGGAACAGTCCCTTCCCAATAATTGCCTGCTCAGTTAGACAGTATAAATCTACCTTTAGACTTTAGGTGGGTTCAGTTGTTAAAATGGTGAAAATATGAAAAACTCTCCTGAGACATTTATAAAGTGTATGGACAGTATGTGCGCTGGATCTTTCCACTGATCAGTGCAATGCTATATTTGTCAGTGGCTCTAATTTTGGGCAGAATTGAAACGCTCTGATATTTTAATGCATAAATTAGACTCCCTGTGTCGTGGCCTTGCAACTAGGTACAAGTGTATCTTCTTTGAGTGTTTTTTTTAAATACTCCCAGGAATTTACATATGAGAAGACAAGGTTTCACCCAGCTAGCTGTAGTGCACAGGCCTCTCTACTCCGATTCAGGAACAGAGATATGTATGTAGCGGCAGACTCCTCAGATGATGGCTACTGATGGTGCCTGACGGACTCCATTGATTATAGTAGGATTCATTGGGTTTCTGTTATGGCATTGCAGTGCTCTGAAAAATTTAGGAGCCAAATTAAATTTTTAGTCGCCAAATCTAAATTTAGGTATTGTGACAACGCTACGCCAATCAGATCAGCGTAGGGTTGTTTCGATAACAAAATTTTGATTCGCTTTCGTTACCATAAAAAAGTATTGCGATACTCAATACCGCAAAAATAAAAAAACACCAAAAAAAGCCGCGTGCATTTTGCATCTTATGAAACGTTCGGTCCATAATAGAACAGTCCTATCCTATTTTTTGGGGTGACAAGGTGACTAAAAAATGGCGAATGCTCACCGCATAGGAGATATTTTTTAATAATTTAATAGTTTGGACTTTTCGGACGCAGCGCTATGTAATATGTTTATTTATTTATTGTTTATATATTTTATATGTAAAATTGGGAAAGGGGATTTAAACTTAATATTTTAGGGTACTTTCACACTAGCGTTTTTCCTTTCCGGCATAGAGTTCCGTCACAGGGGCTCTATACCGGAAAAGAACTGATCAGGTATATCCCCATGCATTCTGAATGGAGAGTAATCCGTTTAGGATGCATCAGGATGTCTTCAGTTCAGTCTTTTTGACTTTTTAGGACAGAGATAATACTGCAGCATGCTATGGTTTTATCTCCGGTGAAAAAAAAACTGAAGACTTGCTTGAATGCATTTTTCCCCATAGGAATGTATTAGTGCCAGATCCGGCATTCAAAATACCGGAATGCAGGAT
The DNA here is from genome assembly GCF_905171765.1 of Bufo bufo. Classification (NCBI taxonomy): domain Eukaryota; kingdom Metazoa; phylum Chordata; class Amphibia; order Anura; family Bufonidae; genus Bufo; species Bufo bufo. Next base: position 245,867,740 of record NC_053393.1, on the reverse strand, counting down.
CCGTCCTTCCGGTCTGCGCAATGTGTAAAAAGATACAAGACGGATCCGTCTGTCCGCATGACAAGCGGAGAGATGGATTCGTTCTTGCAATGCATTTGTGAGACGGATGCGTCTCACAAATGCTTTCAGTCACATCCAGATCGGCAGTTCCGACGACGGAACTGCTTGCCGGATCACACTGCCGCAAGTGTGAAAGTAGCCTTAGTGTTTGTGTTTTTTTTTTTTTTTTTTTTTTACTTACTATTAGCCCCCTTAGAGGCTGGAACCCTTGTCCTATCCACCCTTAGGCCTCTTTCACACGGGCGAGATTTCTGCGCGGGTGCAATGCGTGAGGTGAACGCATTGCACCCGCACTGAATCCGGACCCATTCATTTCTATGGGGCTGTGCACATGAGCGGTCATTTTCACGCATCACTTGTGCTTTGCGTGAAAATCGCAGCATGCTCTATGTTGTGCGTTTTTCACGCAACGCAGGCCCATAGAAGTTAATGGGGCTGCATGAAAATCGCAAGCATCCGCAAGCAAGTGAGGATGCGGTGCGATTTTCACGCATGGTTGCTAGGATAAAAGTCTATTCACTGTATTATTTTTGCTTATAACATGGTTATAAGGGAAAATAATAGCATTCTATAATACAGAATGCTTAGTAGAAGGTCAATATAATAAACATTATATACACCCCAGCAGTGCGCCCCCCCCCCCCAACACCCCAGTATAGTAAACATTGGTGGCGCAGTGCGCCCCCCCAACACCCCAGTATAATAAACATTGGTGGCGCAGTGCGCCCCCCCAACACCCCAGTATAATAAACATTGGTGTATAATAAACATTATATACACCCCAGCAGTGCGCCCCCCCCAACACCCCAGTATAGTAAACATTGGTGGCGCAGTGCGCCCCCCCAACACCCCAGTATAATAAACATTGGTGGCGCAGTGCGCCCCCCAACACCCCAGTATAATAAACATTGGTGGCACAGTGCCAGTGAGGGTTAAAAAAAAAATGAAATCGCCTCCTCCAATTGATCGTGTAGCTGACGGTCTCCTGTTCTTTCTTCAGGACCTGTCAAAGGACCTGTGGTGACATCACTGTGCTCATCACATGATCCATCACCATGGTAATAGACCATGTGATGAGCTCAGTGACGTCACCACAGGTCCTGAAGAAAGAACAGGAGACCGGCAGCTATGCGATCAATTGGAGGAGGTGAGTTAATTTTTTGAATTTTTTAAACCCTAATTGGCACTGCCCACTGCGCCACCAATGTTTATTATACTGGGGGGGGGCGCACTGCGCCACCAATGTTTATTATACTGGGGTGTTGGGGGCGGGGGGCGCACTGCGCCACCAATGTTTATTATACTGGGGAGGGGGGGGGCGTACTGCGCCTCCAATGTTTTTTATAATGGGGTGTTTGGGGGGGGGGGGGGGGCCCTGCGCCATCAATGAAGATAACTGTCCTGTTAATACAAATAAAGGAGGCGGGTGCTGGAATCAAATAGCCGACACCCGGCCTCTATGACATGGAGCTGCGATCCCCTGCAGTTAACCCCTCAGGTACCGCACCTGAAGGGTTAACTGCCGCTGATCGCAGCTCTCTGTCATAGAGGTCGGGTGTCGGCTATTTGATTCCAGCACCCGCCTCCTTTATTTGTATTAACAGGTCAGTTATCTTCATTGGTGGCGCAGTGGCCACAGCCCCTCCCCTCCTCCTCCTGTCTCTCTCCTTATTGGCGGCAGCAGCACAGGGGGGAGGGGGAGACTCCTTCACTGCACTGCTGAGAAGAACATCGGCGGCGGGGCAGAGAACTATCATCTCCTGTGCCCCGTCACTGTATTCAACTGCAGAGCTGCGGTGGCGGGTCTAGTCGCAAATGGCGACAAGACTAAAAAGTCTTGTCGCCATTTGTAAATTCTAAGTCGCATTGGCGACCATTTTGGTCGCCATCTGGAGCCCTGCATTGGTCAGCAGGCTGCAATAGCGTAGAATGCTGTAATATTTTACAGCCCTTTGACAGAATCTGCAGAGGCTTTTGACACAACCTCCAACCCAGGTGTGAACATTGCCTTAGCTCTTCCAAAATGATAGGGTACCATTGTTACAGATGATGCAGTGCTTCCAGTGTACTCATTCTTCATCTCCAGTAGGCTGTCTCTGTTAGATTTCAGGCTGTTCTACGTGCTTTTTATCATAAGTTTGTCCATTGATTGATTTAAAGCTATAAAGTTTTAATAACTGTAGTTATGTTAAGCAGATATTAATATTTGAGATAAAATTAATATTAAATGTAATTTTTTCCCTAGTCCTGCATTTATTTAATGACACACCGAAGCACCCTGCCACCAGACATTAATGACTTGAAAGTGCCATTGGGGGGCATCTTTGAGGTAAAATGTGTTTGTAATCCTGTATGTAGAAAGTTGAGGGGTGGGCTACAAAGCAAAATGTTACGTATGTTTAGGGGAACATTTTTTATTGATCTAGAGCTGGCATGTTCTTGCCCTGCCATTCACTAACATGCCTTTCTCAATGCTATTCATACTGTATTCTGTGTAATTTGGTTTATGTGTTTACTTATTGTAAACAAATTCTGTTGTTTAACCACCTCCGGACCGCCTAACGCAGGATCGCGTTCCGGAGGTGGCAGCGCTGCGCACAGTCACGCATATACGCGTCATCTCGCGAGACGCGAGACTTCCTGTGAACGCGCGCACACAGGCACGGAAGGTAAGAGAGTTGATCTCCAGCCTGCCAGCGGCGATCGTTCGCTGGCAGGCTGGAGATGTGTTTTTTTTAACCCCTAACAGGTATATTAGACGCTGTTTTGATAACAGCGTCTAATATACCTGCTACCTGGTCCTCTGGTGGTCCCCTTTGTTTGGATCGACCACCAGAGGACACAGGTAGCTCAGTAAAGTAGCACCAAGCACCACTACACTACACTACACCCCCCCCCCCCGTCACTTATTAACCCCTTATTAGCCCCTGATCACCCCTAATCACCCCTGATCACCCCATATAGACTCCCTGATCACCCCCCTGTCATTGATTACCCCCCTGTCATTGATCAACCCCCTGTAAAGCTCCATTCAGACGTCCGCATGATTTTTACGGATCCACTGATAGATGGATCGGATCCGCAAAACGCATCCGGACGTCTGAATGAAGCCTTACAGGGGCGTGATCAATGACTGTGGTGATCACCCCATATAGACTCCCTGATCACCCCCCTGTCATTGATTACCCCCCTGTCATTGATTACCCCCCTGTAAAGCTCCATTCAGACGTCCGCATGATTTTTACGGATCCACTGATAGATGGATCGGATCCGCAAAACGCATCCGGACGTCTGAATGAAGCCTTACAGGGGCATGATCAATGACTGTGGTGATCACCCCATATAGACTCCCTGATCACCCCCCTGTAAAGCTCCATTCAGATGTCCGCATGATTTTTACGGATGCACTGATACATGGATCGGATCCGCAAAACGCATCCGGTCGTCTGAATGAAGCCTTACAGGGGCATGATCAATGACTGTGGTGATCACCCCCCTGTCATTGATTACCCCCCTGTAAAGCTCCATTCAGATGTCCGCATGATTTTTACGGATGCACTGATAGATGGATCGGATCCGCAAAACGCATCCGGACGTCTGAATGAAGCCTTACAGGGGCATGATCAATGACTGTGGTGATCACCCCATATAGACTCCCTGATCACCCCCCTGTCATTGATTACCCCCCTGTCATTGATTACCCCCCTGTAAAGCTCCATTCAGATGTCCGCATGATTTTTACGGATGCACTGATAGATGGATCGGATCCGCAAAACGCATCCGGACGTCTGAATGAAGCCTTACAGGGGCATGATCAATGACTGTGGTGATCACCCCATATAGACTCCCTGATCACCCCCCTGTCATTGATTACCCCCCTGTCATTGATTACCCCCCTGTAAAGCTCCATTCAGATGTCCGCATGATTTTTACGGATGCACTGATAGATGGATCGGATCCGCAAAACGCATCCGGACGTCTGAATGAAGCCTTACACGGGCGTGATCAATGACTGTGGTTATCACCCCATATAGACTCCCTGATCACCCCCCTGTCATTGATCACCCCCCTGTCATTGATCACCCCCCCTGTCATTGATCACCCCCCCTGTCATTGATCACCCCCCTGTCATTGATCACCCCTCTGTAAGGCTCCATTCAGATATTTTTTGGGCCCAAGTTAGCGGAATTTTTTTTTTTTTTTCTTACAAAGTCTCATATTCCACTAACTTGTGTCAAAAAATAAAATCTCACATGAACTCCCCATACCCCTCACGGAATCCAAATGCGTAAATTTTTTTAGACATTTATATTCCAGACTTCTTCTCACGCTTTAGGGCCCCTAGAATGCCAGGGCAGTATAAATACCCCACATGTGACCCCATTTCGGAAAGAAGACACCCCCAGGTATTCCGTGAGGGGCATATTGAGTCCATGAAAGATTGAAATTTTTGTCCCAAGTTAGCGGAACGGGAGACTTTGTGAGAAAAAAATAAAAAATATCAATTTCCGCTAACTTGTGCCAAAAAAAAAAAATTTCTATGAAGTCGCCATGCCCCTCATTGAATACCTTGGGGTGTCTTCTTTCCAAAATGGGGTCACATGTGGGGTATTTATACTGCCCTGGCATTCTAGGGGCCCCAAAGCGTGAGAAGAAGTCTGGTATCCAAATGTCTAAAAATGCCCTCCTAAAAGGAATTTGGGCACCTTTGCGCATCTAGGCTGCAAAAAAGTGTCACACATCTGGTATCGCCGTACTCAGGAGAAGTTGGGGAATGTGTTTTGGGGTGTCATTTTACATATACCCATGCTGGGTGAGAGAAATATCTTGGTCAAATGCCAACTTTGTATAAAAAAATGGGAAAAGTTGTCTTTTGCCAAGATATTTCTCTCACCCAGCATGGGTATATGTAAAATGACACCCCAAAACACATTCCCCAACGTCTCCTGAATACGGCGATACCACATGTGTGACACTTTTTTGCAGCCTAGGTGGGCAAAGGGGCCCATATTCCAAAGAGCACCTTTAGGATTTCACAGGTCATTTACCTACTTACCACACATTAGGGCCCCTGGAAAATGCCAGGGCAGTATAACTACCCCACAAGTGACCCCATTTTGGAAAGAAGACACCCCAAGGTATTCCGTGAGGGGCATGGCGAGTTCCTAGAATTTTTTATTTTTTGTCACAAGTTAGTGGAAAATGCTTATTTTTTTTTTTATTTTTTTTTTCATACAAAGTCTCATATTCCACTAACTTGTGACAAAAAATAAAAAGTTCCATGAACTCACTATGCCCATCAGCGAATACCTTGGGGTCTCTTCTTTCCAAAATGGGGTCACTTGTGGGGTAGTTATACTGCCCTGGCATTCTAGGGGCCCAAATGTGTGGTAAGGAGTTTGAAATCAAATTCTGTAAAAAATGACCTGTGAAATCCGAAAGGTGCTCTTTGGAATATGGGCCCCTTTGCCCACCTAGGCTGCAAAAAAGTGTCACACATCTGGTATCTCCGTAATCGGGAGAAGTTGGGGAATGTGTTTTGGGGTGTCATTTTACATATACCCATGCTGGGTGAGAGAAATATCTTGGCAAAAGACAACTTTTCCCATTTTTTTATACAAAGTTGGCATTCGACCAAGATATTTATCTCACCCAGCATGGGTATATGTAAAAAGACACCCCAAAACACATTCCTCAACTTCTCCTGAGTACGGAGATACCAGATGTGTGACACTTTTTTGCAGCCTAGGTGGGCAAAGGGGCCCACATTCCAAAGAGCACCTTTCGGATTTCACAGGTCATTTACCTACTTACCACACATTTGGGCCCCTAGAATGCCAGCGCAGTATAACTACCCCACAAGTGACCCCATTTTGGAAAGAAGAGACCCCAAGGTATTCGCTGATGGGCATAGTGAGTTCATAGAACTTTTTATTTTTTGTCACAAGTTTGTGGAATATGAGACTTTGTATGAAAAAAATAAAAAAATAAAAAAATCATCATTTTCCACTAACTTGTGACAAAAAATAAAAAATTCTAGGAACTCGCCATGCCCCTCACGGAATACCTTGGGGTGTCTTCTTTCCAAAATGGGGTCACTTGTGGGGTAGTTATACTGCCCTGGTATTCTAGGGGCCCAAATGTGTGGTAAGGAGTTTGAAATCAAATTCAGGAAAAAATGAGGAGTGAAATCCGAAAGGTGCTCTTTGGAATATGGCCCCTTTGCCCACCTAGGCTGCAAAAAAGTGTCACACATCTGGTATCCCCGTACTCAGGAGAAGTTGAGGAATGTGTTTTGGGGTGTCTTTTTACATATACCCATGCTGGGTGAGATAAATATCTTGGTCAAATGACAACTTTGTATAAAAAAATGGGAAAAGTTGTCTTTTGCCAAGATATTTCTCTCACCCAGCATGGGTATATATAAAATGACACCCCAAAACACATTCCCCACCTTCTCCTGAGTACGGAGATACCAGATGTGTGACACTTTTTTGCAGCCTAGGTGGGCAAAGGGGCCCATATTCCAAAGAGCACCTTTCGGATTTCACAGGTCATTTTTTACTGAATTTGATTTCAAACTCCTTACCACACATTTGGGCCCCTAGAATGCCAGGGCAGTATAACTACCCCACAAGTGACCCCATTTTGGAAAGAAGAGACCCCAAGGTATTCGCTGATGGGCATAGTGAGTTCATAGAACTTTTTATTTTTTGTCACAAGTTAGTGGAATATGAGACTTTGTAAGAAAAAAAAAAAAAAAATCATCATTTTCCGCTAACTTGTGACAAAAAATAAAAAGTTCTATGAACTCACTATGCCCATCAGCGAATACCTTAGGGTGTGTACTTTCAGAAATGGGGTCATTTGTGGGGTGTTTGTACTGTCTGGGCATTGTAGAACCTCAGGAAACATGACAGGTGCTCAGAAAGTCAGAGCGGCTTCAAAAAGCGGAAATTCACATTTTTGTACCATAGTTTGTAAACGCTATAACTTTTACCCAAACCATTTTTTTTTTACCCAAACATTTTTTTTTTATCAAAGACATGTAGAACTATAAATTTAGAGCAAAATTTCTATATGGATCTCGTTTTTTTTGCAAAATTTTACAACTGAAAGTGAAAAATGTCATTTTTTTGCAAAAAAATCGTTAAATTTCGATTAATAACAAAAAAAGTAAAAATGTCAGCAGCAATGAAATACCACCAAATGAAAGCTCTATTAGTGAGAAGAAAAGGAGGTAAAATTCATTTGGGTGGTAAGTTGCATGACCGAGCAATAAACGGTGAAAGTAGTGTAGGTCAGAAGTGTAAAAAGTGGCCTGGTCTTTCAGGGTGTTTAAGCACTGGGGGCTGAGGTGGTTAAAGCATTTTTTAGATTTTTCATTTGTAAAAGAGGAATCACTAAACCCATAATGTATAGCAAACCATTTGTAAAAATGGCAGAAAAAAGCCTATGCTGTATGTGAAAATAACCAATATAAAACCCAGTTGTCAATGTATTCATACATTTCTATGAGGAATAACACTATTCAGAATTTTAAATGAAGATGTTCCACTGTTATTTCATGGGGAATACTAGAATTTGCTAAAACTGAAATATTTGGAGAGCCTATAGGGCCACATGTGCCATTTTTTTTTTTTTTAAATCTCAAAAGTTAGTGACAGAAGGAAGAAGCCAAAAGGGAATTTATAATTTGATTTGCACAGATTTTCTGCCTTTTAAAGGGGTTGTCTCATCACAGACAATTGGGGCATATCGCTAGGATATGCCCCTGTTGTCTTATAGGTGCTGGTTCCACAGCTGGAGGGAGCCCCGATAGTGCTGGAGGGCCCACTGTGCATGCGCAGCCGCCCTCCATTCATTTTCTGTGGGGCTGCCGAAAATAGCTGAACGCTGGCTCATGGGAGCGGTGGCCGGTCATGGCAGTGCGCTCCCATTTACTTCTATGGGGAGCGCGCTTGGTGGTGGCTGGACCGGAGTCCTCCAGCCACCACTTTACGGGGCTCCATTCCCAATATACAGTAGGTGCGGGTCCCAATGGTGAGATATGCCCCCATTGTCTGTGATGAGACAACCCCTTTAAAGTTGTTACTTTGCACATCTCATTTTTGCTAGGAAAAAAAAATAAAAAATTCACGTTTTATAGCTTTTGTGTTATGTTCACCACTTTTCTTAAAAGGGATTGGGACTTAGTGGGAGTATCTGAGCTGCTCATGGATCGAACAATTTGCTATAATTTACGCCTGAAACTAAAATAAATTAAAGCGCAAATGTATGCCAGGGTTGGGTTTTCATGTTGGAGGACCAGAGATGTTTCTCCTCATTTATTAAGAGGTCTGTGCCTGCATCTGAACTGGCATATGAAACAGCAGTCTTTCCCACCTTATCTTCAAATATCACTTATGTTTCTTTAAATGCTGTCCACTATATTGTTTTTCAGAGCTTCATGCGTCCTACTCCATGCAAAGATATGACATTTATCAATGGGCTTGTGATTTGGCTTGTAACCATGGGAGCTGATTTGGAAACTATTGGAGAACTTCCCCTCCATGCTGTCATACAACTCTGCATGATGTCAGGTATAAATAAAACTTGTGAAACACCAGTTCGTGTAGTTCACAGCTTAGGCTACTTTCACACTGGAGTTATGGCTTTCCATTTGTGAGATCTGTTCAGGGCTCTCACAATCGGTCCAAAACGGATCAGTTTTGCCCTAATGCATTCTGAATGGATAAGGATCCGCTCAGAATGCATCAGTTTGGCTCCAATCAGTCTCCATTCCGCTCTAGAGGCAGGCACTAAAAAGCTGCCTGCAGCATTTTGCTTTCCGCTTGACGAAACCGAGCCAAACAGATCCGCCCTGACACACAATGTAAGTCAATAGGGATGGATCAGTTTTCTCTGACAATCTGGCACAATAGAACACGGATCCGTCTCCTATTGACTTTCAATGGAGTTCATGACGGATCCGTCTTGGCTATGTTACAGATAATACAAACGGATCTGTTCACGACGGATGCATGCGGTTGTATTATTGTAACGGAAGAGTTTTTTCATATCCATGACGGATCCGCAAAAAACGCTAATGTGAAAGTAGCCTTAGTGTTAGAATCTGCAACTTTTGTGTGTATTTTGTGTTTAATTGCAAATTGTTTTACTTTTTGATGTCATGATTTTCAAAGAGAGTGATTAAGATGTAATTTTATGCTGACTCCTATATACTAATCCTACTATTGACCTCTGACGTAAAATTACTAACTAAGGGTTTGGTCAATAAACTGTGGTTTCTCAGGTGATCCTTGAGGATCTATCTGTATTCATGCCCAATAAATCCACTTCTCTAAATCTGAGAACGCCATATCTCAATCTGCAGATGGGACGGGTGTCATCTGATTATAGGACCATCATCTCATTGTACACTGCCAAGGCCTCTGACTGCATCAGGTGGGAATATCTGTGGGCGTTGATGTACAGGTTGAGGTTTGGTCCCAAGTTTGTGGCATGGGTTCATCTATTGTATACACAGTCGGGGGCCCAGATAAGATCTAATGGTGGTTTGTCTCTAAAGTTCTAGTTGGGGAGCACAAATAGACAGTGTTGCCTTCTCCCTACCTCTTCCCGATTGAACACCTTCCATGTTTAACCCCTAAAGGACCACGTACGCAGGCTTTGTTTACTATATAAATAAACAAAAAAGAGAGAGGCGCACCATAGGATGAAAAACGTACATACACGGTTCCAAATAATACCCCAATTGGAGGCTCACCTTAGGATGTTGTGCAAAACATAGGCACAACTCTATTGTAGGCGTGTCGGGAATAGCTTTACGTTCCCCGGATGCGGTCGGTATTCAGCCACAGATGTGAATATCCTCAAGAGGGGTTCCCTGAAGTCTCACGGAGGATTGTTTTGGAGATACAAAAAATAATATTCGCTCGGTGCAAATACGGACCGGCCAGTTGTAATTAATAGCAATTCTCCAGGTTTATTGGTTATAAAACACTTCGCAACGCGTTTCGGAGAAAATAACTCCCCTTCTTCAGGTGAAAAATGCGTTATGAAGTGTTTTTTAACCAATAAACCTGGAAGATTGCTATTAATTCCAACTAACCCCTAAAGGACAACAGCCGTACATATACAGTTGAAGTCCAAGGTTTAAACAATGTACCCACTCAGAAGCTGAGAGTCTGCCATAGCTGCCAGGCACTCAGAGGCAATGTTCATGATTGGTGGCATCGCCGATCATTGATATTTAACCCCCAGATTCTGTGGTTGATTGTGACAACAGCACCTGAGTGGTGAAACCCAGGGAGTGTTGCAAACCGGGGCCTGAATAGCTAAAAAAAAAAAACAGCCTAGCTTGCTGTGCTATGCTATTTGAGTAGCTTCCCTCCACTTCAGTGGGACCCAAGGAAACGGCAGAGTGCCTGCTTGCTTGGCTATTTCTGTTGGCCGGGGGTTTAGTCCCATCTCACAGTAAAACTCTTTAAGACATTCACCCCAGAAGGGAATGTATGGTACAAAGCTTAGAATTGACTAGACACTGACTCAGATGAAGGCCGGATGAGTCAATCCATCGCCCACAGATAGCTTCAGATTTTGAGACACATGTTTTAGGTATACCCCTGTGGAAATGGCAAGAAGGGACAAAGTCTTTCAAAGGGTTTTCTGAGACTTACCGTATATACTGATGACTTATCCTCAGGATAGGTCATCAGTACCTGATCGGTAAGGGTCCAACACCCAGGACCTCCACTGATTAGCTGCTTGAGAAGCACATTGTATAGTGGCTGTGCTTGGTATCGCAGCTCAGCCCCATACATTTCAATGTGGCTGATCTTTGCCTAGGCCATGTGACCAATGAACGTGACGTCACTTGGCCTAGGGAAAGCTGAGAGAAGACTACAACGCTACTGTGAGCGCTGATGCCTTCTCAAACAGCTGATTGGTGGGGGTCCTCGGTGCCAGACCCTCACTTAATCAAATACTGATGACCTATCCAGAGTTCTTATTCTGTTATGGGTTACTAGAATTTACTACTAGAATTGCTAATCTGTTTAGATGCTTGATATAACACGGATTGTTATAATAAAAAATTGATCTGTATCCTAGGGGTGGGGTTTAAGCCTCTCCCTATACAAACAGCTGATTGGCAGGTGATCCAGGAGTTGGACCACCAGCGATCAGATATTGACCCCCTAACCTGGAAACCACCTTTAATGAAGAGAACAGCTTTCAGAGACTAAAGGCTGTATTAGCCTGGCCAATTCATTGTTAACAAGCGTTCACAGGAACGCTCCTTAGCAATGATCTGGTAGTCTAATACTGCCCCCGATTACCCAATGAATGAGCAAACGCTTGTTTTTAAGCATGCTTAAAAATCATTATTTGCTAGTGGCAAATCGTGCTGCCTAATCATGATCTGCTGCTGGCAAACAACTAGACAGCTGGTGACGAGCGATGGCATAACGTTCACTCCTACCTATGCTGTAGAGGAGATCGCTGCATGTAATAACGATTGTCTTCTCCGGTAGCGAGCAGGCGATTGCCGGGAAGGAGCGATTGCCTAATCTTGCTGTCTAATGCGGCCTTAATACACATTCCAGGAAGTGATTTTATAGTACAACTTTATCTATCAGAACTGGTAGCGACATAGACCTTTAGCAGTACAATAGGGCGGCCATCTATAATGAAAGGAATTCTTCAAATTAAGGCAGCAACTGATGATAATGCATATACCGCCCTTATATCCACTGCAACTCCAACAGTAATGGTATCTGTTTACCTTGCTGCATTCGTTTGAAAAAGAGGACCTGTCATTCATTTTTACAAATGAAATCTAGTCATTGGGGGCAGCATCAGACCAGCCATGCTTATCACTAAGTGGATTGTTCTACTTTGATGTAGCTCTGCAGTTTTATGTCTATGCTATCTTCTTTACTTCTCCCCAACAATGCTTCCACTTAGTCTTTGGTCCACAATGAACTCGTTATTGTATGGCCTCCTGAAATATATTAGATCTTGCAAAATCATGCTGAACTAGGCTGGCGTGATTCTCGCTGGGTAGAGTACGCTAGCACAAACGAGCCAGCGGGATGGCGAATGAAGCCGTAGCACTACATCAATGTAAGTACTGTAGATAAATCCCTTCAGTGATGCATGACCGGTCTGATGCTGTTCAGTGATTGGACAGCATCAAGGTGATTATGCAGGCTGCACCTTGGGAGAATTGCAGTGGTTGCCGCCCTGTTAGTAATACGCAGTGAATGACCATATAGGGTGGCAAAACAAAGGGGATACACATCTCAGGAACAGAAGGTCTAATCAGAATTAAAAGAAAAAAAAACTACCCAAGGGTAGGGCAGCAATTAAATAAGTCGCAAATATTTTATTTGTGAAACTGATCACTGATCTTTTTAAAATCCCTTGCCATTAATAATAATGAGATCACTGTAGTCTACGGAGCAAAGCTGCAGAAAGCAGGAAATGTCAATCTATTTTGTGTGCTTCATTGGCTAATGTGAAATCTGAAACATTTTATATTTTTATGGATTGTCACATTTAAAAAACATTTATAAAAAAAACATGATTTCAAGAGTATATCTTTATAGTATTCTGATGATACAATAAAACTCTCTTGTGGTTTTAATAGCCGACAACACCCTTTTCCAACTTATTATAAAGATGAAGCCAAATATGAAGGAAAACATCAATAAACAAGACAGAGATGGTAACACAGTTCTGCACCTGGTAGCCTGTTTTCCAGCTAATCCATATGGCTATACTCTCATGCGTAAGTAACTGGTTTTGAAAAATGTCTTTGAAACATGGGATTAAATATATCCTATGGATATTTATGTAGGAAACGTACTTCAGTGAATGGTTTAACCCTTTTTCTGCCAAGGACATATTTTTATACGTCCTTGCAGGGTGAAGGACATATCTCATACATCCTTGCTACTGATTGCTGGATTTCTGGCTGCTTTATAAGTAACCACCATACATCTGGACTTACAACTCTTGGAAATTGGTCCATGTGAGAGCTGCTCATACGGGACTCCCTTCCTGATTCCAAAAGCTATATTTCCTAATGAAGAGCATCTACACCGGAATCTTGGTCTTGTTTCAAAGCTTAGACTGTCAGCCTTTAAACAGAGTCTGTTACCACATTTGGACATTATAGACCGCTTACATAGCATTCTGGCATAACTTTAGATGAATCAAATGGTACCATTGTTGCGTTCATCTGCGGTTCACCTGCGGCAAAAACAGACTTTTATTCATATGTAAATGAGGGCTCGCAAGAGCCCAGGGGCGGCGTTAACTTCTTTGGAGCCCAGGCTGCTCATCCTTTTTTGTTAATATACCTGCATCTACCCGTACTTCTCCTCCCTAGCGTCCTCCTCCTCTTCCAGCGAAATCCCGCGCCTGTGCTCTGCCTCGCTTGGCCGGGGCATGCGCACTGCGATGCCCTCCTCTTCTCCTGCGCGACTGTGATCCGCCTCCTTGCAGCTTTGTTCGCGTCGTTGGCCGGAGCATGCGCAGTAGCTACAGCGATGCCGTGCCCGCAGTGGACATGATCTCAGGATCATGTGGTAATAGAGCTGAAATAGACTAAATGTACTAACCGTCTCTACTTAACACCATCCAAAACAGTAATTTCTTGTAATAATTTTATATATATATGTCTCATAGGTCAAGCACAAGATGTGAAGATGCTTCTAGATTTAGGAGTGGACCCATGCATCAGTAACCAGCAGGGCAAGGATGCTGCAACTATACTCAAACGGAATAAAAACTTCAAAGCAGAGGACATCATTAAAAAGCATTTGGCAAGCCAAGTTTCCGCTGCAGCTCCAAAAGCCACTTCAACAAGTACTTGTTCATTTAAACTCCTTGCTATGTCAACCTCAATTAGTGTGCGAGTTAAAGCTGCTCACATAGTACGAGCATCTGTTTTTCCCTGATTCTGTAGACTGTTCTTCGTACATCTCACTGAAATCCATCAGAGCTGCTCTGTTGGGTTGATGTTTAGCTTATATCTGCATTTTCCTGACAGCTCATTAACACGCATTCAAGCAGATTTATTATTTGTTTAATAAGAATTTAGCTTGAAAGGTGTTATCCCATAACTAATGTAAAAGATGAAAATCAGACATCATATAGTATATAACAGATGACAGTCTCTTTCTAACAAAGCTAGAACCAGGCCTGTACTGTACATAGATCCAGGAATATTCCCATTCACTGCTCTTCTAGAAGCTGGCAGCTTAAGGGGAGTGTCTTTCCTGCTGCAGCTAAGGGGGCGTGTCTTTTCTGCTGCAGCTCTCTCCCTATCACAGATCAGGAGGCAGTTGAAGGATGAAACGGAGCATATGTGGCCATCTCAATGAGCAGGACAAAGAACTAAGAAAAATAACGAACAGCAGGTGGCGCTATACAGATACATTTTATTGAATAACTCAGTAGCTATGCAAAATTTTTAATTACATGCAATTACAAAAGTATTCAGATCCAGGTGCTGGTTTGAAAACGGTAGAATATTTTTATAGGACAACCCCCTTAACCGCCTCAGGACCGCCGTACGCAGGATTGCATCCTGGCGGTGGCCCTGCTATTCTGGGTGGACGCATATACGCGTCCTCTCGCGAGAGGCGAGATTTCCTGTGAACGCACGCAGGCACGTTCACAGGATCGGAACGTTCACAGGATCGGAAGGTAAGCGAGTGGATCTACAGCCTGCCAGCGGCGATCGTTCGCTGGCAGGCTGGAGATGCGATTTTTTTAACCCCTAACAGGTATATTAGACGCTGTTTTGATAACAGCGTCTAATATACCTGCTACCTGGTCCTCTGGTGGTCCCTTTTGCTTGGATCGACCACCAGAGGACACAGGCAGCTCAGTAATAAGTAGCACCAAACACCACTACACTACACCCCCCCCCCCCTGTCACTTATTAACCCCTTATTAACCCCTGATCACCCCATATAGACTCCCTGATCACCCCCTGTCATTGATCACCCCCCTGTAAGGCTCCATTCAGACGTCCGTATGTTTTTTACGGATCCGCAAAACACATACGGACGTCTGAATGGAGCCTTACAGGGGGGTGATCACCCCATATAGACTCCCTGATCACCCCCCTGTCATTGATCACCCCCCTGTCATTGATCACCCCCCTGTAAGGCTCCATTCAGACGTCTGTATGTTTTTTACGGATCCACGGATACATGGATCGGATCCGCAAAACACATACGGACATCTGAATGGAGCCTTACAGGGGGGTGATCAATGACAGGGGGGTGATCACCCCATATAGACTCCCTGATCACCCCCCTGTCATTGATCACCCCCCTGTCATTGATCACCCCCCTGTAAGGCTGCATTCAGACGTCCGTATGTTTTTTACGGATCCACGGATACATGGATCGGATCCGCAAAACACATACAGACGTCTGAATGGAGCCTTACAGGGGGGTGATCACCCCATATAGACTCCCTGATCACCCCCCTGTCATTGATCACCCCCCTGTAAGGCTCCATTCAGACGTCCGTATGTTTTTTACAGATCCACGGATACATGGATCGGATCCGCAAAACACATATGGACGTCTGAATGGAGCCTTACAGGGGGGTGATCAATGACAGGGGGGTGATCACCCCCCCTGTCATTGATCACCCCCCTGTCATTGATCACCCCCCCTGTCATTGATCACCCCCCTGTCATTGATCACCCCCCTGTAAGGCTCCATTCAGATGTCCGTATGTGTTTTGCGGATCCGATCCATGTATCCGTGTATCTGTAAAAAACATACGGACGTCTGAATGGAGCCTTACAGGGGGGTGATCAATGACAGTCGGGTGATCACCCCATATACACTCCCTGATCACCCCCCTGTCATTGATCACCCCCCTGTAAGCCTCCATTCAGACATTTTTTGGGCCCAAGTCAGCGGAAATTTTTTTTTTTTTCTTACAAAGTGTTATATTCCACTAACTTGTGTCAAAAAATAAAATCTCACATGAACTCACCATACCCCTCACGGAATCCAAATGCGTAAAATTTTTTAGACATTTATATTCCAGACTTCTTCTCACGCTTTAGGGCCCCTAAAATGCCAGGGCAGTATAATTACCCCACATGTGACCCCATTTCGTAAAGAAGACACCCCAAGGTATTCCGTGAGGGGCATATTGAGTCCATGAAAGATTGAAATTTTTGTCCCAAGTTAGCGGAAAGGGAGACTTTGTGAGAAAAAACAAAAAGAAATCAATTTCCGCTAACTTGTGCCCACAATTTTTTTTTTCTATGAACTCGCCATGCCCTCATTGAATACCTTGGGGTGTCTTCTTTCCAAAATGGGGTCACATGTGGGGTATTTATACTGCCCTGGCATTTTAGGGGCCCTAAAGCGTGAGAAGAAGTCTGGGATCCAAATGTCTAAAAATGCCCTCATAAAAGGAATGTGGGCCCCTTTGCGCATCTAGGCTGCAAAAAAGTGTCACACATCTGGTATCGCCGTACTCAGGAGAAGTTGGGCAATGTGTTTTGGGGTGTCATTTTACATATACCCATGCTGGGTGAGATAAATATCTTGGTCAGATGCCAACTTTGTATAAAAAATTGGAAAAGTTGTCTTTTGCCGAGATATTTCTCTCACCCAGCATGAGTATATGTAAAAAGACACCCCAAAACACATTGCCCAACTTCTTCTGAGTACGGCGATACCACATGTGTGACACTTTTTTGCAGCCTAGGTGGGCAAAGGGGCCAACATTCCAAAGAGCACCTTTAGGATTTCACAGGTCATTTTTTTACACATTTTGATTTCAAACTACTTACCACACATTAGGGCCCCTAGAATGCCAAGGCAGTATAACTACCCCACAAGTGACACCATTTTGGAAAGAAGACACCCCAAGGTATTCCGTGAGGGGCATGGCGAGTTCCTAGAATTTTTTATTTTTTGTCACAAGTTAGCAGAAAATGATGATTTATTATTATTCTTTTTTTCTTACAAAGTCTCATATTCCACTAACTTGTGACAAAAAATAAGAACTTCTATGAACTCACTATGCCCATCACGAAATACCTGGGGGTGTCTTCTTTCCAAAATGGGGTCACTTGTGGGGTAGTTATACTGCCCTGGCATTTTAGGGGCCCGAATGCGTGAGAAGTGGTTTGAAATCAAAATCTGTAAAAAATGGCCAGTGAAATCCGAAAGGTGCTCTTTGGAATGTGGGCCCCTTTGCCCACCAAGGCTGCAAAAAAAGTGTCACACATCTGGTATCACCGAACTCAGGAGAAGTTGGGCAATGTGTTTTGGGGTGTCTTTTTACATATACCCATGCTGGGTGAGAGAAATATCTTGGCAAAAGACAACTTTTCCAATTTTTTTATACAAAGTTGGCATTTGACCGAGATATTTATCTCACCCAGCATGGGTATATGTAAAATGACACCCCAAAACACATTGCCCAACTTCTCCTGAGTACGGCAATACTAGATGTGTGATACTTTTTTACAGCCTAGGTGGGCAAAGGGGCCCACATTCCAAAGAGCACCTTTCGAATTTCACCGGCCATTTTTTACAGATTTTGATTTCAATCTACTTCTCACGCATTCGGGCCCCTAAAATGCCAGGGCAGTATAACTACCCCACAAGTGACCCCATTTTGGAAAGAAGACACCCCCAGGTATTTCGTGATGGGCATAGTGAGTTCATAGAAGTTCTTATTTTTTGTCACAAGTTAGTGGAATATGAGACTTTGTAAGAAAAAAAAAATATATAAAAAAATCATCATTTTCCGCTAACTTGTGACAAAAAATAAAAAATTATAGGAACTCGCCATGCCCCTCACGGAATACTTTGGGGTGTCTTCTTTCCAAAATGGGGTCACTTGTGGGGTAGTTATACTGCCCTGGCATTCTAGGGGCCCTAATGTGTGGTAAGTAGTTTGAAATCAAAATGTGTACAAAAATGACCCAAAATAAAGTAAAAAAAAAAAAGAAGTTAAAAATAGGGAAAAAAAAGACAAGTAGACATAATGTATTAGGTATCACCACGTCTGTATCGATCGGCTCTATAAAAATGTCACATGACCTAACCCCTCGGATGAACACCGTTAAAAAAATTTAATAAAAACTGTGCTAAGAAATAAAAATTTTTTGTCACCTTACATCATTTTAAGTGCAACACCAAGCGATCAAAAAGTCATACGCACCCCAAAATAGTGCCAATCAAACCGTCATCTCATCCAGCAAAAACGATCCCCTACCTAAGACAATTGCCCAAAAAAAACAAAAAACTATAGCTCTCAGACTATGGAGACACTAAAACGTGATTTTATTTTTGTTTAAAAAATTATATAATTGTGTAAAACTTAAATAAATAAAAAAGTATACATATTAGGCTTTGCCACGTCTGTAACGGCCTGCTCTATAAAAATATCACATGACCTAACCCCTCAGATGAACACCGTAAAAAAATTTAAAAAAAACTGTCAAAGCCATTTTTTTGTCACTTTACATCACAGAAAGTGTAATAGCAAGTGATCAAAAAGTCATATGCACCCTGAAATAGTACCAATCAAACCGTCATCTCATACCAAAAAAAATTAGCCCCTACATAAGCTAGTCGCCCAAAAAAAACAAAAAAAAACTATGGCTTTCATAATAAAGCAAAAATGCTTTATTATGTCAAATATTTGGTATTGTCGTGTCCGTAACAATTTGCTCTATAAAAATAGCACATGATCTAACCTGTCAGATGAACATTGTAAATAACAAAAAATAAAAACAGTGCAAAAAAACTTTTTGGGTACCTTGCCTTACAAAAAGTGTAATCTAGAGCAACCAAAAATCATATGTACCCTAAAATAGTACCAACAAAACTGCCACCTTATCCCGTAGTTTCCAAATTGGGGTAATTTTTTGGGGAGTTTCTACTCTAGTGGTGCATGTGGGTCTTCAAATGTGACATGGCAGCCTAAAATTATCCCAGTGAAATCTGCCTTCCAAAAACCATATGGCGTTCCTTTCCTTCTGCGCCCTGCCGTGTGCCCGTACAGCAGTTTACGACCACATATGGGGTGTTTCTGTAAACTACAGAATCAGGGCAATAAATTTAGAGTTTTGTTTGGCTGGTTAACCCTTGCTTTGTTAGTGGGAAAAAATGGATTAAAATGGAAATTCTGCCAAAAAAGTGAAATTCTGAAATTTCATTTCCATTTTCCTTTAACTCTTGTGGAACACCTAAAGGGTTAACAAATTTTGTAAAATCAGTTTTGAATACCTTGAGGGGTGTAGTTTCTAAAATGGGGTTATTTTTGTGTGGTTTCTTCTATGTAAGCCTCACAAAGTGACTTCAGACCTGAACTGGTCCTGGAAAATTTTCTGAGAAATTTCAAGATTTGCTTCTAAACTTCTAAGCCTTTTAACATCCCCAAAAAATAAAATGCCATTCACAAAATGATCCAAACATGAAGTAGACATATGGGGAATGTAAAGTAATAACTATTTTTAGAGTTATTACTATCTATTATAAAAGTTGAGAAATTGAAATTTGAAAATTTTTGCTAATTTTGCCAAATTTTGGGTAAATTTAGTATTTTCTTTTTTCAAATAAAAATGAATTTTTTTGACTCCATTTTACCACTGTCATGAAGTACAATATGTGACAAGAAAACAATTTCAGAATGGCCTGGATAAGTAAAAGCGTTTTAAAGATATCACCACATAAATTGACACATTTCTGATTTGCTAAAAATTGCCTGGTCCTTAAGGTAAAAAATGGCATTGTCCTTAAGGTGTTAGGCTCCATTCACATGTCCGTAGTGTATTGCAGATCCGCAATACACCCGGCCGACACCCCCATAGAACTGCCTTTTCTTGTCTCCAACTGCGGACAAGAATAGGACATGTTCTATTATTTTCCGGAGTCGTGGAACGGAAATGCGGATGCGGACTGCACACTGTATGGTGTCCGCATCTGTTCCTGCCCCATCGAGAATAAATGGGTCAGCAAATTGCGGAACGAATGCGGACCCGTTCTACGGACGTGTGAATGGACCCTAAATTGAGTGTTTGTGAGCTGTCGGGAAAGTAGAGATCAGTGGACAGCAGAAACAACTGTCAGTAGAATCAGTGACAACCTGAAGAGTGCAAGCTATTAAACATTCTTTTTAATACAGACCAATTTGAGAAATTCTTTTAGCCCACAATATGCACAATGCAATAATAAAGAAAAAATGCCCGAAATTGTCCATAGGCTTTAAAGAGGTAGCTGTAATTTTGTAATGTATATTTTTTATCACTTCTATCTTCTGTGATTAGGGCTGTAGTCACATTACAATGTGCATGCAGTTCTTTCTTAGTTACTGTGATATCATGTCCATGGACATGTCAAATCAGCAACCGGGACAGTGATAGGGGAGGGTCTATATAACTAGCTGGGAGGGAGGAGCTATAAACTAGTTTGGCGTTGTTAGGGGAGGTGCTGGAGCTGTGGCAGAGAAAGGAGCAGTGCATCAAGGGTTTGGTTGGATCAGAAACAGGAAATGCTACATGCATTTTCATTAACATAACCACAGTACAGACAGATAAAGGGATGGGTTGCAAAACATGTTTTTTTGTGGCTTGTTCTCTGCTAGTCAGGAACATTCACAGTACCTGGAGATGACTGTCTGGCATGTACAAGTCATCTTGTGTGATTATAGTTACAATGAATATTACATTCAGGATTCTTTCAGAAAGAAGATTGAGGTCTGTGCATTTCTATATGTACTCACTAAACAAACTCTTGTTTTGTGGCTTTGTGTGTAGAGGTTTGCAGTTTTGCTGAAAACAAGACCATTTCACTTTCTTCTGCACTGGACCAGTTCATAGGCTTCTGCAATCAAGCAGGTCAAGTGAATAAACTTTGCGGGCACAAAACTGTCCAGAATTTTCTGCGTATTCTGTCATCACTGAAAGGTAAACTGTTTAATCTAAGGATCTGTATTGTGTAAGCATGTAACAATTTGTGCAACAAAAGGTTTATTTGCAATAACTGAACTTTGCACATCTGTATTTCTAGAACTCCTTTTTAAACACATGAATATTATATGACTAATTATATGCAACTCGTAGGCATGCACAGGCCATCTGTTGGGGTGTGCCTCAAAGAGCAGGAGGTAAACGGGAAGTAAACCCAGTGCTACTAGTTTTCCGGTCTTTGCCTCTCCTCTAACCATGCATCTGAATACATAAAGAAAAATCCTCGAATCCAAGACATAAATACAGTAATATCAGCTCTAAGCAGTAGTACTAGCTAATTCCCAGAACCAATAATAGCACCACTACTGCTATGTTTAGTTCCAGAGGAACAGTACCCTTTTCTCTTGATCGCTAGGGGTCCCAGTGGTCAGACCTCCACCAGCCAGATACTTTGGGGTCATTTAATTAAACAGACATATGTCTATATTAGTCCTAAAATAGGTCTCGGCATGTTGCAGCTTTGATATTCAGGTGTTTTTCTATCTCCTTCTCTTTAGGGGAAAATAGCCAGAGAAGAAAAATGCCATCCACATTATATTTGACAAAAATGCGGCATAAATGAAGATGCATGTGTTTTTAAGCTGTTTTATCTAGTTAGCACAAATGCTGTGCGCCTTAATGTGCGACTTTTTTTACCCAACAATTGTCGCGTATATGGCTTGATAAATGTCCCCCAGTTTGTGTTTTCAGAAGCCTTTACTGTAGCAACCAGTGTCAGGCAGCTGCTGCCGAGGCTAATAAGATCATGGAGTATTGTGTACAATTTTGGTCACCAGTGCATGAAAAGTCATGATAGAGCTTGAGCAGGTTTAAAGTCAAGCAACCGTTATAAATGGTATGGGTGAGAGCCTCTGGCGTGTCTACTCAGAACTACGCCACTAATAGATGGCTTTAAGAGGGGAGGTATGGAGGAGCATATCTCGTTATATGCATATGATATGTTGCTGTATCTGGGGGATTTGGCCTCATCAATAGACCCTATCATATTTCAGATTTTGGCAAGCAATCTGGTGTGCTTATTAATTGGAGTAAGTCATTAATAGTACCATTGTCCCCACTTCCACAGTCTGTCTTCTTCATACCAACCTCAAAGTTGTGTCATCCTTTAAATATTTGGGAGTTTAGGTATCTACTAATCCACATAGGTACATACAAGAAAATGTATTACGACTGCTGGCTAATTTTAAGCTTAAAGCTGCTCCCTGGCATAAGTTGCCAGTGTCTCTAATAGGCAGGGGAAAGCTGATCAAAATGGTGTTAATGCCGCAGCTCCTATATAAAGTGCCTTGCAAAAGTATTTACCCCCCCTTGACTTTTTTTGTATTTTGTTACATTACAGCCTTAAAGTATAACTGTCATATTTTTTTTTGAGTATTGGATTGTGGTGATTAATATAACCTTGGTGGCCCTATTTCAATTTTTCACTGTGTATTCAATTACCCCTTAATTCCACAGTTTTGTTCCCTGTACTGCCTACTTTTACCTGTGCTTAAAATAGGGTTGCTAGGCATGGTCCGTCTATCTGTTGAAGGACGGAGGACGCAGAAGCAGGCAGCGTGCAAGGTCAGAATACTGACAGCCAGGGACTGTAAGTAAATGATTAAACCCAGGTCCTCCCCAGCAGCTGATAACAGTGCCTGGGTTGTGTGCACTTCTCCCTGTCCCTGCGCTTGGCAGACGCTCCCTCACTCGGCAGAGCTGGAGAATGCAGAGCCGAATCAGCGCAGAGCAGGGAAGGGAGATCTGCCGTCTGCTCAGTGTATAAATGAAAGCAACATGTGGTAAGAGGACCCCTTTGTGCTGCAGGAGATTAACCCTTTAGGGGGAGGGCTCTGGGTACTGACACTTTTGGGGGGCTATTGTTACTGGCTAGTGAGGGCAGGTGGGATTAGCCTCAGGGTGAGGGCAGTGGCTGCCATCTTAACTGAATAGTGAAATTGCAGTTTTATGCAGACTGGTTGCTAAGGGCTGAATCTTATTAAATATGGGGTAAGTCAGTCTAATAGTAACTGATTCTGGAATATCATGTTATTAGTAACTACATATCTGAAAATTGAAATTAGGGTCTAAGTGTGACAGTTATCCTTTAAGTTCAATGTTTTGTTAATCTGAATTTTATGTGATGGATCAGATCACAATAGTCTAAGTTGGTGAAGTGAAATGGAAAAAATGTATAAATGTATTTAGAACTAGAAAACAGAAAATTCCTTTAAGAAGCCCATGAAAAGCTCTGGTGCAACCAATTACCTTCAGAAGTCACACAAGTAGTAAAATGATGTCAATCTAAGTGTCACATGATCTGTCATGACATATACACACCTTTTTTTAAAGGCCCCAGAGGCTGCAACACCTAAGCAAGAGGCATCACTAATCAAACACTGCCATGAAGACCAAGGAACTCTCCAAACAAGTAAGGGACAATGTTGTTGAGAAGTACAAGTCAGGGTTACGTTATAAAAAAATATCCAAATCTTTGATGATCCCTAGGAGCACCATTAAATCTATCATAACCAAATGGAAAGAACATGGCACAACAGCAAACCTGCCAAGAGACGGCCGCCGACCAAAACTCACGGACCGGGCAAGGAGGGCATTAATCAGAGGCAGCACAGAGACCTAAGGTAACCCTGAAGGAGCTGCAGAGTTCCACAGCAGAGACTGGAGTATCTGTACATAGGACGACAATAAGCCGTATGCTCCATAGAGCTGGGCTTTATGGCAGAGTGGCCAGAAGAAAGCCATTACTTTCAGCTAAAAACAAAGTCACGTTGTGAGTTTGCGAAAAGGCATGTGGGAGACTCCCAAAATGTATGGAGGAACGTGCTCTGGTCTGATGAGACTAAAATTTTAACTTTTCGGCCATCAAAGAAAACGCTATGTCTGGCGCAAACCTAACACATCACATAAAGAACACCACCCCCACAGTGAAACATGGTGGTGGCAGCATCATGCTCTGGGGATGTTTTTCAGCAGCCAGGACTGGGAAACTGGTCAGAGTTGAGGGAAAGATGGATGGTGCTGAATACATGGATTATCTTGAGCAAAACCTGTACCACTCTGTGCGTGATTTGAGGCGGAGGTTCACCTTCCAGCAGGACAATGACCCCAAACACACTGCTAAACAACACTTGAGTGGTTCAAGGGGAAATATGTAAATGTGTTGGAATGGCCTAGTCAAAGCCCACATCTCAATCCAATAGAAAATATGTGGTCAGACTAAGGGTCCATTCACACATCTGTAATTTGGGTCCGCATTAGTTCCGCAATTTGGGGACGTGGGAATGGACCCTTAAAGATTGCTGTTCACAAGCGCAAACCATCCAACTTGAAGGAGCTGGAGCAGTTTTGCAAGGAGGAATGGGCAAAAATCTAAGATGTGGCAAGCTCATAGAGACTTATCCAAAGCGACTTGGAGTTATAATTGCCCCAAAAGGTGGCTCTACAAAGTATTGACTTTAGGGGGTGAATAGTTATGCACATTGACTTTTTCTCTTATTTTGTCCTATGTGTTGTTTGCTTCACAATAAAAAAATAAAAAAAAAATTTCAAAGTTGTCGGCATATTCTGTAAATTGAATGATGTAAATCCTCAAACAATCCATGTTAATTCCAGGTTGTGAGGCACTAAAATACGAAAAAAGTCAAGGGGGGTTGGTGGTTGTGTGAATACTTTTGCAATGCACTGTATACTCCATATCTCACCAGTATGGATCCCCCTGCATTATTTTTATAAAAACTCAACAAGTTTTTTATTTTTTGCTGTGAAAGATTAAAGGAGGTAGAATTAGCTATGTAACCCTACAAAGAAACAAGGAATAGGGAGGTCTTGCAATGCCCAACCCATTATTATATATTATATCTGCTCAGCTGCAGCATCTTAATGGATGGAAAACAGCTGGAGGCACGGGGAGATGTGGCATCGGGATGCTCTCTGCCCCTGGCAGCCTTGGAGGGGGGAATGGATAAAAAATTTGGATCTGCCCCAACTTTGGTGCTTATGAAGAAGGTGTGGGCCAAGGCTGAAATGCTTCTTGGGGTCTCAGGACTTCTAAATATGTCTCCCATATGGAAAAATCCTGTTGTACCAGAACTTTCCCAACTGAAGGGATTTTCCCTGTGGAAACGAAAGGGGATTTGTAACATCGGGCAGTTGTACTCCCAGGGTCTTCTGAAACAATTTCAGCAATTGTGTTCTGAGTTGGATTTACCTTCCAGTCATTTCCATAAATACCTAGAGTTAAGACACGCATTAGATGCCCCATCCAAAGCAATATTGTTGCAGTATACATCCAATCAGACGCTTGACTTTGTGTGGCGTTGGGGTCTGCGAGCGGAGCTATTTCGAGAATTTACCAATTTTTGCATGGTGAATTTTTGAAGGCCTTCCCTCTCAGTGTAAAGGCACAATGGGAAAAGGATGGGCGTATTACAGATGCTCAATGGAAGGAGACTTTGGCACTGACCTCGAACCTATACCTGAGTGAAGCTGCTAGACTGTTCCAATAGTTTTTGATCCATAGATTATACAAAACCCAGTTATTCCTGTTTACAATTGGATATAGGGGAGGCTCCTGTTACCCAAAATATGGCGAGTGGGTGGTTGACCTGATACATATGCTGTGGAACTGCTGTGCAATAAGGGAATATTGGAGTAAGGCGATTCTGCTCATTTATAAACTGTATAGTGCAAGTTTCCCCCTCAGTCCTAAAGCGTACCTACTTGGGCATCTTTGACTCTGACCAACTACAGACACCTATTATCATAGGAATAAATGGGATGTTATACCAGGCACATAAAACACTAGCAGCCAAATGGATACAACCACTGTCTCCTGTTATAGCAGAATATATGGCACAACTGAATATTAGACTAGATAGGGGGGTGTATCTAAAGCGAAACTGCAGCTCGAAATTTGAGGCTATATGGGCCCCTGGATTGACCAATGCGGAGTCTGCAGTCCGTGGTTGGCACTTACAAGGGGCTTTATACATTGATAACTGAGGGGTATTCTGACAATAGGGAGCCTGAAGCTATGAAATTGCTGTACCCACTTGGGACCAGCTAATGGTATGTGTCGCTGGTTGAGCCTTGCTACAACCCCGAGAGAGCTGCTGCTTCTTCAGGGAGTGAACCCTGAATTTTTATTTCTCCTCTTTGATTTTTGGCAGCCCAACTGTTACTGTGATTGTGGGGGGAGGGGGGGAATTTAGTGTCGGACTTGAAATCGATCAACACTTATGAGTAAACAATCATTGTCATGTCAATACTTTATTATATGTCTGAACTGTTTTAGCCACTGTAAATATGATGTGCGTTTGTTTATGGACAAAACTCCATAGAAAGATATCTGATTAATAAATTGTATCGGTGAAGCACTGTGCCCGGAAAGATGATCATAATTAGAGCTTTTTAGTTTAGGAAAAAGATGGCTGTATAAATAGAACAAAGGTGAATACGAATATCTCTCATAGTCTGTTTATTTCAAAGACTGGTATATAAGGAAGGTTTCTACATCAGGGGATCACCCTGTAGACATTATGGTCAATTTTGTGTATAATGATTTTTCATTGTATTATGTTATTTCTCTCTTTGTTAGAGATCCCACCCGACTTAAAATGTGACATCCCTGACTCTGTTGCTGAACGCCTCATCACACAGTTAATACAGACGCAAAGGTGGCAAGAGGTTTTACTGCTACTGACGAGAGATGCTGATGGGGAATCTACTCAAGCAGGACTGATTCAACGATGTCCGCTTCCTGATATCAATATTTTCCATTTAATAAACAATCTTAGTCCAAAAATCAAGTTTCGTTTGCCACTAATCAAGTTACTTTTAGAACAAGGAGGTAAATATTTATTTTTATGTCTGTTGTTTGCTTTCCTGTTCGTTGATAACTTTTTTTTTTTTTCAGAATGTTCATTCCTTGACTGTTCTTCCTGCCGCCTAGGTGGGCAGTGGCAGGCACTGTGGTGGGCTGCCTTCACTTCAGTGGGGCTGTGCAGCAATCCCCTACAAATACACAGCCATAAATATACTTCCTAAACTAATGAAAATAGTGAATGCTTAAACCTCAATTCTCTGTACATTGCTGACAGCTCAGCGTTGTACGGAGTACGGGCTGTGAAATTTATGAATGGGGACGCAGCAGCGCTGTGACTACGGGCAGGAGCACACATTGCTGCTCCTGCCCGCTCCCCCCCGGAGGATTAATAATTCCTGGCATAGAACATGGGTACTTTTGGCCATGCCCTCCGGAGAATTACTAACTCCTGGCATAGCGCATGGGTACCCTGTACCCATGTACTATGCCAGGATTAGCTGAGCAGAGCGTGCTCCTACTTCTGCCTGCTTCGCTAAGCTAAGAGAACTGCATGATGAAAAACAAATCCGGCACAATAGATGCTTTGCAGTAAAATCTTTAGTTTATTTCAGCAACATAACTCCACGTACAGACAGTGCAGACACAAGCGATATGCCAGTTGACGCGTTTCGGACAGAGTCCTTAGTTGTAACACGTTAGTGTAATAGAAGTCCTAACGTGGCAGGCTTAGGAGCCTTCAGTATGTGCCAGACTACCATGACAATTATTCTGCACCCCTCAATTGTGTAGCGTGTGGGGGTAGGGGCACAGGGAACCGCCTTCCTCTATCTAACCACTCGCTTGTCACGTTAACAGTTCAGTGTTATTGTCAGTCCTGGCTGCTGCAAGCTGATGTTGACTATGTAACAGCCAGAATCTGCCATCTATACAGTGCATCTGAGCCCACTCCATACACTCCCCTTGTGTCCTATTACTTACAGTCACGTCATAGGTCATTAAGGGGTTAAACCATGAGGCAGCAGTCAGCTAGCACTTATTGAATTAGGCTACTTTCACCAAAACGCGAGTGTGAAAGTAGCCTTAGCCAACCGCTTACGTTCAAGGCTTTCAGCCACATTGTGGCCACAGGTCAGTGGTATGGTGCCTGAGCGATGGCCACTACATGGTGTACCATCTCTGTGAGCAACACTTACCTCTGAGGAAGTTGCCAGTGGCAATGCACATGAGACCTGCATTCTTGTTTGGTCCAGGCTCCCTTCTTTTTCTATTGAAAGGATCCATATGAAAGATCATACGGTATGTGTAGGTTGAATTATGTTGTACAGGAGGCAGACCCCCTGCTCTGCAGGGTGGCTGTTACTTTTTTATTTTTATTTTCCTTTTAGGTTGGGGGTCCAGGGCTATTAAGAGCTCTGCATCCCCGGGGAGGCTGACCGGTGACACTTATTCCACCGCTCTGCCTCCCACAAGAAGACAGTGGACCAGGAGGGCTTGACCTTCCTGCTCCGCCCAGCCATAGAGCCACCTGTTCCTGCCCTTCAACCTGGTCCCTATCACTTGTGTCAGGGACTGAAGAGGTGACTCTGCTCGTCCAGGTCACAAGGGTAAAGAACACAGATGAAGGCAGGTGAGTAGTCCGGAGTGGGTAAGTATCCTCAGCCCTGTGCACGAACGGGCCAGAGCAGGACATGTTTCCTCCTCGGTCTCTTCCGCACCTCCTCCCTTTCTCAATAAGGTTATATTCAGAACTCTCCCTTCCGGCAGGGGTTGGTTCTGAGGAAAGGGGGGAATCTGTTCTGCGGACTCTGATCTGCAGGGCCGGTTCTAGGTGAAATGGGGCCCTGAGGCGGAAAACAATAAGGCCCCCCCCCCCACATGACACTTGCTGACTTTAACGTCCCATATTGTAAACAAATGCAAGTGGCAATGTACGTCAGCCAGACGCTAGATGTGCCGTGCATGCCGCTGCTCCAGTCTCGAATCTCTTAAAGAGACAAGCAGCGGCAGCGCAGGCACAGTCAGCAGCCGCCGGCGCCCGGCGGGGGGCCCCTCCACTTGACTCCAGCCCAGTTAGTTTTAATTGCCCCCCTTGCCTCTATGGTAGCGCCGGCCCTGCTGATATGAATCCAGTTCAATCTTCTAGTATTGCATCCATACTGACCAGCTGTACTGATGATATGCATTACCCCCTTACTTAGGCGGCATTGCACCACTACTGGATAGGTGGACTGACTGCACTAGCACTGGTCAGTGCCATCCATTCGCGTCCCTCCTTCCGTACTTGATGGAATTACCGTTCCACTGAGTACAGTACTGGCAGTATACATTGTCCTCTCTCATAGGGGACGTTTTGGCAATATCACTGGTGGCAGTGTTTACC
Organism: Bufo bufo; assembly: GCF_905171765.1. Taxonomy (NCBI): domain Eukaryota; kingdom Metazoa; phylum Chordata; class Amphibia; order Anura; family Bufonidae; genus Bufo; species Bufo bufo. The sequence continues at coordinate 245,838,436 of NC_053393.1, read as the reverse complement.
GTAAGCATTCCCCCCTTACATAAGTGGAGGAATTTCTCTTCCCACCGGGTACAAGACTGATCATATGCATTACCCTCTTCCTTAGGGGCGTAATACTCTACCATTGAGTTCAGTTCCTGCTGGGTGCATTTCTCGACGCCATAGGCGAGGTTCTTGTGCTAACTCAGGATACAGTACTTCCTGTATATTTTTCTCCCCTTCATAGGAGGAGTAATTACACTTCCACTGAGTTCAGTGCTTACCGTAGGTATCCCCCCCCCCCCCCCCCTTGTGATTACACTACTGTTGGATACGGTTCTGGTTATCTCTCTACCCCCCTTCCTTGACCGGAGGAGTGCGCTTCTACTGAATCTACAACTAACGGTAATTCGCTGAGCATCTTGCATGCTTTATTTCATAAGCCACGACACTAGATGTCTTGCCTTCTTTCAGGTGGGCCGTGGCAACAGTCGTCGCTGTTGGTGCCTTGCACTCTTCATCTAGTAACATATGGATTCTGCCACTGGATACTGTGGCTACTCCCATATTGAGTCCCCCCTTTTCTTCCGGTGCTGGTTGGGGGCGCAGATGTGCCGTCCTTGGGCCACCACTCTTCCTGATCTAGGTGAGGGTATTCGCTGACAATCTGCAATGGCAACTACAAAGTGTTCTTCTAAGCAAGGGAAGCTTTCACACTAGGGCCGAAGATCGTAGTCACGGCAGTGGGACAGCCTCCTCGGGTAAGGGTTCTACCCTGGCACTGCTTCGGCGGTCGCTCCGGTTCAGCCCCCTTTATTCACGGAATGCCTCAGGATGGCTCTACTTAACTGAGACAGCATGGTACCATGCTACTTCTGGATATCCTTAGGCCTCTCCCTCGGTTTTTCGCTGGCAGGGCATGCTGTAGCTCTTACTGTACAAGGGGTATGTGCACCCCCACTACATACTAGGGTTCCTACTGCACAGTTCCTTCGTCAGATGACGGTTTCTACTGACTCTGGAATCCGTATCCTCTACGGTGTGGCCTCCTCCTTCTCAGCCGGAGTATGGCATTAGCATTGCCCTTGTGGCTTCCCTTGTCCGGGCTCCTCCTCAGGCGGTGTATTGCATTACCAAGAGATCCTGTAGAGTGCCAGTCTCTTATGGCAATGGGCTTTGGCCCTGGCCTCTTAATGGTCTATACTTCTGTTAATTGTCCGTTGATCTGACAACTGTTGCTCTGGTGTCGTCAACTTGGGCTTCGCATTGACGTACATGCCATAGCTATCAGCACCTTACTTTGGGTGTGCTCTTCTGGGTAGCTGAGTACTTGCGGCACTCGTCTACCACTACAGTGATACCTTCCTTCAGAAATTATTACTGTCTGTGTCTCCTTAAGCCGTTGGTGGTCTTTCCTTTCACTGCCCATTCCGAGGGTGGACTGCGGATCCCCACACGCCGGGCAGAGCGGGTGCCTTCACACCTTGCCACCACTGGTGGGGGTTTCGTTCCTGGAACGGGACACCCTTTTTTCTTTCCTGTCCTTACTCTAGCTGGATATGGCTGGCCATCTTCCCCTTCAATCTACTTGACGGTAGCACTGGGCTGTACGACTCGGGAATCCGGAATAATTTTTTTCCACAAGGAGTATTCTCGTTTCTTAGTTATCTGCCCGTCCAGGCAGTGTCCCGCATGGTCAATATATATCACTTATGGGGCTTTGCATCACCGGTGATGCTCACCTCGTTTATTTTTATTTTTTGCTTCTATCTTTATCCGAGGTATTGGTTATTGGCCTGCAGTTGGGCACGCCTGGCTCAGGAATTTTTTTCTCAGTAGCTTCTCTCGCTAGAAGTCTCACCACAAGCCCGTAGGCTCTAGGGACATTAGTCTACCAAGTTACCGTTTTCTCAGGGGTGTCCTTTTAACCAGAGGAGGACCCTGCGGACCTGGATTTTAGTTCTGCTTTCGCGGTTGTGGCTGGCAGCCGGCTTCGTCCCAGCCACCTCTGGGACTTCTTCTCCTTTTTTTTTTTTTTCTAGGAAGGCGGAGTTCCGGGTGGCGGAATCTTCCACCCGGCGGCTTTTGGAGTTGATAGCGCCTTCTTGTACGTACTTTTTTCCAAGTCATCTACATCCAGGTTGGGGCCAGGTACCTGGTTTCGTCCAGTCGACCGATGGGTCGTTTGGTGGCGTTTCAGTGAGTAACATGTCCCCTCTCTTTGAGTCTTCTTCCCCTCTTTTTATTCTTGGAAGGTGGCATTCCTGGGGGCGGGCTTTTCCACCCATCGAATTTGGGAGCTAGGAGTACGTTTCTTGTAAGTACGTTTTTCCTTATCGGGTACTCACATATGGCAGTGCTCCGCCCATTACCTTCTTTTTGCTGACGGTAGTCGCCGCCTTCCGTGTCGACTGAACATTATTTTCCCTTCTTTTTCCCTCTCCCTCGCACACGAGGAGTGAGCTTTCCATCAGAATGTGTTCGGACTCTGAGTTTTGCTTGTCCATGACTAGCTCTTCCGGCAGCTGCTTAGGCATTCCGCTTCCAGGGCAAGTCACTGCCCAGCAGAGTTCTGGACATCTGACCAGCGGCCAGCTCTTCGGGGGATACGTGTATCACCCTGCATCAGCTTTAGGTTGTATAAGGCAGCACCTTGGTCTTCCTGGCGCACGTTCACCAAGTTTTTCTGCCAGGTGCTCCTAGGCATCGCCAGTGCGGCCCCGGCTTCCGGGTCTCGCAGGCAGCAGTGCATTTAGGCTGGTTTCACACGGGCTTTGCAGGAAAATGTGCGGGTGCGTTGCGGGAACACCCGCGATTTTTCCGCGCGAGAAAAATCGCGCATGTTTGGTACCCGAACTTCTTCACAGAAGTTCGGGCTTGGGATCGGTGTTCTGTAGATTGTATTATTTTCCCTTATAACATGGTTATAAGGGAAAATAATAGCATTCTGAAAACAGAATGCAAAGTAAAACAGCGCTGGAGGGGTTAAAAAAAAAATATATAATTTAACTCACCTTAGTCCACTTGATCGCGATGCCCGGCATCTCCTTCTGTCTCCTTTGTTGAATAGGACCTGTGGTGAGCATTAAGTACAGTTACAGGACCTTTGATGACGTCACTCCGGTCATCACAATGTACGTCACATGATCTTTTACCATGGTGATGGATCATGTGATGATCGGAGTGATGTCATCAAAGGTCCTGTAACTGTACTTAATGCTCACCACAGGTCCTATTCAACAAAGGAGACAGAAGGAGATGCCGGTCATCGCGATCAAGTGGACTAAGGTAAGTTAAATTTTTTTTTTTTTTAACCCCTCCAGCCCTATTTTACTCAGCATTCTGTATTCAGAATGCTATTATTTTCCCTTATAACCATGTTATAAGGGAAAATAATAATGATCGGGTCTCCATCCCGATCGTCTCCTAGCAACCGTGCGTGAAAATCGCACCGCATCCGCACTTGCTTGCGGATGCTTGCGATATTCACGCAACCCCATTCACTTCTATGGGGCCAGATGAGAATATAGAGCATGCTACGATTTTCACGCAACGCATAAGTGATGCGTGAAAATCACAGCTCATCTGAACAGCCCCATAGAAATGAATGGGTCGGTATTCAGTGCGGGTGCAATGCGTTCACCTCACGCATCGCATCCGCGCGGACTACTCGCCCGTGTGAAAGGGGCCTTAGCATTCTCGTGGGTGCTATTCCATGGGCGTGGACCTTTTTTTCTCCCCGTGGATTGCTTTAGGACGTCCCACGGTCCTGTGTCCCCCAATGATACCAGCAAGAAAACAAGATTTTGTGAAACTCACCTGTAAAATCTCTTTCTCGCGGGGTTCATTGGGGGACACAGAACCCACCCAGTATTTATCATTGTTGCATCTCCTTTACTTGGCACATGTTTTCTACTGCTCCTACTGCTTGTGCACAAACTGACATGCTCTCTCCAAGCTGGAGGGGGTATAGCCTGCAGGGGAGGAGCTAAGTCTTTTTTCAGCCTAGTGTCGCCTCCTAGTGGCAGCAGCAAGCTATACCCACGGTCCTGTGTCCCCCCAATGAACCCCGCGAGAAAGAGATCTTACAGGTGAGTTTCATAAAATCTCATTTTTTCACTTGTCTACAAGCTTTTGCACTTACACTGACTTTTTTATGCTGAGTATTAATCATTACTTGGTGTTAGCTATGTTTTACTGGTATTTATGGTTTTGTTATTTATGGGACTTGTGCCAAACTGTAGACCCATATAATTGTTTTATGTGGACCAATGGTAGGGGGTAATCTTATTTGGATATTTTCTTGCACTTGTTTGTAATACAGAAATAGGAAAACATTTTATTTATTTATGTATTATTTTTGCTTTTTTTCACCATAGTTTCTCCTGATGGCATTGGAGCCAACTCAAAACCCCCAATTCAAGTATGCTTCAAGAAAAGTGATTTTGCTTTGGCTTATTTGCTGCTCTCTAATGGGGGAGATCCAAAGAGTGTATCGCTCACAGAAGGGGACACACCTCTGCATGCTGCAGTTTCTATTGCTTTAAATAACAAAAGTGAGTCCACCCTATATAATCATATTGTACATCACTAGGGATTCAGATGTGGGATTTTCTCTGAAAAAAAAATAAAAATGTGCTGAACAATACCATTGATCTTTAAAGGGAACCTGTCACCGGGATTTGGGGTATAGAGCTGAGGACATGGGTTGCTAGATGGCCACTAGCACTTCCGCAATACCCAGTCCCCATAGCTCTGTGTGCTTTTATTGTTTAAAAAATTCGATTTGATACATATGCAAATTAACCTGAGATGAGTCAGAGCTTGAAAATATGACTCTTCTCTGGTCACACAAGTAAGATATGACTCTTTTATGTTAATTTGCATATGTATCAAATCGTTTTTTTTTTACACAATAAATGCACAGAGAGCTATGGGGACTGGGTATTGCGGATGTGCTAGCGGCCATCTAGCAACCCATGTCCTCAGCTCTATACCCAAAATCCAGGTGACAGGTTCCCTTTAATATGCAGGTAGTTAATCTTGTGTCATGAATGTTTTTGCAGTTTATTCACACAGACATGCTTATTTCTGCATTGTACATCATGGATGTTTGATTTGATATTTGTCATTAGATTTTCTATTGTCAAAAATCAAATCGAGCAAAATTGCTGCTACATAACTACTGTATGGAACAGATGAAAAATATACAGCATAACCTGTTTTGGGGGGGGGGGTAAAAAATGTCAGGAAAATCTGACATTTCTTACAAGCGTTTTTTCTTAGTGTTTCTTTTTCTCATTTGGGTCATTGGGGGGGACAGCAAAGACCTTGGGTATAGCTGCTGCCACTAGGAGGCGGACAGTAAGCAAAAAATGTTAACTCCTCCCACCAGATATGTCCCGCCTACGGACACCGCTAATCAGTTTTAGCTTTTTGTATGTAGAAGTCAGACATCTGTAGAGCTTGCTTTTTTTCTCGCACTTGGGCCCAGGGTGAAATTATCCCCTGGTTACCTACCTGGCAGCACAGCGGGATGCCTCCAAACATCCGCAGTGGCCAGGACAGAAGCAAACATGGTGTGGAAGAATACCAAATCCTGCATGGCCCACCAGCTTCATGTCTTCTCTACCTATGGCACAGGTCCTCCCCCACCAAAGGGAGCGACCTGGGAGACAGAAGGACCTTGCTGGAACTAAGGCTGGACGGGAGCATACATTTTTCTCCTCTCATTAGGACTTCGAGTCAGCTATCGAGAAGGAGTGGGCGGTCCCAGATAAGCATTTCTCTAAACCTAAGTGTCTGGATCTCAGGTACCCTTTCCCGGCAGAGGTGGTTAAGACTTGGTTGTTCTCTCTCTTCCCCCCCCCCCCCCCCCCCCCCCCAGCGGTAACCCCCCCCCCAGTCTCACGCCTGTCCAAGCACACCACCCTTTCTCCGCCCAATCTTTGCTTCCTCGTGGGTCAGCAGGGCTACCACTGACTGGGTGATCATCTGAAGCAGGGCCTACTTGCTGGTACTTCCCGGGAAGATTTTTTAGAATTAGCATTGCCGATACACAGGCTAGCGAGTATATCTGTGAGGCCTCCCTTGATGCCGCCAGGATGGGGGCAAGAGCATCCACAACCTACCTCGAACTTCCGTACTTTTGTCTGCGATTCAGGGAGTAATTTTCCCAATTACACCAGAGGAACGTTATCACTGTTTCTATTCCAATCTTTTCGTTGTTCCAAATAAGGACTGGTCCGCAAAGCCCGGAACTCGATCTCAAGGGCCTCAACTGGTTTGTCAAAGCTCTTCTTTGAATCAGTGATGGCCTCCATGGAGAAAGGGGAATTTCTCTCTTCAGTAGACATCAAAAACGCTTATCTCGACATGCCCACCGGGATCATTCACCAGAGATTCCTGCACTTTGCCATACTGGAAGATCACTACCAGTCTGTGGTCCTGCCCTTCGGCTTAGCAACGGCTCCCAGGGTCTTCACAAAGATTCTGCCACCAGTCATGTCTATTCCCCATGCCAGGGGGATAGCAGCAAACTCTATCCCTTACTTGGATGACATCTTAATCAAGGCGCCCACCCAAAAGACCAACCTGGAAAGCACCCAAATTGTGTTGGACAACCTGGTCCACTTTGTTTGGATTGTCAGCCACAAGAAATTGTCTCTCCATCCATCCACTTCCATCACCTTTCTGGGGATGACTATTGATACACAGACAGCAATGGTCCTTCTTCCGCTGAAGAAACAGCAATCTCTCAGGAAAGCTGTCAAGGCACTTCTGCCACTTCACCCAATCCCAATTTGCATGTGTATGTGAACTCTAGGTCTCATGGTGGCTTCAATGGAAGCTGTGGCTTTCCTACAGTTCCGCATTTGTCCCCTGTAGAATGCGATTCTCTGTTCTTGGGAAAACAACTGTGACCTCCCTGGAGCATCCCAGAGCTTTGACAATGCAACAGCGATGGCTTACCTAAAGCACCAAGCGGGGAACTTGCAGCCAAGCTGTGATGGAAGAGAGGGCAAAGATCTTCAAGTGGGCGGAGAACACGGTTCCAACTCTGTCGGCAGTCCACATTCCGGAAGTGAAAAATGGTCCCTTAATCCGAACGTCTTCGACGAACTCTGCTGCAGATGGTGGACATTGACATGATGGCCTTCAGGATCGACAGCAAGTTGCCACACTTCATGGCCTGGTTCTGGGACCCCCCAGCAGTAGCGACGGACGCCCTTATGATTTCCTGCCATGGGTTCAAGCTCCTGTACGTATTTCCCTTCACCCCAACTGCTTCTCCCTAGGGTCCTTAAGAAGCTCAAGGCAGAAGACATCCCGGCAAATGTCATCGCTCTGGATTGCCCCAGGCAGTTGTAATATGCAGATCTGATAACCCTTCTAGCGGACGCTCCATCTTAAGGCATGGTCGGTTTTCGGATCTGGTCATCCGAACAGTAAGATCTAGGAAGCCGTCCTCCTCCAATATATAAACTGTACTATCGCACTTGGAGGTATTTTTTTTAGCTGGTTGGAGGGCCACCACTTTCTCTCTTTTCTCCAGGGCAGCCTCGATTTGGGTTGGCCCTGAGCTCCCTCAAAGGCCAGCTATCGGCCCTAATTTCAACGCCCCTTGGCTTCTATCTCAGCAGTCCGTACCTGACGCTACCTGACTGGTACCCTCCTACCGTCGGCCTACCAGTTCATGGGACCTCAATTTCGTTTTGAACACTCTGCAGCTGCCCCCCTTTGAACCTCTACGGCAGTTGCCCCTCCACCTTCTCTCTTGGAAAGTCTCTTTCCTTGCAGGGCTCCAGATGGCGACCAAAATGGTCGCAAATGCGACCTAGAATTGCTAAATGTCGACAAGACTTTGTAGTCTTGTCGCCATTTGCGCCTAGACCTCTGCCGCTTTCACATTACTGACATGGCACCCGCTGCTGTAAGCGCGTGCCATGTTCTTCTCAACAGCACAGGGGAGAAGGAGGCAGTCCCTCCCCCCTGTACTGCTGCTGCCGCTGCCACCAATGGGCTGATAGAAGTGAGGAGGAGGGGAGGGGCTGTGGCCACTGCGCCACCAATGAATATCCTTTATGCTTAATACAAAGGCAGGCTGCTGGTGCTGGACACTTCCCATACCCAGCACCCAGCCTCTATGACTGCGCGCTGCGATCCACTGCTATTAACCCCCCCAACCCCCCAGGTGCGGCATCTGAGGGGTTAATAGCGGCGGATCGCAGCACGCAGTCATAGAGGCTTGGTGCCGGGTATGGGATATGTCCGGCACCCGCATGGCAGCATGCGTTTGTATTACGCATACACGATATTCATTGGTGGTGCATTGCACCTTGATATTTTTTTTTTTGTCTGGAGCCCTGCCTTGTAGCCATCACATCCATATGACGAGTTTCCGAGCTCGCAGCGCTCTCTACTAAGTCCCTGTTTTTGGTTCTTTATCAGGACAAAGTCGTCCTGCGACCAGTTGCTTCCTTTCTGCCAAAGGTCGTCTCTTTGTTCCATGTGAATGAGGAGATGGTCGTCCTATCCAGCCCCAGGCCATCCCAGATAGAAAGCATTTCACACCTTATTTGGTCTGGGCACTCAAAGTCTCTCTGGACAGAACGGTGGCTATTCGTAAGTTGGACTCCCTCTTTGTAGTCACTGACAGGCCTCGGCGAGGGCTGGCATCAGCCAAGTCCACTATCAGTTGCTGGATCAGTTAGTCTATCAGCGAGGCTTATAGTTACAAGGGGAGAGCGCCGCCCCTTCAGGTGGCGGCCCATTCCACTAGGGCAGTTGGCGCCTCTCGGTCAGTCTGGCACAAGAATTCCCCTTTGCGCACTTTCACGAAGTTCTATACCTTTGCATTCTCCGATGCGGTTCTTGGTCACAGGGTGCTGCAAATGGCAATGCATTGACTGCACTCACACCACTTCAGTTGATTGTCTTCCCCACCCATGGGGACTGATGTGGACTGTCACAAGGTCTTTGCTGTGTCCTCCAATGACACGGACAAGATTTTTTAGATTTTTTGTTACTCACTGTAAAATCCCTTTCTCGTCTCATTCATTGGGGAATGCAGCACCCACCCCTTGTTCTTTGCACAGCGCACCGTGCACCCTTGTTGGACTGTTTTCCCTTTGGATCGGACACATTATTGGTTCATAGGTTCTTTTTTATTATTGCTCATGTTTAGTCTCCTACGGCTACCATACAAACTGATTAGCTCAGTGTCTGCAGGAGGGGTATAGCTGGTGGAAGGAGTTAACACTTTTTGCTTAGTGCACCTCCTAGTGGCAGCAGCTATACCCAAGGTCTTTGCTGTGTCCCCCAGAAAGGGATTTTATGGTGAGTAACAAAAAATCCAATATTTCAGGTGTTTATTTTTATTTTATAGAGAAGTCTATGGGAATATGCGTAAAAAATAAATGCCACACCCAGAGCATGCTACTTTGTTAAAATAAAATACCATTGACCCTAAAAATACACATCAAGGTTGAAAGAAAACACCACTCTGGTATTTAAAGGGGTTTTCATGGAATGATTTAAAATGGCTGCTAGCAACCTGTCCTAGAATGTGAGCAGGACAGGTTGCCTGCGGGGGGTTACTACACAGCTCTACAATAGATGGTAATGCTGCGATCCTGCCTACAATATGCCTTCATGGCTGAGCAGCCTGACAGGAATACTCACTAACATGTAGTGTATTAAAGTGCCAGAACATAGTATGTAGTGATGCCCTGCTACCTCACTCCTATAGGCAGCTCTGCAAGTGGTGGCAACCTCTGCTGACATTCTAGGACAGGTTGCTTATGGCTATTTTAAATCAGTCCTGGAAATCCTCTTTAATATTTCCCTTAGACTTCTATGGGAAGCTGGTGTTTTTTCCCTAAAAACTGCCAATCACCAGCAACCGCTAAATCCCACAGAAACATGTAACACAATCCTTAGACAATATAGGATTTGGTATTGGTAATTATACTGAAGGCTTTTTTACCTTGTATAATAACTACTATGCAAATATTTTCCTGTGCTGTATACTTTTGTAGTGGTAGAATTTTGGCATGATCTCTATACAAAGGGATCTCTCTCCTTATTCCCTGTGTTGCTTTAAATGTGGAAATTTCCGCTTGTGTTATGGACTGCCAAACTAAGAAACAGTACGCATGATGTGTGCAATGAGCAATCGTCTGAGCAAACTGCCAGAAGTTCTTTATTCTTTTAGTAAGAATTCCAAATCAAACAATATTATTGTGCCACACAGATCTATGTCTTCAAAACATGCCGTCTGGAAGTAATCAGCTTTAAGATGCGGGAAGCCAAAGGTTTCCTGTTGCCATCTAGCTTCAATATGAAATATTGCAGCCTTGGTATATCCTTGTATATTCTGTAGAAAGTATGATTTCAATTTAGTAAATAACAGTGCCTAAGGAATATGAAGATTGAAATTATATTAAATATTTGCTCTTTAAAATGTACCTTTCTAAGTGACTGAGTTTCTTTGTTTCCTATGTGATATATTCAATAAGGGCACGTTACCATTTCTGTATGTTTAATTACAGGGATTTTCTGATACTTGGTTATTGATGCCCTATACTCAGGATAGGTCGTAGATATCAGATTGCTGTGTGTGCAACAGCCACCATCTCCACCATTCATCCATTTTCGAGTCTGAAGCACAAGATTCCATTCAAATTGTGGCCATGCTTGGGTACTGCATCTCCGTCTCGGGAAACTACACAGTGGATGGGGCCTTCCATCAGCTGTATAGTTTCTAGTGCTGGTGGCTGCCTGAAACTTCTTATTGGTGGGAGTGCTGGAGGTTGGACCCCCACAGATCTGATATTAATGACTTATTCTCAGGATAGGCCATCAGTATCTAAGTCCTGGAAAACCCCTTTAGGTTAAATTTGAGTATAAATTTACTTTTGTACTATATAATACATAATTACATTTTTCTGTAAATTCTCCCTTTTCCCCCCCAGATGATAATGGTGTGTTCATGGTAAAATACCTTTTGGATCTGTATTCTTCTGAACCTCAGAAGTATTCTTATCTGGAACCCAACATCCAGGGCCGAAATGGAGACACAGTCATGCATTTGGTTTTTCAGAGCAATAATTCAAAATATTATCGTAAAATAATGGATGCTCTGGCAAGATTTGACATAAAGTTAACAATAACCAATCACCAGGGAAAAGATGCAAAATTCAAGATTAAGAACTCAGATCAGCGCTTCATTGCTTGGAGTGAATATAGGAAGAAATACCAGCAAAATCAACCAGCCTCAGTTCCCAAGTCTATTAAGACGCACACAAATGGAAATGTAATGCAGCGAAAGACCCATGCAAAGTCACACTTTCCTGCTCCTCCACAGCCTAAATCTGTGATTGATGATCAAACTGGTGAATACACATCTGTGGAACTCCTGGGAGAAGCTGCAATGAGCATAAAGAAAGCGCTGACTCCCAGAGAAAGTATCCTGCAAATCATTAGAGAATTAATAAAATGTAAGGAACTTAATAAAGCACAACCAGTTTTTGATAGTTTGAGGCCATCTACCACTGTACAAACTAAAGAAGCAGGGATCCATGAGACACCTGTTGTCTATAAAAATGGAGTAAATCCATCTGATGAGTCCTTCATGGAGAATAATGAATGTGCTGCAAATAGTTTGCCAGTGCCCAACAATATTGAACATGATGTTGAGCCACTGGAAGAGGACATTGATCTTTCCAGTATAGATTTCAATTATATGACCTGGGAAGTTGAATGTTCACCTGAAGCCCTGAAGAAACTGGGAAGCAAGTCAGTGCCACAGTACATAAAAAAAAAAATTATTGTCTCTATTCAAAGTCTTGGAAATGGGGAATGGACACGCAGTCTTCAAAAACAGCTGAAGGTTAACAGTAACATCAAACTTTATGAAGTCAAGCTAGATAAAGGGGCCAGGATGCTGTGGGAACTTGCAATTGACTTTTCACCACGATGTAGTGAGGAGCCAGAAAAAATCCTCTCTTCTGAATCGTCAACTGTAAAAACAGGCAGAATTTACACAGAGATAATACGGATTTGGGATATTATTCTTGACCATGGGAAGCTCGGGCATGCCATTGAAAGCATATGCAGTGCTTACAATAGAGGTTTAACCTGTATACTCAGAAAAAAACTCAAGGGCATATCCAAGGCTACTACTTCCTCAAACGCATCAAAGCGTATTCCAAAATATTTTATGGAAGATACAGAGTTGGAACTTGATATGGAACTACTTGTTCCAGATTACTTCCCCCCTGCCAGTGCAGGAGAAACGGAATACAATATAATGAAATTCCACAGCTTTAGCACAGACATGGCACTCAATGTATTAAGTAACATGAACTCCAGAGTTGAGTATCCATTCCGAGTTGGTGAGTTGGAATATGCCGTGATTGATCTAAATCCCAAACCGTTGGAAACCATCATATTAATCGGCAGAAGTGGGACAGGAAAAACAACTTGTTGTTTATATCGACTCTGGAAAAAGTTTGATGCTTACTGGGCGAAAGCAGTATCAATTGGCCCATGGCTAGCAAAACAGACTTGGCAACGGAGAAAATATAGTGAAAATTTTGATGTTTTTGACTCGGATGAGGAGGAGAATTCTGAAGGGGAGTTGTCCGATAATAAAGATGAAGAGCAAAGCCTGCCAGAACTAGAGAACATGGATGCAGGAGACCAATTGTCAGATGATGCAATGGAAGATCCTGTTGAAAATCCTGTTGAATTGGAACATTATCATCCAATTTTTATTACAAAAAACCATGTGCTTTGTCAAGAAGTGCAAAGAAACTTTCTTGAGCTAAGCAAATCTACAAAGGCAACAAGCAGTTATGAGCCACCTGAGCCAAACGTTTATAAATTACAAGATCTAAAAGATGAGAACTATCCTTTATTCATAACTTCCCAGCAGCTACTGGTACTTCTGGATGCTTCCATGCCTGATCCATTCTTCCCCAGAAATGAAGATGGAAGTCTCAAAAGGAGCATTGCTGGATGGTCTACTTTGGATAATATTGATGTGCTCGACTTGTTAAATGACGACTATGAAATAGAGTCTGACCCTGAAAATGAGGAAGAAGAAAATCATTGTGAGCAAGTAGAGTCTGATCCTCGCATTTTTGTGACCTTTGAGGTATTTGCCAACTCTTTATGGCTTAAGATGAAAAAGGGAAAGTCGCCGTACAATGCTGCACTTGTTTGGAAAGAGATCAAATCATTTTTGAAAGGATCATTTGAAGCATTAAGCTGCCCTCAAGGTAGACTTACGGAACAAGAGTACCTTCAACTTGGAAAGAAAAGAGCACCAAACTTTCAGGGGGATCGGAAGGAAATCTATCGCCTTTTTTGCTTGTATGAACAAATCAAATCTCAGCTTGGTTACTTTGATGAAGAAGATGTCTTGTACAATTTATCTTGCAGATTGTCAAAGCTTGAAGAGTTACCATGGTCTATCCATGAACTTTATGGGGATGAGATTCAAGACTTTACACAGGCTGAGCTTTTTTTACTCATGCGATGCATTAATGATCCCAATTCTATGTTTCTTACTGGAGACACAGCACAAAGCATAATGAAAGGGGTTTCATTCCGTTTCAGTGACCTGAGATCCTTGTTTTACTTTGCAAACAAAAGCTGCTCAGGTAACCAAAAGAACTGCATCGTCCGCAGACCAAAACAAGTGTACCAACTAGTTCAGAACTATAGATCTCATTCCGGTGAGTTACCTTTTAACTTTTTTTTTGTCATTCTTACAGTTGCCTGGCATTTTATCTTCTTTCGAGTGAATGGGATTGAGCTGTAATAAGCCCTATAACTATAATAAACACAGCCACTACAAAACGTTGAGTTGTTCTTGGATCGATAGGGGTGCCCATCAATCGGTAGAATCACGATTGATCTTAAATGACCTAGCCTAAGGATTTCAATATTCAATGGGATTGCAACCCTCAAACGAAAATTAATTGCTACCAGGATAGTGTGTAAGAAATAAATAAAAAAGAAAGCCACTCGCCTCTGGAAAACGGTTCTGTTCCAGTGTTGAAGGTCCTGTCCCCACTGCTTTGGTAAATATAACATCCCATCCATGCTCAGACATTCACTGGCGTCAGCAGTGATGTGTCCCAAAGAGGTAACTGACTCCTGAGCCACTGCAACCATGTGCTGCTCGAAGACATTTTGCCTCTGAGGCCAGTGAATGGCTGGACGGGACGTCACACTTCAGTGTGCCAATGACGGGGCCCTTGGTGCTTGAACAGAGCTGTTTGAGTGGATTTTTTATACTCATTCCTGGCGTTAATTATTCGTTTTAGTAAGTCCTGGTAAACCTCTTTAAACGGGTTGTGAGGGAAAACCTATGTTATAACTAATGGCTGCAGCCTGCCTTTTTTGTTGAAATATTCAAATACATCTGCTCCCTGCTGCTCGGGCCTGCATGCTGGCTCCTGTAAGTCTATATTCCAGTCTGCAGCTTGTTTACGTCTTACCCCGCATGGGCAAGATCATCTGCTCTGCTGTAGCCAACCACCGTCTTCAGTGGTGACATGTCCACAAGTGACACGCGGGAGCCAGCGAGCGCAACTGGAGCTGCAAGAAGCAGGTATGAATCCTTCAATAGCAGAGGCAGGCTTCAGTTAAAACTTAGATATTCACAGACAAGCCCTTTAAAGCATTTAATTGTTATAGTGTTTTGTTGTAAGTTATAAAATGAGTATTGACAGTAAAATAGCAGTAAATGAAATTCATTCAGCTTAAGAACAACTACAAGTTTATATGAAGTGAGTTTTGTAAGGAATATAGAGTGCAGCAGCCTTAAAGGGCTGTCTGGCTTCAGCAAATGGCATAATCATTTATAGGCACTTATTAATGTATTGTTATTGTCCATATTGCTTCCTTTGCTGGCTTCATTCATTTTTCCATCACATTATACACTGCTGGTATCCAGGGTTTATGACCCAGCAGTGGTAGCTGTGCTTGCACACTATAGGAAAAAGGGCCAGCCTCTGGTGGCTAGGATCTGGGTGCAGCAGCTCCCGTCTCGGTCACCTTATATCAGTGCTGCAGCGGTGGCCATAACCCCTGGATATGAATGAAGCCAGCAAAGGAATCAATATGGACAATCACAATACATTAGCAAGTGCATTGTATTAAGTTTGTCTACATGTTAAATGCTATTTGGTGGAGTGAGACAATCGCTTTAAGGCTGAAATTCCTGTATTATGTCCAACATCTACAGTATGCCTGTACTGTATAATAAAATGGGTTCTTAAGCTAGGCATAGATTATATAGCATTGGATATAAACTGAGTGAAAATAAACTGGAGATCTCGTCTCCATAATAATGTCCGCACACTGCTGCCCTTTACCTCAGAGGAGGCAGATGTTCACTTAGAGTAGTCTGTCCTGAGTGACAGATGGGCACAGATCAATTCATAATGTTACAGATGTCCTGGCTACGTTTTGAAATTAATATCCAGTTGATCACAATTTTTTCTTGTCATAGGCATTCTTCATTTGGCGTCCGGCGTCGTAGACCTGCTGCAGTACTTCTTCCCAGAGTCATTTGATCGATTGCCACGTGACTGTGGTTTATTTGATGGTCCAAAGCCAACGGTCCTTGACTCATGTTGTGTTAGTGACCTGGCAATATTATTACGCGGCAACAAAAGGAAGACACAGCCTATTGAATTTGGAGCACATCAGGTTATACATTTATAATTATTCTTTAGTTCACAAATCACGCCTAGAAAGTGTCATCTCCAATAGTACTATTTCAGGCCTAATTCCCGTTATTGTACTAATGTTATGCTATGTCCACATCTGCAATCAGAATCTAAAATAAAAAAATGAATTAACTTTTCCAAAAGTTTTTAAATTAAAGTTCTACTATCATTTTGTTTCTGTAGCTTGTATGCAGACTTATACCTCACCATAGTAAAAGACAAGAAACAAACCCTGTGTAGTCTGATTATGCAGTCGTTTATTCTTCCATCTATTCCCAACAGTATGGTAATAGCATGCATTTGTTATTAGCAAGAAGTAGTGGACAAATGGAAGGACGTTGGACATCGAGATCAGTCTGCATAGGGGGTGTTTATAGTATGTTGCCATGGTTATAGATAGTTCTGCATAGGAGCTGTAGAAAGAAAACCATTGTCTTGATTAGAAAAAAATTGTGGCGTTGCAGTGAGACAATAAAATATAGCCTTCCACAAATCAAGAAATTAAAAGGATTGCCTAAGACATATAAAAATCTCGGAGAAGAAAGGGGATGCAATAAAATAGGAAAATAAATATTACTCAATTTATTTATTTTACTCACTTGCATACTGCTGACATATTCAGCAGTGCTTTATAGACATCACCATCACTCACAATCTATCCTCTTTGGAGTACCTAGCAGAAACCCACACAAACACAGGGAGAACACACAAACTCCATGCAGATGTTGTCCTTGGTCGGATTTGAACCTAGAACCCTGGTGTTGCAAGGCACCAGTGCTAACCACTGAGCCACCGTGCTGCTCACCAGAACAATCTCCCTCCACTCCATCGTTGCTGCTGCGGTGCATTTGTCTGTTGCTTTTCTGTAGGGGTGAAATTGTGACCACCCACGTGTCATCGCTGCAGCCAATAAATGACTTCTCTGAGATTTTTAAATGTCCTGGACAACCCCTTTAACTACTCTACCTTATTATATACCATTTCTCGTTAATGTCATTGCGGTACACAGCACCATGGGTATACGCCCAGCTACCACTAAGAGGCGACACTAGATATGAAAAAGGTTGGCTCCACCCTGGTGGGCTATACCCTCTCCACAGACACTAGGTTAATCAGTTTTAGTCTAGTGTCCGTAGGAGGCAAACACGACCTGCTCTTCTCCTGCAGGTCTTGCTGCTACTTTTTTTTCTTAGTTTTTTAAATTTTTTCTCTTCACTTTACAGGTGCAGGTTTTATCCTGCAGCAGGGGGTCTTCATCGTGGAAGTCCACTTTAGTAGCACCCCCTGCGGGCGCATACCTTGGTGCCTCGCCTGTCCCCCATTACTGCATCTGCAGTGGAGTATCGGTAATCCCACACTAGTGTCAGTTTACCAAAGGGGTGACCCTGCGGCGCCCGAAGACGCCAGATGGTGAGTATGCTCCCTACCCTAGTTAGGGACTCCTTCCCTCCCAATATATCCATACTCCCCCGGCCGTCCTTCCCTTCCTCGGCCTCTTAATTACTCTAGTCCCCGGCTTTTGCTTGGACTAGGCCGGACCAGTTCCCGCCTTTTTCCTGGCATCCAGGATATGTGTGTATCATTTTCTCTCTGTATGGGGGTTGCTATGACCCTCCACCTTCCCTCTCCCCTCAGTGCATTTTTTCTTCCCCTCCCCAGGTCCCGCAGTGTCCCCCCTCTTAGGGTGCTTCATTTTCGGCTGCGGCATCTACTTTAGTCCCCGGCTCCGGCATCTACTTTAGTCCCCGGCTCCGGCTGTGACAAGGCCGCATCTGTTTTCCGATTTTTCCCTGCCATCCAGGGGTTCTATTGGGTCATTTTTCTCACCAATGGGGGTCGCTCTGACCCCTTTTCCATGCCTACCCTTTTTTGTAGCCTTTTGGAGCTTTTTTTTTAGCTTCCCAGCATCCTGCAACATCAGTCCGCCAGGGGTGCCTCATTTTCGGCTACACTATGTACTCTAGCCCCCAGCTTCTGCCGGGACTAGGCCATACTCTTTCCCTCCATTTTCTTCTGGCTTCCTGTTTTTATTCTAGAGGTCTCTGCACGGAATTTCCGGTGGGAAGACTAGATGTCCTTCTTCCCAGAGGGTGCTTTCCCCATCTTCACAGTGCCCCCCGCCCGCATGTAGCATCATTGGTGGGATGTATTATCTTGGGCCCCTGTTCGGTGGTTCATGTTGTGGCAGGTCCCCTTGCCCTCCATCCATCCCCCTGGGTTGCATTTGCTCTTGCGGTGGCTGGGGGTTGTTGTGCTATTGGCCTGGCTGGCCTGCATGTGGTGACTGTATCCTGGGCTCAGTCGGGTTACCCTAAACTCTGTTCAGGGGTCACCTTCTCCGCACGTGGGTCCCTCACCTCCACCGTAGCCTGCGCCCATTCTCAGCTACGATGATATTGTGTCACTGTTCCCTGCCTGCCCTAGGGTCTCCCATCATGGGTCCCGCTCATCCCCTGCATCCTGGTTTCCTCCCAGGACGGTACTAGCACTGAGGGAAACGCCTCAGGTTTCTACTGCCTCATTAGGGGACTCCTCTGCACCGATTCTGACTCGGAACATAAGTAGCATCAGGCGGTCTTCCGCCATGCAGAATCTCTCTGGGTGGTCAAAGACAAATGTCCACCTCTCCTCTCCAGGGTTGGTATCCCCTTTAGTGGATTTTAAGATGCCACTCTCCTGGTTGCACAGGTAATTATCCACACAGGTAAGTCAGCTTGCCGCCTCTCCAGTAGGTGGTGCTTTACCCGTCCCCGTATTTAGCACGCCGGCACACTAATGTGGTGTCCCAGGTATGTACGCCTTCCCCTTCACAGGGGGTACTTCTACCACTGACAAATGCTCTATCCGGCAGACTTTCCTGATTCCAATGGATCTCCTTTTTAGCTGGAGTAATTTCACTATTACCAGACGCTGTAGCCAATACACCATCCTGGTGTTAGTGTGCACCACGCAACCATATTACTCCCTTATTAAGCGGAGTACCTGTACCCTCTTCAGATGCTATAGCCATTTCACCTGTCTGGTTCTAATGCTCCCCATGTACCATATTACTCCATTATTGGGTGGAGTACCTGTACCATCTCCAGAGGCTGTAGCCATTATACCTGTCTGGTTCTAGTGCGCACCATGCAGCCACATTGCTCCTTTCTTAGGTAGAGTACCTATACCATCTCCAGATGCTGTAGCCATTACACCTGTCTGATTTTAGTCTGCACTACACAGCCGTATTACTCCTTTATTAGGTAGAGTACCTGTACCATCTCCAAATGCTGTAGCCATCACACCTATCTGGTTCTAGTGTGCATCACGCAGTCATATTACTCCTTTATCAAGCGAAGTACCTATACCATTTACAGATACTGTAGCCATGTCTCCACTCTCATTATAATGTGCATCATAGTTGCGTTTTTAGTTGGATCGCGCTGCCTCAAAGTCTCAGAAGAAAATTCATCACTTTAGAGCCATTCGAACTGATGGACATGGGTAAACATCGAAAGCCACCCAAAGCCTCCTTCACTCCTTTACATGCTTCTGTGGAGAACCAAAGGCCGCAGCAATAGTAAAGCATTGTCACCTAGGGTCAAATACAAAAGGGGTTTATTATACAATGTTTCAATAGAATAAAAGCAGTGTATACAGAGATCAAGCACCCGACCCGGGTTTCGCTCCAAGCTTCATCAGTGGCGTCTGCTCAACCCGTCTCGGGGAGGTCTTTCAAATACATAGGTGAGTGCAAGTCCCACACACACAACAGGTAAACCAATACACTTCCCCACTGCATATATCGCTTAATATATAAAAATGTCCTAAAACCATATATAAAATATATAAATCTTTTAACAGGATTCCTCTTGTCGTAATTTTATCGGCACACAATACGAACACAATCTCCTCCCTCCTGTGGTTCCCCTTCATTCACAAAATACACAACCCTACGTCATCCCTCACATGACCCCTCTCACCTGATCAATCTACACCTATCACAAACCACACCTCCTTCGATAGAAGGTCCTTACTACAACTAACATCATTTGTCTCATACCAGGCACGGCTTTAGATCAAATTCCACGTTCATATCCTTTGGTTGCAACGTATCCATGGTAAAGATCCATTCGACTTCTCGCTTATTAATTTGCAATATTGTGTTTCCCCCCGCACCAATATGGCTTTACCGCTTCCACTCCCATAAATTGCAAACCACTTGGATCCTTCTGATGTACCTTTTTAAAGTGCATTGAGACACTGTGTCTCCAATCCCTTTTTAATGTTCCTGATGTGTTCCTGGATCCTTGTCTTAAAGGATAACTGTCACACTTAGACCCTAATTTCAATTTTCATATATGTAGTTACTAATAACATGATATTCCATAATCAGTTACTATTAGACTGACTTACCCCATATTTAATAAGATCAAGCCCTTAGCAACCAGTCTGCATAAAACTGCAATTTCACTATTCAGTTAAGATGGCCGCCACTGCCCTCACCCTGAGGCTAATCCCACCTGCCCTCACTAGCCAGTAACAATAGCCCCCCAAAAGTGTCAGTAACCAGAGCCCTCCCCCCTAAAGGGTTAATCTCCTGCAGCACAAAGGGGTCCTCTTACCACATGTTGCTTTCATTTATACACTGAGCAGATGGCAGATCTCCCTTCCCTGGTCTGCGCTGATTCAACTCTACTTCTCCAGCTCTGCTGAGTGAGGGAGCGTCTGCCAAGCGCAGGGACAGGGAGAAGTGCACACAGGCCAGGCACTGTTATCAGCTGCTGGGGAGGACCTGGCTTTAATCATTTACTTACAGTCCCTGGCTGTCAGTAATCTGACCTTGCACACAGCCTGTTTCCTCCATCCTCCAACAGAGGATGGACTATGCCTAGCAACCCTATTTTGAGCACAGGTAAAAGTAGGCAGTACAGGGAACAAAAATGTGGAATTAAGGGGTAATTGAATACACAGTGAAAAGTTGAAATAGGGCCACCAAGGAGATATTAATCACCACAATCCAATACTCCAAAAAAAAATAAAAAATACGACAGTTATACTTTAAGCTTTCTCATTGTTCGACCTACATATTGGAGGCTGCACGGGCACTCCAACATGTAGACCACTCCAATGCTCTCAAAGGTAATTTGCCCTTTAATCTTAAAATCTGTGTTTCTCATATTCGAATGTACACTCTGTATGTCCCTTTTTCTGTTCTCTTTTCTCCTATTTTTACATGGGAGGCAAAATCCACACCATGTGAACTTATTCCCTTTTTCTTTCCAGTCTTGTCAGGAATAGCGCTATGGACCAGATGCGTGCGAAGATTAGGAGCTTTTTTTGTATACCATATCAGGTTGTTCTGGGATCTCCTTACCCAAAAGGGGGTCATTTTTTTAAGCACTGCCCAATACTTCCTTATAGCATTATTAATCAAACCAGCATGAATATTATATTGGGTGAGGAAATTAAACGAAAATCCTTCTCTTTTTTTTAAAACTGTCCCTCTTTTTTGTTCCCTGCTCTTCTATCTCTTTACTGCATTTGATTAGCTCCTCTCTCCGGTACCCCTTTTCCTGAAACTGCTCATTTATAACTCTCCTGTATATTCTTTTGATTTGCCCTTTCGGTATTTGCCCTTTCAGTATTTTTCAACCAGGGGCTATAGTGGCAACTGTTTGTATGTATATAGCCATTTACATCAGTCTCTTTAAAAAAGATTTTGGTTTTGAACATATTATCCTCAATAAATATTGTTAAATGAAGAAAATTAATGGAAATATCACTAATGGTGCTGGTAAATGAAAGATTCCAATTATTGTTTAATTCGCTAATAAATTCTACAAGACCCTGTTTCTCCCCTTTCCATATGAGCAGGCAGTCATCGATGTACCTACGCAATGTTGTTAACTCTCCATACTGTGTCATCTTATTCAGGACCGGCTGAATGGTTTCTCTCTCCCAGAGGCCCATAAATATATTAGCGAAACTGGGGGCGAATTTCACCCCCATCGCCTTCCCAGTTCGCTGTAGGTAATAATTATTTTTGAACCAAAAATACTTGTGGCAGAGGCAGAAGTCGACGCACTCAAGAATGAACTTCCTCTGTTCCTCTGACATCGACTGATCATTATTCAACTCTTCCTCATTAGCTCTAAGTCCCAGATTCTTCGGGATAACCTTATACAAGGATGCCACGTCTAATGTGGCCAACCAGGTTTTTTCATGACAACTGCCAAGGTTTTTCATCAGATTGATAACCCTGCCGGAATCTCTCAAATAAGATGGCACAGAGCTCACATATTTCTGGAGAAAATGATCTACATATTCTGTCAGCCTGCTAGTAAGTGAGTTGATCCCGGACACTATCGGTCTTCCGGGAAGGGGGGGGGGTTTATTAGGCTTTTATGCACCTTGGGCAGAAAGTATATGACAGGTTTAACTGGAAACCTATTAGTAAGATATTCAAACTCATTTTTATTAACAATCCCATCCTTAAAGCCTCTTTGGAGCAATTTGTCTAATTCCAATTTATAATCCAGTGTCGGGTTCTTTTTAAGCACCAAATATTTATCCCCATCTGACAGCAATCTGAACATCTCCGCCTCATATTTATCCACGTCCATGACTACTATTTTATTCTATTGAAACATTGTGAGTATAATAAACCCCTTTTATATTTGACCCTGGGTGACAGTACTTCACTATTGCTGCGACCTTTGGTTCTCCACAGAAGCATGTAAAGAGTGAAGGAGGCTTTGGGTGGCTTTCGATGTTTACCCATGTCCATCAGTTCGAATGGCTCTGACTTGATGAATTTTCTTCTGGGACTTTCTGAGGCAGAGCGGTCCAACCAAAAACGCAACTAGACTGTATGTGAATACTTACCCACTTCCCAATTTGGTACCTGTGACGCTAAATATCATATACAACGTACAAGGGGCCGTTTTTACTATTTTTACTTCATAATGTGCATCATGCAGCCAGATTACTCCTATTCTCAGGCAGAGTATTTATAGTATCTCCAAGTGCTGTGCCCTATTGGTACAATCTGTGGCCCATATGGCTCCTGCATTGCCCTTTCCTGGCTCTAAATGTGTGATAGGCAATCATGTGGCCCCTCTTCATGCGGAGTGATGGTACCATCCCCAGACACTGTATTCTTCACTCTTTTTTCTGGTTGTAGTATGCATCTGGCACCCCATTACCGTCGTCCTCGGTGGTGTACTTGTACTATCTCAAGGCGCTGTATCCAACAAACCATCATGGTTGTAGCATGTAACTGGTAACCATTGGTTCCCCCCTTTCTTGGGCGGAATAGAGTTGCAATTGTTAGATCCAGTATATGGCTGGCCTATTCAGATCTGACACCGGGTGCAGTACCTCTTGAACCAGGCCCTCTGAGTGCACCGAGTCTTCTCATTGCCCCTGTACTAGGCATGATTTTTACTTTATTGCTTGACGCACTACTTAACAGGACTTCTCAGTCCTGTTATGCACCAGACAACCACATTCCCTCTGCCATGGGCAGGTTGTTGGCTATCATGCTAGGTTTGTTCTTTGTCAACCCTATAAAATACTACTGTATTCTGCACAGCCACTTTACCTCATTTCATGGATGGAGTACTCGCGTTGTTGTTACTGCCTCTCTGCTTTGTTTTCAGAGTTACATGGCCCAGTCCTGGCAGAGTACCTGGATCACCACTGGATGCTCTATCCTACAGGGATATGCTGCATTGTGAGCACCAGCCACTACTGCAGTTTTGGGTCATCGCTGGACGTCCTCTCTGATATGGCTGTGACAGGACTAGTGAGCGCCACACACCTACTTGGTGGGTGGAATTTTCCTCTGCTCGCTCTAGTATCGGACATGGTCCCTTAGTTCTTCCATGGTCCAGGCGTTCTTGGTACCCCCTTATGTTCTCTGATTAGTTGTGCTACATGACAGAAGTGACATTCGCTTGGGCCATGTTTGTTTTTCCCCTATGGTTGCTACATTTCATTTTTCCTTTGATAATCTGGCTGTTATTTTCCTCATGTGGTCCAGTTCTGTGGACCCTACTTGAGCCTCTAACTGGCTAATCCTGCTTGGAGTCTCTGCCCCAATGATTCTTAGACCATCTAGCTGGCCGTTTTCCTGCTGGGAAAGCTACTCATGGCATCTCTGACCGCACATGCTCTGTATGACAGCTGCTTCTTTGGCCCCGGTTTGGTTCTTTTCCCTCCTGGGTCCCCATAGGCTTGGTTCCCTCTTACGATTCTAACCTCTCTTCCAGTCTCCCCAGGTTAGGTCCTGGTGCCTGGGAGTTTGTTGCTCCAGTTTGCAATTTACATTTATATTGGCCTCTTTTGGGATGGAGCTTTCCTTCGATTTGAGAACTGTTCCTCCTTAGGCTGTTTGGAGTCCTTTCTCTTCTAATCCAATATCTCTCAGACAAGTGTGTCCCCACTTGTATTAGCAGGGCCTGTGACTGGTTCCTTTTTTTCTGAGACTTCATGTGGCCAGGGATTTCTCTGGTCTTACATTTCACAGTGCTATTTTGTTCCAGTTTTTCTGAGGCTCGATTCTCGCCTTCTTTGTGTGGGGACCATGTCTTTACGTTACCTTCTCCTGGCCATTACCATGGACCCTTTTGTCCCCCAGAAGTTGGCTGCTTTCTCTGCCAGGATGGGGTTTCCACCTTCTCATAGGGTATTTCTCTTTTCCCACCTGCCTTGCAGTGGAAGAAGGCTCGCTTTCCTTCCCATGGTGAGTCTTTGCTATTCTTTCTCTCAATTGTTCAGCCTCCAGTGCTTCCTTGTTTCCTCTCTACCCTGGCCTTCACGTGGTGTTTGCCACTGACAGGCCATGTTTTTGGTCTGCGACAATTTATAGTTTTTTCCTTGCCGGATCCTCTTACTGGTCGTGTTCCTTTTCTTCCAGGCCTTAAGGAATTGCCTTCCTTTAGCCGAGGGGTGGTCCACAGGGTCTTCCTTTAGTTTGTCTCCAGGAAGTTTTTTTTCCTTGGTTCAGGACTGCTCCTGTCCTTTTGCCAGGCATTTTCTCTCCTTCCAGGTTCCCTCATGGTCTAATTTTTCTTGTTGGGACTGTCCTCTTATAGATCCTCCTCCTGGAGCATCCTTCTATATGCTGAGCACTAGGCCATTACCAACAGACGCCTTCCGGTTGTGCTGCTCTCCTGTTTCTTCAGGGGGAGCCCTGGTTCTTCCAGATCATTCCTCTGGCTCTCTAGTGCGCACTTGTTTAACTCTCGGTTCTTGCGCAGGACATCTAGCCCTGCTCCCTATCCTCTAGCTTCTTTATTTTTCCCACCTTGGGTGGTGCTGGGTGTTTCCTTCTGTTCCTTTCTTGCATATGGCCTTTTTTCACGGTCTCCCACAATTTTTTTTTCTTTGGACTCTTCCTGGTCCTGGAGCCTCTCGGCTCACTTCCTTAGTTTTCTATCTACCATTTCATGCTATGGCCTCTCCTGGTCCTGTTGGGTCACATGGTTCTCCTGCATCTGTGCGCCCAACTTTTTGCATGAGATTTCCTTCCCACCCTCGGACTGCTTTGGGACGTCCCATGGTGCTGTGTCCCCCAATGACATTAATGAGAAAATTGATTTTTGTACTTACCGTAAAATCCGTTTCTCATTCAATTCATTGGGGGACACAGATCCCACCCTTTGTTTTCATTTCTCAACGGGCTGTTGTTCTTCCTTCCCTGGTCCAGGACATGTTGGTTCTTTACTTTTGTTTCTCTCTCCTACAGCTATTGGTACAAACCAATTAGCCTAGTGTCTGTGGAGAGGGTATAGCCCACCTGGGTGGAACCAACCTTTTTCATATCTTGTGTCGCCTCCTAGTGGTAGCTGGGCATATACACATGGTGCTGTGTCCCCAATGAATCGAACGAGAAACAGATTTTATGGTAAGTACAAAAATCCAATTGTTTCCAAATAATCACATTATTATAATTTAAAAAAAGGTCAAAGCTAAATTTATATGTACCATTGTAATGTTTTAACAGTGACCAGATCAGATCTGGTAGGTTAACGCTTAACTTGAGTGCTTATGATTTTTTAGGTGATTTTGGTAGTAAATGAAAATGCTAAAGAGAATATCCCAGAAGAATTGAGTCTTGCCCTGGTCCTAACTATTTATGAGGCAAAAGGCCTAGAATTTGATGACGTGCTTCTTTACAATTTCTTCACGGACTCTGAGGTATCCATGCTGTCATTTATTACACTACTGAAACATATGAAAACACATGGCTATTCACAGTGTGAACCGTTTAAACTAATTGACACTTGGTCAGATGGATAATACTCACCAGATGGAGTTTTACAAAGTCTGATGCAACTCGGTGTAGTGCTTGGTAACTATCCACCGGGACTGCAGCACCTCTGCTTGCCGATTCACAAGGAATCCCACGCAATCATCAGGAAGACAAGAAGAAGCAGGTTACAAGGGAGATTTATTGGTTTTTATCTGAGGATGGAGTCAGACCTCCTCTGAAATGCATTATACTTATACATGTTCTTATCTTAGAAACATAGAATGTGTCGGCAGATAAGAACCATTTGGCCCATCTAGTCTGCGCAATATACTGAATACTATGAATAGCCCCTGGCCCTATGTTATATAGGCCTTGTGCCTATCCCATGCATGCTTAAACTCCTTCACTGTATTTGCAGCTACCACTTCTGCAGGAAGGCTATTCCATGCATCCACTACTCTCTCAGTAAAGTAATACTTCCTGATATTATTTTTAAACCTTTGCCCCTCTAATTTAAAACGATGTCCTCTTGTAGCAGTTTTTCTTCTTTTAAATATTCTCTCCTCTTTTACCGAGTTGATTCCCTTTATGTATTTAAAAGTTTCTATCATATCCCCTTAGCCTTTTATTTTGTTTCAAATAAATGTTTCTTTTTTTTTTCTGAGGACTACACCTTTGTGACCTTCTTCTCCTCTTCTTGATGATTTAATATACTGCACCACTAACATATGCTGAATTTCACCAGTGTTTCAGCTCAATATATAATGGAAATGTGTATCATAATGCAAACAGAATTTCTAGATTATATTCCTAGACTGTTTTATTCAGTGGTCCAAGCACACAACTTTGTGTTCTTCTTAGGCTTCCAAGGAGTGGAGAATAATTTCGTCTTTCAATCCAGCCCCTGAAAAGAATCAGGAAAATCAGCCTCTTGTAGAAGTTCCTTTTGAGAGCGCTTGTAATTCAGCTCATAGACCATTTGTTCTAGATCCAGAAATGCACAAGGTACTGTAAATGATTTGTGTTTTACACCTTTACTTTTCTTTATAGTGTTTAGAAATTTCTTTATAGTGTTTAGAAATTCAGGTCCACCTGAATTTGGGAAAATACCCCTAACACATCATTTGTTGGACAGAGGTGTCCCATAAGGTACCTAGAAGCTAACGGCTAGCATCCTCACTTGACAGTTGTACCTTGTCTATTGGTGCCTTTATATATAATGTAAGTGTTAAGTGTACATCAATGGTTATGAAGGGAATAACTTCTCATGTGGAAATAACATAAACCTCCATCATCCTTATGAAATGTATATACAATTCTAGCAGTTCATTCATAAACTTCTGTTAGGAATAATAGGAGAATGGCACAGCAAACAGGGATAAGATGAGATGCAAGTTGTTACTAAAACTTAAATGTTAGGAGCGGTGACAGGTCCTCTTTACATATCAGATAAAGAGATGAAATAAAAGGGAGCTGTACTGAGGAGGGAGAAAGTGTGGGCAAAGTTTAATGAGTTTGGAGATAGGGCGACGCATGTGTCCTTTTTCGAAAAGTGAAATGGCTCAGGTGGCAGCGTGTCATAGGTAATGATGCAACCAACGATCAGTTATGTAACCGGTGGGTTACCATCTATCTTTTGTCTTAGGCAGGGGCGGACTGAGAACCCTCAGGGCCCCCTGGCAAAATAGATCAAGGGCCCCCTTCCAGGCCCCACCCATGTTCCGCCTCCAGCCACGCCCATGTTCCACCTTCAGCCACACTCCTATCCCGCCTCCACCCCCCCGGTCGCACCGCGATCGTTACGCCCCTGATCCCATCATTACAGAAATACAGCGCCACATACTACTTACATTCAGCAACGTCTCCTTTGATGTAGATGTTCTCTGTCCTCGCCTTCTCCTTTCAGACCAGACCACTATTTTGTCGCCATTTTCCATCTCTGCAGTTTGACAACAACAAAAAAATCGTAGTTTACTACTTTTCCGTCATCCTCCCATCTTCTGCACAAATAATCCTACTACCCCCAATACTGTGCCACTGTGCTCCCCAATACTATACTGCAGAAACAGATAATACCCCTGATAATACTAATACCACACAGAGCCCTCCATATAAAATACCCCTTCTTTGTGGCCTCAGTAGAAGCCTCTATAGTGCCCCATAATAATGTGCCAGTAACAAGTGCCCCCAATAGATGCCCCCCAATCATGTGCCAGTAACAAGTGCCTCTCCATGCCCCCCATGTGCCAGTAACAAGTGCCTCTCTTTCTCCCGTGTGCCAGTAACAAGTGCCTCTCCCCCATGTGCCAGTAACAAGTGCCTCTCCCCCCCATATGCCAGTAACAAGTACCTCCCCCCACATGTGCCAGTAACAAGTGCCTCCCCCCCATATGCCAGTAACCAGTGCCTCTACCCCCCGCATTTGCCAGTAACAAATGCCTCTCCCCCCATGTGCCAGTAACAAGTGCCTCTCTTCCCCCATCATATGCCAGTAACAAGTGCCTCTCTTCCCCCTCACATGCCAGTAACAAGTGCCTCCCCACCATATGCCAGTAACAAGTGCCTCTCCGCCCCATATGCCAGTAACAAGTGCCCCTCTCTGCCCCATATGCCAGTAACAAGTGCCCCTCTCCGCCCCATATGCCAGTAACAAGTGCCCCTCTCCCCCCATATGCCAGTAACAAGTGCCTCCCCCCCATGTGCCAGTAACAAGTGCCTCCCCCCCCATATGCCAGTAACAAGTAGCCCCCCCATATGCCAGTAACAAGTGCATCCCCCCCCCCATGCCAGTAACAAGTGCCTCCCCCCCATGTGCCAGTAACAAGTGCCTCTCCCCCATGTGCCAGTAACAAGTGCTTCTCTCCCCCCCATATGCCAGTAACAAGTGCCTCTCTTCTCCCCCCCATGTGCCAGTAACAAATGCCTCTCCCCCCCATGTGCCAGTATCAAGTGCCTCCCCCCATATGCCAGTAACAAGTGCCTCCCCCCCATGTGCCAGTAACAAGTTCTTCTCCCCCCCGCATGTGCCAGTAACAAGTACCTCTCTCCACCCCATGTGCCAGTAACAAGTGCCTCTCCCCCCCATGTGCCAGTATCAAGTGCCTCCCCCCCATATGCCAGTAACAAGTCTCCCCCCCATGTGCCAGTAACAAGTGCCTCTCCCCCCCATGTGCCAGTAACAAGTGCCTCCCCCCCCATGTGCCAGTAACAAGTGCCTCCCCCCCCCATGTGCCAATAACAAGTTCCCTACCCCCCATGTGCCAGTAACAAGTGCCTCCCCCCCCCCCCCCATATGCCAGTTACAAGTGCCTCCCCCCCATATGCCAATAACAAGTGCCTCTCTCCTTCCCCCTATGTATAATATGGAATAAGACTAGGAAAATGGGAAGACCATTGAGGAGTGATTGTAATGGAATTCCCATGTGTCCATTACAGCATCTACCCTTATCATTCATTATTAAGGGGGTTTTCCTTAGGAATACATTTTTGTTTAAAGTGGAAG
This sequence comes from Bufo bufo, assembly GCF_905171765.1. Lineage (NCBI taxonomy): Eukaryota > Metazoa > Chordata > Amphibia > Anura > Bufonidae > Bufo > Bufo bufo. The sequence goes on along the minus strand of NC_053393.1, from coordinate 245,808,987 downwards.
AATTTAAAAAAAATAAAATTTTATGAAGCATTATTCACCTGTCCCCTATTCGTGGTGTTCTGACATTTACAAAGTTCTTGCTGGTTTATGCTTTTTGGTCCTGGCTTGACACACAGGAAATGGCAAAAAATACTTGCTCAGCCAGTGGTTGCCTACCTTTTGTTGCCATTTCTTGTGTCTCTCAGTGACCTTGTTAGTGTCGGAGCAGTGGGGTATCGAAGGTGGGTAATATCTCTTTTATTTTTTATTTTTTAAACCGTTCTGTCCATTTTCTAAAATAATTTATTCCACTGATACCCTTTTGATATCTTACATCTCTGCTGAGATATGATCGACTAAAGTTGGACAGATCAGTCGTTTACAGCTGGGCTACCATTACAATATCTGGGACCAGAGCTAGCCAATTAACCAGTATATGCCACAGTCAGTAGCAACTGTGGTATCTAAACTGTTAAACAGAGGAAATGGGCTGCATTTGTCACACCATCGGCACCCCTGCAAGGCACTTGCGGTGTATTAATGGTTGCCAGGAGGCCTAACAGTGGCCTCTGAGTCTGCCAAATTTGAGAGCCTACCAGGCAGTACCAGAGGCAGGTTATAAGTAACTGACAGGCAGACATAATACAATGCATTATCTAAGTGGCGCAGTGTATTATATAAGCAATGATAGCATTCAATTTTTAAGAAAAAACACCCTACATGGTAATGGCCTCCCAAAAAATGCAAATAAAAGTGGTCAAAACTTTGCATTTCCGAAAAAATGGTAGCAATAAAAACTACTAGAGTTCTCACAAACAATGGACCCTCATACACCGACACCATAGTCTGAGTTACAGCTCACAGAATATGGCAAAATGAAAACATTTTTTTTAGAGTTTATTGTGCAGAAGTAGTAAAACAATGATACTGTGTGTAAATTTGGTATCATTGTAGTCCTACTGAAACACAATAAGGCTAAGTGCACACAATCAGGATTGCGTGCAGATTTTCCGCGCGGAAAATACGCACTGTAGGTCATGTACATTGTATTCTCTGAGAATTTGAAATTCTCAATGCACACGATGCAGATTTTTTTTCCACGCGGATTTTGACCTGCAGTGCAGATTTTAAAATCCGCAGCATGTAAATTTATTTTATTTTTCCTGACCGGATTTTCTTCACTTAGTAAAATCTGCATGCAGAAAATCCGCACCAATTGATGTGGATTGACTTCACAGATTTGCCTCTGCACATGAATCCTGAACTAAAAGTAACATGCGGAATTGCTGTTTTTTTTTTTCACGACCAAAAAATAGGATATTAGGCGTTCCCAATCTATATGGAATTACTGCCTAGGGGAAACGGTAAAAAGGAAATAAAAAAAAAATCTTTATTGATTTTGTTTACATTAAAAGTCCCAGGGTAGGGAAGTTGCAAAATATTGCCTAGTGTAATTGAAGCAGAATCTGCCTGCCGTACACTAGTGTCTCAAGCACTCAGAATTTTTTTTTATTTCCCCCAGAAACACCAAAATGGTGTAAATGAAAACAGCAAATCCAGGAAAAAAGCCTAGCTACATTGAAATTAAAAGGTTATAGACCATGGAATGGGAAAACTAAAAATACATTGCCTCATCCTAAAAGACTAAAATAGGTTTGGCTCAAAGACATAAAGGCTAGTTTCACATTAGCGGTAAGATTGTGCAGCGGTTTTTGTCTGCCGAATCTTGGCATATTTGCCAGGTTCTGGCCGGATCTCCGCCGGTCCACATTATAGCTAATGGGGCCGGCAGGCATTCATGTAACGTCCAGCAATGCTGGATCCAGAAGCTCTGTCAGGCTATTCCCTGCCAGATCTCTTATCTCTAGTGTGAAACTAGCCTAAATTGGCAAATATTTATCCCCCTAATAACCAGCAAATTTTTTCAGTTTTTATCTCTACATTCAGGCTACATTCACACAACCGTGACAGAAAACAGCTGTTAAAAAAGGACACACTCTCTTTCATGCCCATTTTTTTACCATTTGTGCATCTGTTTTCTGTCCATCTGTTAATTTTTAATGGCTGTTTAGCATCAGTTGGTAACATCCATTAAAGGGGTTATCTCATGATTAATGTAAAAAATGAAAAGTAGACATCATATAGGACATGATAGTCTCTCAAAGCTAGAACCAGCCATGCACCTCATGGATCCAGCTGGCAGCTCAAGGGGAGTGTTTTTCTTCTGTAGCTCAGAAGGCGTGTCTCAGCTCTCCCTATCACAGCTCAGGAGGCAGTTGACGGATGAAACTGAGCATGTGCGGCCTTCTCAGTGAGCAGGACAAAGAAATAAGAAAAAGAACAAAGAGCAGGTGGAGCTATAGAGAAACATTTTAGTGAAAAACTCAGTGGCTATACAAATTTTTTAATGACATGCAATTATAAAAGTATTCAGATTTAGGTGCTGGTTTAATACCCCGTGCAGCTATCACGTGTATAGACGTCAAGCCAGCTCTTTAATCCAAGCGCTGCAAAGCGCTTGGATTAAAGCTTCTGCCCGAGCCCTGCTGCTGTCACGGACAGCATACAGTCTAGTAATGCCAGCAAGGGGCCAATCGGAGTGGCCCCTTGCCGGCAATCGATCCGATTGGTTAGTCTGTGCAGACTAACCAATCGGATCGCGGCAGTGTTAAAATGCCGGTTTCAGGCTCTGATCTGCGCTCTGCAGATCACAGCCTGAAATCGGTAATGTGTCCTGAAGCCCCCGATCTGTGCCCCCTTCTTGTCCTTCTTCTATTACCCTGCCCCCGATGCGGTCCGCCCCCTCCTGCCCCGATCTGTAATAAATAAAATGCTGCCCCCGATGCGTCCGCCCCCTCCTGCCCCGATCTGTAATAAATAAAATGCTGCCCCCTGCCCCCGATGCGTCCGCCCCCTCCTGCCCCGATCTGTTATAAGTAAAATGCTGCCCCCAATGCGGTCCCCCTTCTGTGTGTGATGGCGGCGGCTCCATTCCTGAGCCGCCGCCATCAGCAGCGTGTGTCAGCTCTATGCTGACACTACTGTAACCGCATAGATGCCGCAGTAGCGCATCCATGGGGTTAATAGAGGGAGGGGGCTCCCTCTCTCTCAACCATCAGGGCTGCTGCGATCGCAGTGCCCGATGGTTGCCATGGCAACCGGACGCTTTGCAAATGCGTCCGGTTGCCATGGCATAGGCGTCCGGTGCTGCCACCTACAGGCATCTGATTGTATTATACTTTGCAATGCAAAAGCATTGCAAAGTATAGTACAACCATCAGCCCCACTGGATCTTCAAGATCCAAGAGGGAACTGATAAAAAAAAAAAATTTAAAATAATAAAAGTAAAAATAAATAAATAAAAATGTAAAAAAAAAATCCTTTTCCTATAAAAAAAAAACAAAAAAACGAACAAAAACCACACATATTAGGTGTCACCGCGTCCGTAGCGACCATCTCTATAAATATATCACATCATCAACCCCGTCCAATAAACACCATAAAAAATAAAAACGGTGTAAAAAAATAAGCCATTTTTGTCACCTTACATCACAAAAAGTGCAACAGCAAGTGATCAAAAAAGGCGTATATACCCCAAAATAGTACCAATCAAACCGTTACCTCATCCCGCAAAAAAAGCCCATATTTAAGACAATCGCCCAAAAAATAAAAAAGCTATGGCTCTCAGACTATAGAGACACTAAAACATCATTTTTTTGGTTTCAGAAATGCTATTATTGTGTAAAACTTAAATAAATAAGAAAAAGTATACATATTGGGTATTGCCACGTCCGTAACGATCTGCTCTATAAAACTGTCACATGACCTAACCCCTCAGATGAACGCTGTAAAAAAAAAAAAAAAAAAAAAGTTCCAAAACAGCCAATTTTTTGGCCACCTTGTCCCATAAAGTGTAATAATGAATGATCAAAAAATCCTATGTACCCAAAAATGGTACCAATAAAAACCTCAACTCTTTCTTCAAAAAATGAGCCCCTGCACAAGACGATCGGTAGAAAATTAAAAAACATATGGCGTTCAGAAAACCAATCCAGCAAAATCTGCCTTCCAAAAACCATACGGTGTTCCTTTCCTTCTGCGCCCTGCCGTGCGCCCTTACATCAGTTTACGACCACATGTTGGGTGTTTCTGTAAACCGCAGAATCAGAGTAATAAATATTGAGTTTTGTTTCGCTGTTAATTCTTAATGTGTTAAAGAAAAAAATGTAATAAAATAGAAAATCTGCTAAAAAAGTGAAATTTAGAAATTTCCTCTCCATTTTCCTTTAATTCTTGTGGAACACCTAAAGGGTTAATAATGTTTGTAAAATTGGTTTTAAGTAACTTGAGGGGTCTAGTTTCTACAATGGGGTCATTTATGGGGGTATCTACTATATAGGCCCCACAAAGTGACTTCAGACCTGAACTGGTCCTTATAAAGTGGGTTTTGGAAATTTTCTTAAAAATTTTAAGAATTGCTTCTAAACTTCTAAGCCTTGTAACGTCCTAAAAAAATTAAATAACATTTCCAAAATGATGCCAACATAAAGTAGACTTATGGGGAATGTTATGTAATAAATATTTTATGAGGTATCACTTTCTGTTTTAGAAGCAGAGAAATTGAAATTTAGAAAATTGATAATTTTTATTTATTTTTGGTAAATTTGGGATTTTTTCATAAATAAAGGTGATATATATTGACTCTAATTTATGACTGTCATGAAGTACAATGTGTCACGAGAAAACAATTTCAGAATGGCGTGGATAAGTAAAAGTGTTCCAAAGCTATTACCACTTAAAGTGACGCATGTCAGATTTGTAAATTTTGACCTGGACACTGGGGCATCAATGACCTTTGGTCATGAAAGAGTTAAGGACACATGACGTACACAGTACGTCATGTGTATTTCCGATCACCACCGTGCGGCAGGCGGTGATCGGAACTGGGTGCCTGCTAAAATCAATCAGCAGGCACCCTGGGACAATGCCGAGGAAGTTCTATGACCCCCCGTATCGGCGACCGCTGCAAACCGCAGGTCAATTCAGACCTGCGGTTTGCAGCGCTGTCGGAAGTTTCTTATCCGCGGGATCAGAAACTTCAAAATTGCCTAAATTTTCATTTTTAACTACCCTGCTACATTGCTGACGCTCTGCTTGAAACGGCTGACATCTGTGCTGTGATGTCAGCCGTTTAACCCCTTCCATGCCGTGGTCCGTAGGGACCGCTGTATGGAAGAGGTAAACGGGGAGGGAGCTCCCTCCCTCTCCCATCGGGGGCTGCTGTGCTGTTTCAGCCTCCCGATTCTTGACGGGATCACAGAGGGAGGGGGCTCCCCATCACCAGCTGCTCTGTTGTGGCAGCGAGTGATGGTTACCATGGCAACTGGACACCTTCACAGGCTTCTGGCTGTCAATGGTGCTGATCAGACTTCTGCTAAAGGCAGAAGTCTGATCAGACTTTTTAAAGTGAAAATACAGTACAGTACACCTGCTCTATAAAAATATCACATCACATGACCTAACTCCTAAAAAAAAAAGTGTAAAAAAAGGCATTTTTTGTCCCCTTACATCACAAAAAGTGTAATAGCAAGCGATTAAAAAGTCATACGCACCCCAAAATAGTGCCAATCAAACCGTCATCTCATCCTGCAAAAATAATACCCTACCCAAGATAATCGCCCAAAAACTGAAAAAACTATGGCTCTTGGACTATGGAGACACTAAAACATGATTTTGTTTTTGTTTTAAAATTGAAATAATTGTGTAAAACATAAAAAAAAAAAAGTAGACATATTGGGTATCGCCGCGTCTGTAATAACCTGCTCTATAAAAATACCACATGATCTAACCTGTCAGATGAATGTTGTAAATAACAAAAAATAAAAACGGTGCCAAAACAGCTATTTCTTGTTACCTCGCCTCACAAAAAGTGTAATATAGAGCAATCAAAAATCATATGTACCCTAAAATAGTACCAACAAAACTGCCACCCTATCCCGTAGTTTCCAAAATGGGGTCACTTTTTTGGAGTTTCTACTCTAGGGGTGCATCAGGGGGGCTTCAACTGGGACATGGTGTAAAAAAAAAACAGTCCAGCAAAATCTGTCTTCCAAAAACCGTATTGCATTCCTTTCCTTCTGCGCCCTGCCGTGTGCCCGTACAGCAGTTTACGACCACATATGGGTCTGTTTCTGTAAACTACAGAATCAGAGCCATAAATATTGAGTTTTGTTTGGCTGTTAACCCTTGCTTTGTAACTGGAAAAAATTTATTCAAATGGGAAATCTGCCAAAAAAATGATTCTTGTGGAACACCTAAAGGGTTAACAAAGTTTGTAAAATCAGTTTTGAATATCTTGAGGGGTGTAGTTTGTAAAATGGAGTTATTTTTGGGTGGTTTCTATTATGTAAGCCTCACAAAGTGATTTCGGACCTGAACTGGTCCTGAAATAGTGGGATTTAGAAATTTTCTGAAAAATTTCAAGATTTGCTTCTAAACTTCTAAGCCTTGTAACACCCCCAAAAAATAAATGGCATTTCCAAAATGATCCAAACATAAAGTAGACATATGGGGAATGTAAATTAATAATTATTTTTGGAGGTATTACTATGTATTTTAGAAGTAGAGAAATTGGAACTTGGAAATTTGCTAATTTTTCAAATTTTTTGCGAAATTTGCTATTTTTTTTAATAAATAAAAATATATTTTTTTTATTCCTACCAGTGTCATGAAGTACAATATGTGACGAAAAAACTATCTCAGAATGGCCTGGATAAGTAAAAGCGTTTCTAAGTTATTCACACATAAAGTGACACTGGTGAAATATGTCCGTGTCCTAAGGGGTTAAAAAGTGGGTTTTGATAATTTTCTGCAAAATTTCAAGATTTACTTCTAAACTTCTAAGTCTTCTAACGTCCCCAAAAAATTAAATGGCATTCACAAAATAATCCAAACATGAAGTAGACATATGGGGAATGTAAAGTAATAACAATTTTTGGAGGTATTACTATCTATTATAAAAGTAGAGAAATTGAAATTTGAAAATTTGCAAATTCTTCAAAATTTTTGGTAAATTTGGATTTTTTTAAATAAATAATATAATTTTTTTTAGGACGGCCTGGGTAAGTAAAAGCATTTTAAAGTTATCACCACATGAAATGACACGTCAGATTTGCAAAAAATAGCCTGATCTTTAAAAGGTTTCTATCATCAGAAATTCTGTTATGTAGCTGACTGACATTAGCGATGTGCTAATGTCAGCAGTACATAAAAGTCTTCTTTCTACTTTTGTCCCTGACGCCGTTCTCCTAAAAAACACACTTTTAAAATATGCTAATGAGCCTCTAGGTGCTATGAAGGCGTTGATTTAGCACCTAGAGGCTCGGTCTACTAACCATTTATCCCGCCCAGGTCCTCCGTTTAGCCCGCCCCGCTCCTCTTGAGTGACGTCCGAGTTAGCTGGATCGCTGAAGAAATCCCGCACCTGCGACGTCCATTTCTGTATTTGGCGCAGTGAGTGAAGGACGCGCTCCTGGTGCCGGCTTTCTCACTGCGCCTGCGCCGACTATGTCACAGTGCGGAAGCCGGCACCAGGAGCGTGTCCTTCACTCACTGTGCCGAATACAGAAGTGGACGGCGCGGGATTTCTTCAGCGATCCAGCTAACTCGCACGTCACTCAAGAGGAGCGGGGTGGGCTAAACGGAGGACCTGGGCGGGATAAATGGTTAGTTGACCGAGCCTCTAGGTGCTGAATCTAGAGGCTCATTAACATATTTTAAAAGTGTGTTTTTTAGGAGAACGGCGTCGGGGACAAAAGTAGAAAGAACACTTTTATGTACTGCTGACATTAGCACATCGCTAGCACTGATGATAGAAACCCTTTACGGTGAAAAATAGCAGGGTCCTGAAGGGGTTAAACAGCAGTGCACCTGTCTAACAGCCGTTAAAAAAAACTAGATACTGTGTTAAAAAAAAAAAGCCACTCAGGGATTAAAAAAAAAACTACTCACCTCATCCTGTTGCACATGCTGGGGCACCCGCTCCTCACTGCAGGCTTTAGGACTTGATGCTGAGGAGCAGGTTTTCTTTACTAGTAAATAAATGCTCAGTATTCATGTCGTTAGTAAAGGGTTTGTTTTTGTGGATCGCTCAGCAGCCTATAGGTTCATGCAATTTCATGAAAAGGGAAATTCTTGATTTATATAATTTGTGATCAGTTAAGTTGCCAGTAATTTTAATATTGCCTTTGTAATACTTTGTAATTCCCCTCTGTTTTTACATTTCCATTTTGTCTTGTCATTTTCTTATTTATTTTTCATTGCACATGGTAACGGACATTTCCTTCTTCTAACCAAGATGCTAAATGGAGAACTGAAACAACTGTACACAGCTATAACTAGAGCCAGGGTAAACCTGTGGATATTTGATGAGAACCACGAGAAGCGAGCACCAGCATTCGAGTACTTTGAAAAACGGAAATTAGTTTACAAGGTCCACACAGATAAAAATAAAGGTAATACAGATCTTGTTTATTATGCTTCGTAGATAAAGAACAACTGTACCAAGAGATGTGTAATAATTGCTTTGGAATCCATTTTTATTTCATTAAGGACCCACTCACACGACCATATTTACCTGTCTGCATCCGTTCTGCAATTTTGCAGATTGGATACGGACCTATTCATTTCAATAGGGCTGCAAATTTGCTGGCAGCACACTGTGTGCTGTCCGCATCCATATGTCCGTTCTGTGGCCCCGGTAAAAGGATAGAACATGTCCTATTCTTGTAGGCATTTGTGGAATAGGCATTTCTATCACAGAGACAGATGTTCCATTCCGCGAAAGGCACACTGCCGGCATCCGTGTTTTGCGGATCTGCAAAAGCTGATCTGGTCGTGTGAATGAGCCGTAACATTTAGTTACAGAAGGCCAGAAACTTTCTCTTCCTTTTTTTTTTTTTTTTTCAGATGTTACAGTTAAATAGTAGGTACACGCTCTCTATAGATTTTCTTATTTATACAGATGGCACAGATGTCAAAATAGGCTTTTATTGTGTACCTTAAAATGCAGGAGAAGAGCAATAAATAATAAGAAAATCACCAATCCTTATTTTATAGTGATCTTATATCTCTTTTTCACCCAGATCTGGATGATAACATGTTCGTGAAAGCATCAACTAAAGAGGAATGGATCTCTCAAGGAGATTACTATGCAAGACACCAGTGTTGGAAGGTAGTCCTTTTAGAAAAGCAGCAGCTACTAAGTGACCGTTTTGTAGCTAATAGAGGTAGAAATGTGCCGATTAATTTACATTTGATGTGAAGTATCCAGTGAGTTCTGTACAATGCAGAATGAATACAAAGGTTCACCTATGGTAAATCTGTGTGGCTGCGGGTTGTCAAGCAGAATTGCCATGTGGATTCTTGTGCAGATTTTTCTGGGTTTCCACACCAAAATCCACACATGCTATTTGTGAATTTTGATGCGGATTTGCCCCATTCTCACCTTCTGCACTGCAAAGGGTGCGTTGTACTGTATATTTACCCTTTCACACATTTGGACGTGTCACAGCCCCAGAGTCTCCGCTCTCCCGGAGAGAAGAGACACTGGGGAAGCTGGCAAGGGACCAATCAGAGTGGTCCCTTGCTGGCAAGCGCTCCGATTGGTTAGACTAACCAATCGGAGTGCTTCATTGAGAAAAATTCCGGTTTCAGGCTGTGATCTCCATGCTTGGAGATCACAGCCGGAAATCATGCATGACTGCCACCTTGCCCCCAGAGCCCCAGATAAATTTAAGTGACCCCCCACATGTGGCCATTGCACTTCCCCCCCCATCGCCCCCAGATGCCCCCTGCTGTGATGTCCTCTGAGCTGGCTCTGATGGCAATGGCTCAGGAACAGAGCCACTGCCATCAGCAGAGATTGTTAGCTGTAACTTACAGCTAACACTCTGCTGCTACGGCCGGAATTGGTGCTGGCACCGATCTCGGTCGTTTAACCCCATAGATGCCGCGGTCAGCAACCACCTGCAGAATCCATGGGGTTTAGAGGGAGGGTGCTCCCTCTCACTTGCATCGGGCTGCTGCCATCGCAACAGCGTCCGGGCTGCCATGTACCTAAGGCTGATCAGACCCTGAGGGTCTGATCAGCCTTAGTGTAAGTGTAGCACTGACTATACAGTGCATTGCAATAGATGACTATTGCAATGCACTGTATAGCCATCAGGCCCACTGGATCTTCAAAATACAGATGGGTCTTGATAAATAAAAAAAAGTGTAAAAATAAAAAAGTGATTTTTTTTAATGTCATTAAAAACTTCACATAATTGGTATCGCTGTGTCCGTAACGACCTGATCTATAAAAGTATCATATTACTAATCCCACACAGTGAAGGCTGTAAAAAATAATGTAGAAAAAAATGACGAAATTGCAGTTTTTTTCACCTCACGTCCACAAAAAATAAACTACAAGTGATTAAAAAACATATGTACCCCAAAATTATTTGGTATCGCCATAACCGTATCAACCCACAGAACAAAATAATCATATAATATTTACCATAAGAGGAACCCCATAAAAATAAAAAAACACTGACAGAATTGCCATTTTTGTCCACTTCACCGCCACAAAAAATAGTATAAAAATGTATCAAAAAGACATATTTATCCCAAAATGATACCAATAAAAACTACAGCCCGTCCCGCAAATAACAAGCCCCCAGACAGCTACATTGGTGAAAAAATATAAATGTTATGGACTTTAGTATATGGCGATGCAAAATATAATAAATTTTTAACACAAAAGTGATTTTATGCTGAAAAAGTAGTAAAACATAAAAAAACAACATAAATTTAGATTGCCATAACAGTATCAGCCCACAGAATAAAATAATCATATAATTTTTACCACAAGAGGAACCCCATAAAAAATTAAAATGAAAAAACACTGACAGAATTACCATTTTTGACCACTTCACCTCCACAAAAATACCGGTAGTATAAAAAGTGATCAAAAAGACATATGTACCCCAAAATTATACCAATAAAACTACGGGCCGTCCCGCAAAAAACAAGCCCCCAAAACATACAAATATTATGGGCCCTAAACTAATATCAGGAAATTACATATTAGAAAATCCTAATGCTGCTTTTACCCTTCTGAATGCTGCCATGCCCCCAAACAGCGGTTTATGACTATGTATGAGGTGTTGCCGTATTCAGGAAAAAATGAATAACTACTACATTTTGGGGTGCATTTTCTCCTGTTACCCCTTGTGAAAATGAAAAATTTGGGGCTAAAGCAACTTTATATTGGAAATAAAAGTTAAATTTTTCATTTTCACAGCCATGTGTTTCTAAATTCTATGAAACGCTTGTTGGGTCAAAGCATTCACTTCACCAATAGATTTATTCCTTGAGGGGGGGTAGTTTCCAAAATGGGGTCACTTTTTGGGGTTTTCTTTCTAGGGGTACCTCAGGGTCTCTTCAAATGTGACATGGCACCTGAAAATTTCCCCTCCATTTGTAAAATCAGTTTTGAATAACTTGAGGGGTGTTATTTCTAAAATGTGGTCATTTATGGGTGATCTCTACTGTGTAAGCCCCACAAAGTGACTTCATAACTGAAATGGTCCTTAAAAAAGTGGGTTTTGGAATATTTCTTAAAAAATTTCAAATGTGCTTCTAAACTTCTAAGCCTTCTAACATCCTAAAAAAAAAAAATGACCACTACAAAATGATGCCAACATAAAGTAGACATGTGGGGAATGTAAAGTGATAACTACTTTATGATGCATCACTATCTGTCTTAAAAGCAAAGAAATTCTGGCGGGGGGGGGGGGGGGGGGGGGTGGCTTGCGGCCAGTGGAGAGGTCGACTCCCTGGTGAGCTCTCTGACAACGGAGCTTATCGAGTGCCATCGGAGCCGATCCAGACATACTTTGAACCCAGCCTACCTACCTTTTGGTTCAGCGTATCATCCGCTACAAAAAGAGACTTCTCCGAGGCTCAACTGACCTCCGGCGCCCAAGTAAAGGCCGAGGCCTACTAATCTCCAGCCTCGATTTCCGGGGCACGAGAACGCCGAGATTCGGAGTAAAAGAGCGGCGGCCTGCGCACACAGTTGACAGGACCTTCCATACCAAGAGGTCCCCCGCTTACTTGGCACCACTCATCGGGTCAATGTCAGACTGTCCTGCGCTCATAATAACACGGCCCTTCAACATCATCCAGCCATCTCAGGAGACTCCCCCTCCATATTCAGGACTTTGAATCTACATTGCATGAGCTGCCAATCTCTCCTAGGAGGTGATTCACTTTTTGTGGGACTGAGGCCTCCCACGTGGTGCGGCCTCCGACCCTCCTTCAACCAACCCGCGAACCTCCAGCCTTCCGTTGTTAGCCAACAACAGACCGGGTTTAACTGAGGAACTCCATCTCCGCTACTCTGGTAGGACGAAAAACCTTCCGTCCGCCATAAGGCCGGAACCGAGACTCGCCCGATCGGTGGCAGCAGCCTATCGGAGCTCTCCCCAGACTGTGCCATACTTACCATCATCTATCAGCTGGATACGATATTTAAGAGGTCTGTAACACAAATTACTAGAGGCACCAGACCACGAACCCCACCTCCCCCGCTGCTCCCTGTTTCTTCTTAGAGAAATGGAGAAATACATAAAAAAGAAAAACTCCAATTCACCTACTCAAAAAACGAACACACCGTCCAAAGCCTCCTGACCTGTGGCTCAAGTAGACCCCGGAGAGGATACCGACAGCAAGACAGATAATCCATCTCACCAGGATTCTCTTCCAATTTCTCGCTTCTTCCTACAAAAATCCCTGGAAAAAACACTGGCCAAAGCGCTAGACCCTCTTTCAAGGGGCCTACAAGATATAAAACTAGAAATGAAATATATTGGCACCCGAGTGGAACAACTCGAAAATGCACAAAAGGCTATATGTAGCTACAGTACTGCCGTTACTGAAAGTATGTCCACCTGCTAAAACTTTCTTAACGCCGCTTTCGATGCCTGAAAGATGCCTGCTTAGAAGACATCGTCATAGAGCGAGCCCACAGAGCACTACGGAGAAAACCCAAAGACTCTGAACCGCCACATGATGTCATTTTCCGTCTTCTAAACTACAGAGTGAAAGAAGAAATATTGCAACATACAAGGCTAACTGAGCATATTGAATATGAAAGTGCACAAATCCAAATCTTCCAAGATCTATCTCCACAAACCCTACAAAAACGGAGAACTCTCAAACCACTAACAGAGACCCTCAGATCCAAAGGACTCCAATACAGCTGGAAATTCCCCTTTGGACTTACATTTTCTTTTGAATGGAAGAGGTTCCTGGTTCATTCAATGTCTGACCTCCCTGAAGTCTACGCTGCTCTAGAGCTTGCAGAGTTTCAGATTCCCGACTGGTCAACAGTGACAGGCCTTGCTAATGTACCCCATTTAATGCCACCTACTCCTTGGGAAGAAGTTCCCTACAGTTGCAACACAAGATCCAAGAAAAAAACAGGAAAACTGATGCCCAAATACCTCATTGCTGACAACACCTAAAAAGCTCCAGTGTTCGCTGGGACTATAATGCATTTTTAATTTCATCAGCACTAGTGGTAAATTAATCTCTCGCCCTCCCCTATTCCTACCAACCCCCCCCCTTTCATTCCCCCCCTTAATTTAGCTTGATATCGCTATCAACCCTACCACCCTCCCTCCCCTTCTCCCTCGCGTCCCCATCCAACCCCCCCCTCCCACTACCGAGAGATTATAGTTAACTCATTCAAGGTATAAATGTTCCTACAATTTATACACCAAACAGTATCGAAGTTCACTCTATTCTACCTTTGGGATATCTTTCCCCGCATTACTAACCTTTCTCCACTTTATCCAATATAAAATCGCTATCCCAACCTACACCACATCCTTCTTCATCGCTGCTGTTCTCCTACAGTATTTAGGACATGCCTTTCAACGGCCTACAACAATCGAACTCTCCAGTCCTTTCCTCCTAAGTTAAAACTTTACTGGAAGAGACTAAGGGGATCTGCTTGGTTTCCGAAACTCCGCCCATAATGCACATCATTTATCTGCCTTCTATACCTAAATCTCTGTTGCTTTCTTGCAACAACTTTAAGCTTCCATCTTTGCTATCCTCTGCTTTCACCCCTTTTTCTTCTATCTTTACTTACTTCACCATATCATTAAGATAGTTGGGTCTCTCCCACTATGGTGTCAGAGACCACAATTCTCATTTTCATCCATTCATCTTCAGGGCGAACTGAGGGCGGTCACTGTTATGGGTATATTAACCACCTCCCGATCGCCTAACGCAGGGATGCTGGCGGCCGGGTTATTCCTCCTGGATGCATATACGCATCATCTCGCGAGACGCGAGATGACGCACATATGCAGCCCGCGCAGTGCGGGTCGGCAAAAGGCGCACAAGGAGTTGGTCACCAGCCTCAGTGCTCCAGACTAAAAAAAAATCCTAGTAGCCATTGGCTCCTGAACTGAAAAATTTAGGAGCCAAATTAAAACCAAATCAAAATTTTGGTATCGTGACAACGCTACGCCGATCAGATTGGCGTAGGGTTGTTTAGATACCAAAGTTTTGATTCGCTTTCGTCACCATAAAAAAAGTATCGCGATACTCAATACCGTGCAAAAAAAAAAACACCAAAAAAAGCCGCGTGCATTTTGCATTTTATGAAACGTTCGGCCCATAATAGAACAGTCCTATCCTATTTTTTGGGGTGACAAGGTGACTGCTCACCGCGAATGCTCACCGCATAGGAGAAATTTTTTAAAAATTTAATAGTTTGGACTTTTTGGACACAGCGCTATGTAATATGTTCATTTATTGTTTATATATTTTATATGTAAAATTGGGAAAGGGGGGATTTAAACTTAATATTTTAGGGTACTTTCACACTAGCGTTTTTCATTTCCGGCATAGAGTTCCGTCACAGGGGCTCTATACCGGAAAAGATGTCTTCAGGTCAGTCTTTTTGACTGATCAGGCAAAAGATAAAACCGCAGCATTCTACAGTTTTATCTCTGGCGGAAAAAAAATGAAGATTTGCCTGAATGCCGGATTCAGCATTTTTCCCCATAGGAATGTATTAGTGCCGTATCCGGCATTCAAAATACCGGAATGCCGGATCCATCCTTCTGGTTGAACCGTGCGATTTTCACGCATGGTTGCTAGGATGAAAGTCTATTCACTGTATTACTTTCCCTTATAACAACATGGTTATAAGGGAAAATAATAGCATTCTTTAATGCAGAATGCTTAGTAGAAGGTCAATATAATAAACATTATATACACCCCAATATAATAAACATTGGTGGCGCAGTGCGCCCCCCCAACACCCCAGTATAATAAACATTGGTGGCGCAGTGCACCCCCACTCCCTAGTATAATAAACATATAAACATTGGTGGCGCAGTGCGCCCCCCCCCCCCCCACACCCCTGTATAATAAACATTGGTGGCGCAGTGCGCCCCCCCTCCCTAGTATAATAAACATATAAACATTGGTGGGCAGTGCCAATGAGGGTTAAAAATAAAAAAATTAAAATTAACTCACCTCCTCCAATTGATCGCGTAGCAGCCGGTCTCCTGTTCTTTCTTAAGGATCTGTGGTGACATCACTGTGCTCATCACATGATACATCACATGATCCATCACCATGGTAATGGACCATGTGATGGAGCTCAGTGACGTCACCACAGGTCCTGAAGAGAGAACAGGAGACCGGCAGCTACGCGATCAATTGGAGGAGGTGAGTTAATTTTTTTTATATTTTTTTTTAACCCTCATTGGCACTTCCCACTGCGCCACCAATGTTTATTATACTTGGGGGGGGCGGGGGGGGGCACTCAATGTTTATTATACTGGGGGGGGGGACCAGCACTCAATGTTTATTATACTGGGGGGGGGGGGGGGCCGCACTCAATGTTTATTATACTGGGGGGGGGGCCCGCACTCAATATTTATTATACTGGGGGGGGGGGGCCGCACTCAATGTTTATTATACTGGGGGGGGGCGCACCCAATGTTTATTATACTGGGGGGGGGCGCACTCAATGTTATACTGGGGGGGGGGCGCACTCAATGTTTATTATACTGGGGGGGGGGCGCACTCAATGTTTATTATACTGGGGGGGCCGCACTCAATGTTTATTATACTGGGGGTGGGGGGCGCACTCAATGTTTATTATACTAGGGGGGGGCCGCACTCAATGTTTATTATACTGGGGGGGGCGCACTCAATGTTTATTATACTGGGGGGGGCACTCAATGTTTATTATACTGGGGGTCCGCACTTAATGTTTATTATACTGGGGGGGGGGGGCGCACTCAATGTTTATTATACTGGGGTGTTGGGGGAGGGGCTGTGGCCACTGCGCCACCAATGAAGATAACTGACCTGTTAATACAAATACAGGAGGCGGGTGCCGGAATCAAATAGCCGGCACCCGACCTCTATGACACTGGGAGCAGCACCTGAGGGGTTAACTGCCGCTGATCGCAGCTCCCTGTCATAGAGGTCGGGTGCCGCTATTTGATTCCGGCACCCGCCTCCTGTATTTGTATTAACAGGTCGGTTATCTTCATTGGTGGCGCAGTGGCCACAGCCCCTCCCTCTGTCCCTCTTGTTATTGGCCGCGGCGGCAGCAGCACAGGGAGAGGGAGAGACTCTTCCACTGCGCTGCTGATAAGAACATGATAGTTCAGCTTCTGTGCCCGCCGCTGTATTCAGAGCTGCGGCGCGGCTCTAGTCGCAAATGGCGACCAGACTAAAAAGTCTTGTCGCCATTTGTAAATTCTAAGTCGCATTGGCGACCATTTTGGTCGTCATCTGGAGCCCTGAGCCTGCCAGCCAGTGATCAGCGCTGGCAGGTTGGTGACTTTTAAAATAACGAACCACCAGCCATATAACACATTATATATTTATAAATATAATGTGTTAAATGGCTTCTGTGCTTTCTGCTGGGTCCTTTTCGTCGGTTGGTCCCAGCAGAGAGCACAGATCACAGTGAGTACACCAAGCACTACATATTTAGCCCCAGATCACCCCCCAATTAACCCCTTGATCACCCCTGTCAATCACTAGTGAAAGGGAAAAAAGTGATCAGTGTAAACTGTCACTTTTTTTTTTCCACCAGTATTGACTGTTAGCTTTAGGATAGTTTAGGCCCCTTTGGTAGGCAGTTAGCGTCAGTTAGCGCCCAGCCCACTGCACCGCAGTCACTGATTCGCTGATTAGCGTATCGCTAATCAGCATTGGTACTTTATAGTATCTGTAAGTGATCAGAACTGATCACAGTCAGATCTATAATAGTATTAGTGTCACCTTAGCTCGCCCTCCACCCAAAACGCAGTGTTTGCCCGATCAGGCCTGCCGCAGTGACAGAATTTTTTTTTTTTTTTAGCACTGCACAATCACTACACAAGCGCTGCGGCGATAAAATAAAATCAGTTTTGATATTTTTTATCAATCGCAGTGGCTTCCTGTACTTCGCTAGCCTCCCAGAAATTTTTTCATCCACATTGATCGATGCGAATGAAGAAATCTGTGCCGTTCATTTTTTCTTTCAGCCCAGAGGCTGAACGGAAAAAAATAATCTCATTACCCATATGCTCAATATAAGGATAATAGCAGAAACTCCTAATGCTGGCCATACATGTAATGATTGCGGAAACCCTCAAATGCCAGGGCAGTACAAACACTCCACAAATGACCCCATTTTGGAAAGAAGACACCCCAAGGTATTCGCTGAGGGGAATATTGAGTCCATGAAAGATTGAACTTTTTGTCACAAGTTAGCGGAAAGGGAGACTTTGTGAGAAAAAAAAAACAATTTCCGCTAACTTGTGCCAAAAAAAAAAAACTTCTATGAACTCGCCATGCCCCTCACGGAATACCTTGGCGTGTCTTCTTTCCAAAATGGGGTCACATGTGGGGTATTTATACTGCCCTGGCATTTTAGGGGCCCTAAAGCGTGAGAAGAAGTCTGGAATCCAAATGCCTAAAAATGCCCTCCTAAAAGGTACTCATTGGGATTTGGGCCCCTTTGCGCATCTTGGCTGCAAAAAAGTGTCACTCATGTGGTATCGCCGTACTCAGGAGAAGTAGGGCAATGTGTTTTAGAGTGTATTTGTACATATACCCATCTTGGTGAGAGAAATATCTCTGTAAATTTACAACTTTGTATAAAAAAAGTTAAAAGTTGTCATTTACAGAGATATTTTTCACACACAGTATGGATATATGTAAAAATACACCCCAAAACACATTGCCCTACTTCTTCTGAGTACGGCGATACCACATGTGTGACACTTTTTTGCAGCTTAGGTGCGCACAGGGGCCCAAATTCCAATGAGTACTTTTGAGGGCATTTTTACGCATTTGGATTCCAAACTACTTCTCACGCTTTAGGGCCCCTAAAATGCCAGGACAGTGACATCCGCAGTGTCCCCATAACAGTGACATCCGCAGTGTCCCCATAACAGTGACATCCGCAGTGTCCCCATAACAGTGACATCCGCAGTGTCCCCATAACAGTGACATCCGCAGTGTCCCCATAACAGTGTCATCCGCAGTGTCCCCATAACAGTGACATCCGCAGTGTCCCCATAACAGTGACATCCGCAGTGTCCCCATAACAGTGACATCCGCAGTGCACCGATAACAGTGACATCCGCAGTGCACCCATAACAGTGACATCCGCAGTGCACCCATAACAGTGACATCCACAGTGCCCCCATAACAGTGACATCCACAGTGCCCCCATAACAGTGACATCCACAGTGCACCGATAACAGTGACATCCACAGTGCAACCATAACAGTGACATCTAGAGCACCCCCATAACAGTGACATCTAGAGCACCCACATAACAGTGTCAATGTTATCGGAGCACTGTGGATATCACTGTTATGGGGTCACTCTAGAGGTTATATACAGTTCCCCACAACAGTGCCATCCACAGTTTTGCTGTCACTCGCTATGCTGTCATTCATGTACAGCAGTTACATTGCATAACATAGAAGCCTGTACACTCAGAAGACTGCCGGCAGTCCCGGCGCATGCTCAGTAGTGTGCAAGCGATGGGACCGAGGAAGGCCGGCTGGAGGCGGTGACGTCAGTGATGACGTTCCGTCTCCTGCCTCAGGCAGGAAAAGACGGCGCTGGATTGGAAGACTTGAAAAAGCTTCAGGAGCGGTCACGTGACCGTGAAGAGAATCATAGGAAGGGCTGCGCTGTGGAAGGTAAGTATTGGTGTAATAACCTTCCCTCCACAGGTAATGAAGATGGGCAATTTTCAAGTAGGGGCCGGAGAACCCCTTTAACTGTGTTCACTTTTATTGTTATTTTAGGGATGTTCCCTATTTGTATTTGTTCACTGTTATCTTTGCAATAATTTGTTATCTTTTGTCATACTTTGTACCCCTCATATTCCCTTCCCTCCTTTACTTGCTCATACCTCCTCCCCCCCTCCCTCTATACAGGTACTGGACAATGGAAAAAGCCATACACATAATCATTCACCTACTTTTATACTCTAATGATCAGACTTAGAATAATAACCTACAACGTTCGTGGTCTGAACTCTCCGTCTAAACGAGGTCAGGTAATTTACTTTCTCAGGAAACACAAAGTGGACATCTGTTTGCTGCAAGGGACACACTTTAAAGACACACAAATCCCCACGATGAACAAAAAATATTTCTCCACTTGGGTCCATGCTGGCTCATAGCAAAGCCTCGAAAGGAGTCCGTATCGGAATAAGTAAAAATATAGCCGCCTCCTTATTAGATAAATGTATTGACCCAGATGACCGTTATCTCTTTATTAAGGGAAAGATAGGTAATTTTACAGTGACCATAGGGAACATTTAAGCTCCCAATTAATGCCAAATTTCATGGCTCATCTCTACCCTGAAGAAACTGTCACGTTTTTCTGAAGGTATACTTATCATGGGAAGTGTTTAACGTCTCCTTAAATCCATTAATTGATTTATCTGGTGGGAAAACATTGACTAGCTATAGAGCATTAGCGAAACTTAAACGACAACTTCTATACTTAAAGGTGTCTGACTCCTGGAGAGCTTTAAATCCCTCAGTCAAAGACTTGTTCCACGGGGGCGTGGCTGGCCAAGCATGTGAGCGGCTGTGCACGCATTAAGCTCCTGCGATATCCTGCCCATTTATCCTGATTTTAAACAGCGAAACTGCTTGAAAGATTGCCTACCCTGCTGAGCCCTGAGCTGAGAACAAGCGGATACTTTTGGCCCCAAAATATCAGCGGAGATTCGCTGGAATGACTAGGAGAAAGGACGGGAGAGGAGCTGACAAGGAGTCCCAAGATGGCGTCGGCTCCGTCACACTGCACCGCAGAGACCGCGCGGTGGCTGTACAGCCAGAAGCAGCAGCGCGACTGGGTCAATATGCGAGAGCAGCAACTCCTACCCGTATGAAACGGCCCAGAGATAAGGGTGAGCCCAGAGTACTGGAGCAAGGCATGGACTCTGAATGTGAGGGGGCAGAGGCTGTAGCTGGGAAGCATCGGTCCTCTGTCTCTAACAAATATGAAGTCCTACAGCCAAATGAGGCTGATACTGAATCGGAGGCCCAGGAATCTGAGTCTGAGGAGCCCACGCTTAAAGATGTCATGCACGCAATCACTAAAGGTGGAAAATCGCTCAAAGCACTGACAATGCAAGTCGGGGCAATAAAAGAGGATGTCCCCATAGTCCGCCAGGATTTTAGAAAGCTAGCTGAGCGTACGACTTCCCTGGAGGAGAGAATGGGGGATGTGGAGGATGATGCCTTACCCCTCAAGAGAATTAACGCTGAGCATGAGAGCAGGCTGGAATTACTTGCTGCCAAACAAGACGATCTTGAGAACCGCCTTAGAAGGAACAATGTAAGATTGGTGGGAGTACCAGAAAAGGTGGAAGGGGGCAACCCCACAGAATTCTTTGAGTCCTGGATAAAAGATAAGTTTGGCGCTGAGACTCTAACTCCACTTTTTGCGCTCGAACGTGCCCATAGGGTACCTACCTGACCATTACCTCCGGGTGCACCTCCAAGACCTGTGTTTATGAAGGTACTCCATTACAGAGATCGTGATATTATCCTTAAAAAGGCCAGAGACTTGCCAGAACTTTCCTTTAATGGCCACAAGCTGTCACTATTCCCTGACTACTCCATAGAAGTGCAGAAAAAAAGAGCAAAGTTTCTGGAAGTGAAACGTCGCTTGAGGGAATATGGAGTCTCCTATTCGATGATGTACCCAGCAAAACTCAGGATAGTTGCCCTGGGATCCACCAGCTTCTTTGAGGATCCAAAGGAAGCTTCAAGATGGCTGGACAGACACGACAGACAACTACGCGAAGATAGGCAGCCACCAGATTGAAGCTGCATCGACAGATCTACTTGCAAGTATATGGGTCCTAATTAGAGCCAGTGTGTGCCTTGGTGTGTGCATGTATTAAAGCTAAATTAGGTACTATATATGTTATGCTTTCTAAGTGTTCTTATCAAAGTGTACTTTATATATACAATAAGCAATCTGGGTATAGCACTGTTTATTATATGTATACAAGCTGTAATTAATAACCGGGAAAGGAGCAGGAGGATGTGCTGCAAACGTTCCAAGTAGGATTAATAGTACAGTTTTTGTTGTACGTTGCTCTTGTTTTTCTTCTGACCTCTAGTGGCCGGTTGCCACTTCCCGCCATTCCGGGGGGCTAGCTGTCTAGCTACTGGCCTTGCTGACAGGCGGTTCGGTTTGGATCCCGAGGACCCCTAGCGGGGTGTATTTTGTCGGGGCCTGTCGGGAAGTCCAGTGCTTCTACATTTTCAGTTTAATTGTTATTAGCCTCTTTAAGGCTCAGTTTTAAGGGATATTAGGGCACACTATCACATGATCTGCAGGTATGGGGAAGAGGACTATACAGGAACTGAATAGATTAGCGGTGATGATAACTACCTATTGGTCACTAGTACTCCCCCAATGGGGGAAGGGTGTAGTTTCATATATTCTAAACTTAGACGACCATGACTAAGGCTACTTTCACACTAGCGTTCGGGGCTCCGCTTGTGAGTTCCGTTTGAAGGGCCTCACAAGCGGCCCCGAACGGATCCGTCCAGCCCTAATGCATTCTGAATGGATGCGGATCCGCTCAGAATGCATCAGTCTGGCTCCGTTTGTCCTCCGTTCCGCTCAGCAGGCGGACACCTGAACGCAGCTTGCAGCGTTCAGGTGTCCGCCTGGCCGTGCGGAGGCAAACGGATCCGTCCAGACTTACAATGTAAGTCAATGGGGACGGATCCGTTTGAAGTTGACACAGTATGGCTCAATTTTCAAACGGATCCGTCTCCCATTGACTTTCAATGTAAAGTCAAAACGGATCCGTTTGCATTATCATGAACAAAAAAAAAAATAATAATAATTTTTTTTTTTTTTTTTTTGTTCATGGTAATGCAAACGGATCCGTTCTGAACGGATCTAAGCGTTTGCATTATAGGTGCGGATCCGTCTGGGCACATACCAGACGGATCCGACCTAAACGCAGGTGTGAAAGTAGCCTAAGCCAAAAGGTTTCTTGATCTGGAATGTCAGAGGAATTAAGGAGGCTAATAAAAGAAAGGCTATAATGGAGACTCTGAAACTTTACCAGCCCCTGATATGCTGTTTGCAGGAAACGCATTTAACGTCGGACCAGACCCATATACTTAAGCCTCAATGGGCGAGTCACTGCCTTCACACCACTTACTCCACCTATGCACGGGGTGTTAGCATACTCATTCATAAGAATATAGCTTTTCAACGTATATCTGATAAGATAGATGATAATGGGTGTTATGTCTGCATATATGGTACAATTCACAACACTCCCTGCGCTATAGTTGGGGTATATATACCACCTCCGTATTCACCAGGGACCATTAGGAAAGTGCTGTCATTTCTTGCGGATATACCCACTGTTCCAACGATAATTATGGGGGATTTTAACAACATTAACATTAGACAAGATGGGCAATTCCACTCATTCACGGTCAGAGACGACATCATTTGGTAGGCTTCTGAGCGAGGCTTCTCTATTGGATCATTGGAGGCTGAGGAATCCTTATACCAAACAATATTCCTGTTATTCCAGATACATACGAATCGTTATCTAGAATAGATCTTATTTTGGGAAATGCTGAACTGGGCCGCCTCATTGAGGATAAAAAAAATACCTACCAAGACTATTATCTGACCATTCCCTAGTTTTAGCAACTGTTAATTTTTTTCCCCCATCATTGGTTAGAGGGAAATTATGGAAATTCAATCCGTTCAGGCTACCTATGCTACCTGACCTGTCGGGGAGTGGGAGAAAGGCTGAGGGAGTTTATTCATTATAACCTACCTACATCGCCTAGGTTAATAGTGTGGGATACCATGAAGGCATACTTGAGAGGGCTGCTCATAGCGGAAGTCAATGCGAAGCGCAATTAAACTAGAGTAACTGTTCAGAGGCTAGTGGTGGGGGTGGAAAAGGCAGAGGCAGAGTATGTGGAATACCCTTCCCTGGAGAACGCAACAAAATGGAAGGAAACGCAGCAAGTTCTCAATGAACGCTTGATACGTAATGCACAGAATAAATGCTTTTTTCGAAAGCAGTCATATTATGAGGAGGGGAGAGGACAGGGAGGTTATTGGCACTTATAGCTAAGGCCCAACATCCATCAGCATACATTCCTGCTCTCCGTAACTCAGCTGGGGTAATATGCACAGAAACAGATCAGATCCTAGAAGTGATGCATGAGTTTTATTCCTCTCTATATAAATCAAAAATAGATGTCGCAGATGCAGAGATTAAAGGGTTTCTAGATAGACTGCAACTCCCTTCACTATCCGAGGAGCAGCGAACCTCCTTAGATGCTCCTATAACCATAAAGGAAATGGAAGACGCCCTGGGAACTATGTCAAATAATAAGGCACCGGGTGGTGATGGACTGCCGGTTGAAATTTATAGGACTTTTGCCTCAAATGTTAAAATGTTAGAGGTTTATAAGGAAGCGCAAAGACAGGGTACACTACCTGGGTCTATGAATGAAGCTATTATTGTGGTCATCCCCAAACCTGGGAAAGATAGTATGGAGGCAGAATCATATAGGCCCATATCCTTGCTACAGGTAGATGTTAAAGTTCTAGCTAAAATATTGGCAAATAGATTAAACGTAGTGATAACCTCATTTATACATACTGATCAGGCAGGATTCATGCCTAATATGTCAACAGCTGTGAATATTAGGAGGTTATTCCTCAATATCCAGGGGTGTCAGGTCCATGCCTTGAATGTGGCGCTCGCATCCCTTAATGCGGCCAAAGCATTTGACAGCGTGGAGTGGCAATATTTGTGGCTAGTATTCCAGGAAATGGGTATAGGACCAGTATTCGCTCAATGGATTCAGTTAATGTATAATTCCCCCACAGCAAGAATTCAGTTAAACGGTAGACTTTCTAAACTTTTTAAACTGTTTAGAGGAACCAGGCAGGGATGTCCCCTGTCTCCGTTGCTGTTTGCAATGGCGATAGAGCCCCTAGCACAAGCCTTAAGGGAGGCGGTGACAGTGAAGGGACTTAGGTATGGATCATTAATGGAAAAGGTAGCGCTATATGCCAATGACCTTCTCCTGTTTTTGGATGACTGGAGTTCTTCTCTTCCAGAGGCCATGAACATTATAAATGGTTTTGGGAGGTTATCTGGTTTGACCATAAACTGGACAAAATCGGTATTGATGCCGCTATC